>NC_036853.1:26142274-26242274 GCF_002910315.2 Salvelinus sp. IW2-2015 | reverse complement strand
AAGGCCGTATTAGCATGGGCAGCGCCATTTAGGGCATCCACCATTTGAATGTAGTCAACTGGGTGGGACTTCCAACTTCATTGGCTGATCCCTCCTGGTGACCGTGTTGGAGTTATGTCCAACCGGTACAACAGGAGGGATCAGCCAATCGTTTAGGAAATAATTGGACTACTTCAAAATGGAGATAGCATGGGCACTGCCAGATACAGTCACAGACGCTACAATGGTATCACGGCTCAGGAGAAGACCCAGAGGCAGACAGTTTCGAAGTAACAAAGGTTTATTACCAAAACAGGGGGACAGGCAAACGACAGGTCAAGGGCTGGCACAGGTCAGTAATCCAGAACAGATTCCAAAAGGTACAGAACGGCAGGCAGGATCAGGGTCAGGGCAGGCAGAATGGTCAAAATCTGAACTAGAGAAAAACAGGAGAATGTGGAAAACCACTGGTAGGCTTGACAAGACGAACTGGCAACAGACAAACAGAGAACACAGCTATAAATTCCGTGGGGAAGATGGGCGACACCTGGAGGGGGGTGGAGACAAGCACAAAGACAGGTGAAACAGATCAGGGTGTGACAAATGGTACAGATACAAAAATCAGTCCTTTATTTAGCTATGTGCTTAGTCCTGAATGCAACCAAAACATTTTCAAGATGATTTCGCCCTCTGGTGGGTATTATCATCGTAACAATTTAATCCTAAAGTTGATTTATCTATTTGATAATCATTCCGTACAACTGAAAAAGTATTTCATTTCCTTGTTTACCATGGCAAATCTACTATGGCAATATAGCCTCCCCTACACATTTTATGGATGGAAAAATCATGGTGTAGGATACATCTTTCATTTCCAATTTATGAAATCTATTAATGATTTTACTTGTCTTAATAAAATATGGCCATTTCTGTTCGAGGGGGAAATGCAAATATTCCTTAACTGTAGGCTACAAGTTGGACATATGGAAGTAAATCATGATTGAATTGTAGGACATTTTTTAAACAATTTGACAATCATTAATTACAATTGAAGTAAAGTATTTCCTTGTTTATCTTGCCACAGCAGTGCCTTAGACCGCTGCGCCACTCGGGAGGCCCTTACTGTGACAATCATACACATTTTATGTTTCCGAATATATGTAATCCATTCATTACAATTTGTCTTTAAAAAATATAGTAATTTCTTATCAAGACCAGGGGTCGGAAATATCCCTGCACTGTCCATATTTGTGTAACTAAATCAAGTCAGTCGTGATGGGTTATAAAATCTATATCTTTTATCAAATTAAAATGTAGTCTGATAAAGTTATTTAAAATGGCACATATATACTATTTTACAATTTAAGATGATAGGTTTGAATGAAGTATAGGCCTACAACTCCTATATTCTTATAATAAGTATTTTACATTCATCAGCCTTACGGTTTCAGATGCTCCTGATAGGTTGTTATTTAATTGGGGGCGGGAATAAATAATCTATTAGCTGTAAGATCAGCTAAATCACTGATTTATGCTTGTGGGATTTTCATTGCAATCAAGCTTATTTTAACACACAGGGGCGTGTAATCTCCCATTACTATAATTTTAAGAAAACCAACGCTAACACTGTGCTCCATGAGAAGTTCTGTGTCTTTCTTGCTATCCACCCAGAGTGACTCTGTGTCTGATAACAAACACCAGCGTGTTGTGGCTCTGTGTGCGTCTCTCTCAGGTGTACTCTGGTGGCTGGGGGGACCTGGAGGGGGTGGTTAAGTGCCAGATGGAGGAGGTTCCTCATTATGACCCGGGAGATGAGATGGAGCACAGGAAGGAGGCTTCGCCCTTCAACAAGCCCACCAAGGGAACCTCTGTGGAGAAGTTCAAAGCGATAGTCCTCAGCCACCTCAAGGTCAGAGTACTGTCATCTCATCCCAGTGTGATTCATTAGCCTACCTGCTTTTCCACTTTATGAATGGTTTCATGTCTGAAACACTTATTTGAAGGCTAGTAACATAGGGGCTTCATAACACATTCATAATTCATACATACTGCCTTCATAATCAGGGCTTCATAGCCGCAAGTTGATACTTTCGTTATGTCACAGTATTCACATTCATGTAACTTATTTTAACCTTTGTAAGTGTGTTGTGACTTAAGTGGCTAGTGTGTTCATTAATGCAGTTCTGTTACGAAGGTATCTCTTACCCTTATTCCTCTTCCTCTCCAGACCAAGGTGGGTGAACAGGCCAACCTTCAAGACCTGGTGAGCCTGGTTCTTTTCGTGGCCGACTACAACAAAGACGGCCTCATCTCCCTACCCGAGGCCCGTTCTATGTGGGCCCTGCTCCAGCTCAATGAGTTCCTGCTAGCGGTGGTCCTGCAGGACAGGGAGCATGCCCCCAGGCTCCTGGGCTTCTGTGGGGACCTGTACGTGATGGAGAAGGTAATCCAATAGGAACACCCATTTATGGATTCTAATAACTTTTTTTGTGATAAAAATGTTCTCACACAACACAAAAAATTAACACTAACAAATAGATTCCAATCATGAGCTTATTTATGTGATTAAAGTCATCACAGCTCTCTCCCTCCTTTTTCTCCTCACCCTCCTTTTTAACCCCCATCTCTCTCGCTCCCTCTTTCTCTGTACCTGTATGTGATGGAGAAGGTGCCCTACGCTCCCCTGTACGGCATCAGCCTGCCCTGGGTAGTGGAGCTGTGGATACCTGCGGGATTACGACGCAGCATGGACCAGTGGTTCACGCCCTCCTGGCCCCACAAGGCCAAGATCTCCATTGGCCTGCTGGAGCTTGTAGAGGACGTCTTCCACGGCACCTTTGGCTCCTTCCTCATGTGTGACGTGAGTGCAGCCGACTTTGGCTACAACGACCGCCACGACCTGAAAGTGATGGACGCTCATCACATCGTCCCCGAGGCCACTTTCCAGGAAGCCATGAGGGAGCAGCGGTGCAACGTAGACGAGGACTGTCTGTACGGGACCGACTGTCGCACTTCCTGTGACCTCACCAAGCACCGGTGTACGCCAGAGGTGACACGGCCCAACCTGGCCAAGGCGTGCAGCTCGCTGAAGGAATATCTCCTGCGTGGGGTGCCGTCTGACATTCAGGATGAGCTGGAGAAACAGCTGTATGCTTGTATAGCATTGAAGGGCTCGGCGGAGCAAATGGAGATGGAACACTCGCTTATACTGAACAACCTGAAGACCTTGTTGTGGAAGAAAATATCGCACACCAAGGACTCCTAATGAGCCCGGTCATGTATTTGAAAGCATTGGTTGTAAAAAAGTTTTTGTCATTGTAAATCCAGTACGGAGAGTGGTTAAATACACAATTTGGAAAAGGGTGGAGAATCAGTACACATATGAGCACTACCGCTGCCTCTGTCAAACCATCTGGTTTCACAATGCCTCAGAACTGGACTTGACTGGAAGTCTATGGCAGGAGTGGATGAAACAACCACTGGTTTTAATTGGCTGATCTGTCTCTCACCATCTAGTATAACCCTTAGAACCTCCCCCTAATTTGTGGACTTGTGGAGTTCAAAGAGCAAGTAGCGCGAATGATTTAATTTGGAAAATGTGAAAGTACTCATTCTGAAATAGTTTTCACATTAACTTTATATTCCTGAACTCAGAATCAGTTGAGCATCCCAAAAAATAATATGATCAATGTGATAGAACATTTATTTTAATTTGGCGATTTTCACCAAGTCCCATCTAATAGAGCTCCACAGTGGAGGTGTCATAATACCCATAAATCCTTGCGGTCAAACAGAGAAATGGTTCCAATTGTTTTGACACCACTCATTTTTCCCATAGGGGATTTTAGAAACACTTCAAAATAAGGGCTGTGTTTCGTGATAACCATATAAATCTCTCTCGAACAAGGTGACTTTTATCAATATATTCGGCTCTATTTACACTAGGCTACCTGGGGCAGCAGGTAGCCTAGTGGTTAGAGCTTTGGGCCAGTAACTGGAAGGTTGCTGGATCAAATCCCCGAGCTGGCAAGGTAAAAATCTAGTTCCGACAGTGCAGCAATATCTAACATGTAATCTAACAATTCAACAACAACTACCTAATACACACAAATCTAAGTAAAGGAATTGAATAAGAATATATACATATAAATATATGGTTGGGCAATCACGGAGTGGCATAGGCAAGATGCAATAGATGGTATAAAATACAGTATATACATATGAGATGAGTTATGCAAGATATGTAAACGTTATTAAAATGTCATTATTAAAGTGACTACTGATCCATTTATTAAAGTGGCCAATGATTTCAAGCCTGTATGTAGGCAGCAGCTTCTCAGTGTTAGTGATGGCTGTTTAACAGTCTGATGGCCTTGAGATAGAAGCTATTTTCCAGTCTCTCGGTCCCAGCTTTGATGCACCTGTACTTGCCTCGCCTCCTGGATGGTAGCGGGGTGAACAGGCAGTGGCTCGGGTGGTTGTTGTCCTTTGATCAAATTGAAGTGGGTCTAGGGTAAACAAATTGAAGTGGGTCTAGGGCAGGGGTGGGCAAACTTTTTGGCTCGAGGGCCACATCGGGATTTTGAAATTCAATGGAGGGATGCATTTTTGGGGGGGACCAATTTTTTTTTTTAAATCAATTAGCGGGGGCTACCCAAGTGGTGAAGCGGTCTAAGGCACTGCATCGCAGTGCTTGAGGTGTCACTACAGACCTGGGTTTGATCCCGGGCTGTGTCACAGATGGCTGTGACTGGGGGACCCATGAGGCGGCGCACAATTGGCCCAGCGTCGTCCAGGTTAGGGGAGGGTTTGGCAGGCCGAGATTTCCTTGTCCCATCGTGCTCTAGTGACTCCTGTGGCGGGCCGGGTGCATGCATGCTGACACGGTCGACAGGTGTACTGTATTTCCTCTGACACATTGGTGTGGTTGGCTTCCGGCTTAGGCTGGCATTGTGTCAAGAAGCAGTGTGGCTTGGCTGGGTCGTGTTTCGGAGGATGCACGGCTCTCGACCTTCGCCTCTCCCGAGTCCGTATGGGAGTTGCAGCCATGAGACAAGACTGTAACTACCAATTGGACACCATGAAATTGGGGAGAAAAAAATCGAGACATCTAAAAAAAAAAAAGATCTATCATTTCATTAAAAAAAAAAAATATATAATATGTCTTGCGGACCGGATTAAAGTGCCCGGCGTGCCAGATATGGCTCTCAGGCTGTACTCCCCCCCCCCCCCTTGGTCTAGAGTGACAGCTAGCTGGTCTGTGCATGCTCTAAGGACGCGGCTAGTGATGCCATCTGGGCCGGCAGCCTTGCGAGGGTTAATGCGTTTAAATGTCTTAGTCATGTTGGCCATGGAGAAGGAGAGCCCACAGTCCTTGATAGTGGGCCTCGTCGGTGGCACTGTATTATCCTCAAAGCGGGCAAAGAAAGTGTTTAGTTTTTCTGGAAGCAAGATGTCGGTGTCTGTGACGTGGCTGGTTTTCCTTTTGTAGTCCGTGATTGTCTGTAGACCCAGCCACATACGTCTCGTGTCTGAGCCGTTGAATTGCGACTCCACTTTGTCTCTATACTGACATTTCACTTGTTTGATTGCCTTGCGGAGGAAATAACTACACTGTTTGTATTCAGCCATATCACCTTTACATGGTTAAATGGGGTGGTTTGCGCTTTCAGTTTCGCGCGAATGCCACCATCTTTCCACGGTTTCTGGTTGGGGTAGGTTTTAATAGTCACAGTAGGTACAACATCTCCAATACACTTCCTTATAAACTCACTCACTGAATCAGCGTATACGTCGATATTATTCTCTGAGGCTACCTGGAACATGTCCCAGTCTGCGTGATCAAAACAATCCTAAAGCGTGGATTCTGATTGGTCAGACCAGCGTTGAATAGCCCTTAGCAAGGGGAAATCCTGTTTGAGTATCTGCCTATAGAAAGGGAGGAGCAAAATGGAGTCGTGGTCAGATTTGCCGAATGGAGGGCGGGGAGGGCCATGTATGCATCGCAGAAGTTAGAGTAGTAGGGATCCAGTGTTTTTCCAGCGCGAGTGCTACAGTCAATATCCTGATAGGATTTAGGTAGCCTTGTTCTCACATTTGCTTTGTTAAAATCCCCAGCTACAATAAATGCAGCCTTAAGATATATGGTTTCCAGTTTGCATAAAGTCCAGTGAAGTTCCTCGAGGGCCATCGTGGTATCGACTTGAGGGGGGATATACACGGCTGTGACCGAGGAGAATTCTCTTGGGAGATAATACGGTTGGCATTTGATTGTGAGGAATTCTAGGTCAGGTGAACAAAAGGACTTGAGTTCCTGTATGTTGTTATGATTACACCATGAGATGTTAATCATGAAACATACACCCCTGCCCTTTTTCTTCCAGGTGGCTGTACCGACTCCAACAGCATATCCCAAGAGAGACACATTTTCAGTTAAACAGAGTATGTTACAATCCCTGATGTCTCTCTGGAAAGCAACCTTTGCCCTAATTTTGTCTACCTTCTTATCTAGAGACTGGACATTAGCGAGTAATATACTCGGAAGCGGTGGGTGGTGTGCGCGCCTCCGAAGTCTGACCAAAAGACCACTCCGTATGCCTCTTCTCCAGTGGCGTTGTTTTGGGTCAGCCTCTGGAATCAGTTCAAATACCCTGGGTCGTTCGGAGAAAGGATCCGCATCGGGAAAGGGGTATTGCTGATCGTAGTGCTGGTAAATTGGCGTCTCGCTGATATCCAATAGTTCTTCCCGGCTGTATGTAAAAACACTTGAGATTTTTGGGCTAACAAGATAAGACATAATACATAAAAAAACAAATACTGCAAAGTTTCCTAAGGACTAGAAGCGAGGCAGCCCTCTCTGTCGGCGCCATTACTAGTTATTCATGCAAAACTACAAATCCCTGCAAGCTCTCTAGCTGACACCTTTGCAAACAGGTAGTCTCAATAAAAACTTGCACAAGACAGTTCACAGTGTTGTCAATTTAAAGAAATGTAGCTAATTTATGAATTACTACATTTAGGTAACATTAAATGGTTAATCCAGAGATTCTTACCTTTGTCTCAATTCGGCAGTCTCGTCCAGATCATCATGGCATTTCTGGTTCTTTATGATAGCCACATTAGCAGCTAATTAGCATTTCATTTTGGGAGGGGGAAATACAGACGAATATATTGATAAGTCACCTTGTCCTAGAGAGATTTACATGGTTATCTAAATGTCACACCAGGATAAGCCTACTCAGAACACAGCTCTTATTTTAATTGTTTCTAAAAAAAAAACTATGGGGAAAAATGAAAGGTGGAAAAGTAATTGGAACCATTTCCCTGTTTGACTGCTGGGTTTTATGGGTATTAGGGCTGTGGTAGTCTATGCAGTTGTAGCAGGCTCGCTCCCTGTCCCACCTCGATTTTAACCACACCCCTTTTCAAGTACCAATTTGTTGAACAATGTTACCAGAACAGATAAAACGATGAGCCAGATGTTTCACCGGCTTTAAAAATCTGAAGCATCCGGTTGACCTTTCCACTCTCCACCAAATATGGTGAAGAGAGGAAGCCCAGTGGCCGGCAGAGCGAGAAGATGGAGCGAGAGAAATTTTGACCGACATTCTGCTAATTTTCTCATCAATGGAACATTTGATCTCAATACAGTTGGTTAATCAAACTGTGGTTGAGGTTAATCAAACTGTGACTGTCAGGTAAAAACAATGCTTTTACAATTGAGGGGGAGGGGGTAATTTGAGCATTTTCTCTTCATGTGTGTAATGTTTAGATGAGATTTTATTAGATTTACTGTACATTTCTAGAAAACGATGTCATTGTGAACTTCTCCCTCAGCATCTTTATTGACGTTTAACATTTATGGAAGTTGGTCAAATTTTGAAAATCATATTTTCTAGAATCCAAAGGCATGATAAATGTGCACATTAAAGGCCCAGTGCAGTCAAATGTGATTATCCTGTGTTTTATACACTACCGGTCAAAAGTTGACACACCTACTCATTCAAGGGTTTTTCTTTATTTTACTATTTTCTACACTGTACTATTAAATAACACACATGGAATCCTTTAGTAACCAAAAAAGTGTCAACCACCCTTTGCCTTGATGACAGCTTTGCACACTCTTGGCATTCTCTCAACCAGCTTCATGAGGAATGCTTTTCCAACAGCCTTGAAGGAGTTCTCACATATGCTGAGCACTTGTTGGCTGCTTTTCCTTCACTCTGTGGTCCAACTCATCCCAAACCATTTCATTTGGGTTGAGGTTGGGTGATTGTGGAAGCCAGGTCATCTGAGGCAGCACTCCATAACACTCCTTCTTGGTCAAATAGCCATTACACAGCCTGAAGGTGTGTGTTGGGTCATTGTCCTGTTGAAAAACAAAGTGTAAACCAGATGGGATGACATATCGCTGCAGAATGCTAAAATTCTAAATAAATCAGTGTCACCAGCAAAGCACCCCCACACCTCCTCCTCCATGCTTCACAGTGGGAACCACACATGCAGAGATCATCCGTTCACCTACTACGCATCTCATAAAGACATGGCGGTTGGAACCAAGTGTCTCAAATTTGGGCTCATCATGGGTCCATTGCTCGTGTTTCTTGGCTCAAGCAAGTCTCTTATTGGTGTCCTTTAGTAGTGGTTTCTTTGCAGCTATTCGACTATGAAGGCCAGATTCACGCAGTCTCCTCCGAACAGTTGTTGAGATATGTCTGTTAATTGAACTCTGTGAAGCATTTATTTGGGCTGCAATCTGAGGTGCAGTTAACTCGAATGAACTTATCCTGTGCAGCAGTTGTAACTCTGGGTCTTCCTTTCCTGTGGCGGTCCTCATGAGAGCCAGTTTCATCATAGCTCTTGGTTTTTGCGACTGCACTTAAAGAATTTTCCTGATTGACTGACCTTCATGTCTTAAAGTAATGATGGACTGTCATTTGTCTTTGCTTATTTGAGCTGTTCTTGCCATAATTTGGACTTGGGTCTTTTACCAAATATGGCTATCTTCTGTATACCGCCCCTACTTTGTCACAACACAATTGATTGGCTCAAATTCCACAAATTAACAAGGCACACCTGTTCATTTAAATGCATTCCAGGTGACTACCCCATGAAGCTGGTTGGGAGAATGCCACTTAATGAGTACTGGAACCTATTTCAATCCAAGTAAACACTGACAATGAATTAGTTGATCGGCCAATAACAGCTGGTTTTCCCCTCCCCACTCAGACCATCCTAGCAACATTTTTAGCTTGAGAATTTGCTGCTAAGCTATTTTTGTAAATTTTTGACTGAAACCACTCACAGTAAGGTTAATTGTTACACAGAAATGATTTGATAGTGAGATAATGGCTACATTGGCCTTTAATATAAATAAAATATCTCTTCCATTGCGAGACCCTTTAGATCTACTGATGAGGTTAATATCAACCAATATATGATTTAATTCCTAAACCAGTAGGCCCAGGGTTATGAACACATGTTCATAGTCTATGGCAGGGGAATTGAAATCCGAGACGGGAGGTCTGGAGAACCAGAGGAAGAGGTGTATGGAACACCGTTTGGGCCATAAAGCACGTGGTCAAGACGCAATATTTTTAATGCTACGTGTTAAGCAGGTGCAGGCACAAAATTAATACATGCTTTATGACCCAAACGGCATTACATAAGTTGCACCTGTCACACACATCTGCCCTCTCATTGGCTAGAATGAACTCACCTGCCTTGGACTGTTGAGGTCTTCCATGGCCATTGACAAGCTATTCGAGTGAACACAAACAATGTAGATAATTTGGGAAAACAGCAGTTTTGTACAATAAAAAAATTGCACCCACCTGCAGTCCCAGGTCAAAAACTGTCCCCAAATCGAACTGCAAAGTTCATGGCATAATTGCAGGATATTAGCTTAAAAGCAGCAGCAAAAAAACTCTGCCCAATGACAAAAAGTATAGAATTGCAGTTTATTTGCTTTAAAGCAGCAACATTTTCTCTGGTGCCAAGAGATGTTCCTTCTCAGGGCCCTAGACTTGGTTCGTTCGGCCATCCACATTCTGATTGAAGGGATCCCTAATGCATTTGCTATCACAAAGGGGGTCAGCGGCCAAAAAAAAAGAAGCTTGAGATCCGTGATATATTTTCTATACAATCTCAACCACTTAAACAGTATGGGTAACTTGAAACAGTCATTTTTATACTTTCATCGAAGCGTCTATAAATAAACATGCACAAATAACATGCATGGACAAATAACATAGAGGCTAGGCTGTATTCTTTTCCAATATATTTATTATAACAAAGCATTGTTGCTCCATCATTAGGACCAGAGAGTTTAGCTGTCGGCCGCCTCCTGTTCCTGAGCCCGGAGGAAGCTGGCCTTCTTCTGGGCAACGCGGTCTTTCCTCTGGGCCAGAGAGAGCTTGGCACGGTTCCACCTGGTGACCAAACAGGGAGGATGGATTTCAGAATTACATGTTAACAATTCAATTTTTACAGTGTCAGGAAATATGAGGGGGATGGCTGTCACGTCAGTAAACTGCTTTAAAATACAGAAGGAAAAATGACTGGGGGGGGTTATAATTTGATTTCCATTCAGTAAGTAAACAGAATGTCAAAGGTAGATTCGAAACGGAATTTCTGTTTACTTCCAGAATTAAATAGAATTGCCACCAATTCGGGTCATGATCATCTAGGGAAGTTTACTATCAGGTTATAGATTTATAATATGAATAGCACTGCATTTCCAATAGAAAATAGCCAAAACTGCTCATCAACTCACCTCTTCTTCTTGACTTCTTTCTTAGGTTTCTTTTCATGGACTGGGTTCTCACGAATGCCAGCGTGGGCCTTTCTGTACATTTCCTCAACCTGCAGGACAAGTGTGGCAAACAAATTAGTAAAATGTGGGTTAAGGCCAATTCCAGCAATCAAATAGACACACAACCGTAAAGGCTCCTCTACTGGATAGCCAAAAATGTACTTCACCCTTTTTTATACTGAAACATGCAAGCTTGATTCAGTAGTTTCTACTCTACCCTTATTGTTTAATTATTTACACACCCAATTGATAGGAATGAGTTGATGACATTTTGTATTTTCATTCTAGCACATGTATGACAAACTACTGTGCTGCTCTCAGCCCCGTCTTGAAACGTTGATTACATCAACCTGGGCAAATGAAGGACCAACTACAATTTGCTCAGTATCAAATGTTTCATCATCAAGCAGCACACAGTTCCTACGCTGAAATCCAAATCGACCCCTAGCCACTTCTGTAGATCAGAGAGCAGTGGATTGTTGGGAGCAATATGGTGACAGTTTAAGTAAAAGCTGAATCCCAAACCAGGGCCTCACCCCTACCAACTCGCTGTTGGTGCACTCAGTTGTCACGTGTGGCTGACAACGCCAACTTCCAAAGTGAGGATTAAATTACTTCAGGACACACCTGACTTTAAATGTGGAACATGAATTGCATCATTTAATAATAAAACAAGCATTCAATTCAAATTAACACATTTCTCCTGTTATTTACAAGATATAATACTCTTAACAGATAAACATTTTATTTGGGAGGCACTTCATTTGATAGGCTTGTCAAGCCTAGAAAAAAACCAAACATGCACGTAGCATATAATTAGGCACACCTCATTCTTTCAAATGAAATTGCACAAACTCCAAACATCTCAGTGTTGGCATAGCACTTTGCTCTCGACCCGGCAGCCTTGCTGGCTTGGTTGAAGCCACGATTGGAGGCTCATGTTGGCCCCTACAATTATCACTCCCCTTGCTTTGGGACACTTTTGCATATGACAGASCCCKCCCCCCCCCCCCCCCGGTAAATGCGCAAATGGAGAGCCGAGGGGAAGGGACTGGTTTGGGATTCAGCATAACATTCCCTTCATAATTTATTTGTGGAGAAGCTGATATGACCCCCCCAGTATGCTTACAAGCATGAGGCCTAACAATAACAGAACAGTAGTTGCTACCCACTCAGGTTCAGTGAAAACCAGGTGAAGATATGTAACCATCCAGCAGTGGTGTGAAGCAGTTTCCCAACTCCAGTCCTTGAGTACCGCTAACAGCACACATTCCAGTTGTAGCCCCAGACAAGTTGAATCAGCTGTGCTTGTTAACTAATCATCAAGCCTTCAGTTGAATCAGGAGTTTGTCCGATTGCTAAAACAAAATGTGTGCTATCGAGGGTACTGGAGTTAAGAAACACTGGTGTAAGGGAACTAATAGAGCCAGGTATTGGCAGGAATCTTCCCATACAACATCGATGGGTTCAGGGTGAACTTACCTTGTCGGGGAAAACGCCATTCTTGATGAAGCGGGAGAACTGCTTCTTGTATGCATCCTCATCCTCTTCAATCAGGTAGCTCATATACTCCGACACATTGACGCCCATGATGTGCTTGCGGTGGACATCTGCATTGAACTCTTTGCTCTCAGCGTCATACCCAGGGAAGCGCTTAGTGCTGGGGGAGGGGACAAACGACAATATCAGACTGAAAGAGGCTACTGAACAACCAGGCTCATTCAATATTATCAATAGCGCTTTTCCTGAAGATTATAGGCACCAAGGCCGAATAGTTCCACTAAAGCCATATAAAAACGACTTCTTGCAGAATTCCAAGGAAATAACCACACACTTAGACATCGGCACAATTGCATCTTTCCCATTACGGCGTAAATGCATGGGCATCTCCATTTTGAGGCAGTCAATTTTCCATTTACTGAGCTGGCAAATTAACTGAAAGGGTGCACACTGCCACCCAGAATGTGTTGTTTGAACAGGTAAAAAGCTAAGGTTGTCGATTTACTGCCACCTGCAGTTATAGAACTTTTCCTCACTGATCCCTCCTGGTGGTGGAATTATGTGATCCGTCCTTAACCCATAGGAAGTCCCACCCAGTTGACTACTTCAAAAGCCCTCAATGGCGCGACCCATGCTAATACAAACACTAGAGCCCTTGATCTCTATGCACATAACATATTTGGATGGTAAACCAATAAATCATATTGCTCTGAGCAACGTCTTGAAACAGGACATTTTACATCAACCTGGGCAAATGAAGGAACTACAATTTGCTCAGTCTTGAGTGTATCAAACAAAATATCGATCCTGATAACTTCCCGAAATACTAGCCTGGTCACAGATCTGTTTGTGATGTACAGAAAAATGGCACAAACCAAACTGGGACCTGTGTCAGTATGCATCATGAGTAAGAATACTTATCTATGATCAGTTTTGCCTCTTAAAATCACAATGAATAAGATTATGGGCGGCACTTCTACTCCTGGCTACAGCAATGTGTTCCTACCGCACAGAAAAAGTGCAATTACCTGTGAGGGATGGACAGGCCTCCATCCACAGCCCCTTTCAGGGCCCCGAACACCTTGTTGCCAGTGCTGGTTCTGGCGAGCCCTGCGTCTAGGTAGCAGGTGAATGCACCTGGCTGACCATCAACACTCTCTACGTTGAACTCATCTCCAGTCACCTCCACCTGGCCCTCGTACACCTTGTCCAGGCCAAACTTGTTCAGCAGCTGGAGTGGAAAGACGAAAGGGATTAGAGAAATCTGTTGTATTATTAAAATAAGCGGACTACATTGTTTCTTTCTTGCTGAGCGAAAACTCTGCCACAGGTGGCTAAAGCGGCAAGGCACCCACTCATGCTGCAGCCAAAAGTCAATTTCAAATCTGCTGCACTGACAAACCACGAAGTAAATACAAAAGCTGATTCTGCAGCAACACATTAAACAAGCGGAACAAACAAACTGACAGGCAGCTTTTTGGCTGACCAACTGCCAATTCTTTACAGTGAGAAAACAGAAGAAAACCAGGGTCACCTTTCAAAAGGATTGTTTGATAATTCAGATATAGAACAGACATGCTTCTTTCTCATGTAGAACACAAAATCATGTAATCTCTAATACACAATTTTGTGCAATCGAGAACACGACTCAGTTCTGTCAATAGCTTAGCAATTTGAACACCAACTGTCCATACAGCATCCATCATACTTCAAGGCATTGAAGACTAAATGAAGTTTGAGGAAAGGGTACTCAGAGAAATTATGGATTTTCTCAAACTCTAACAGGGTAGAAACATAGAATAGCCATTAGCTAATAAGACCCAGTCCTGAAAACTAAAACAGCCGCCATCAGGTCAAAGTGGGGGTGTACGAGAGCTGATCTTACCCTGCGGGCCACCAGCAGACCAGTGCAGTAGGCTGCTGCGTAGTTAGTTAGTCCCACGGGGATCCCGTACTTGGGCAGCTCGTGGGAGTAGGCGGCGCACACAATCATGTCCCCCTCAATCTTGGCATAGGCAATCTAGAGCAAATACACAAGCAAGAAACATGACAATATAGGCATAATCACATTGCCCATCAGTCAATCCCTCATGGCATGGGACATTTTCCATTACCTCCTTGATCATTGTTACCACATGGGTCATGTGGGAATGATAGGGACAATATAGCTGAAGGTGAGAATGCCGTTCCAACTGGACTAAAGCATGGTGCTCAGGTGGCAACAGAGTTGTGGGTTTGACTAACATGGGCCACATGATTAACTGTCAATAATAAAATGTTTTGGCTAAAAGCTTCTGCTAAATGATTAGCTACGTATCTGGGATTGGAGAATGATTGTGGCCAAAAGTTGTCCATTGTGGTAATTCCAGCTATATTTTCTCATGTGAATCCCATCTTACCTGGCAGACGATATCCCGGTTGGAGAAGCGGACGATCATCCTGTACTTGGGTGTGTTGTACTTGTTCTTATCTTGGATGACCAGGCGCTTACGGGCAAAGTAGTCGGTCTTTCCCTCTAAGCACAACAAGGATACCCAAGTCAGTCAGGTGGAGGTGCATCAGTGGAATGAATAGAGTCTTGTGTGAAATTAAAGATCAAGACAGCCATGGCATTTTCAAGTTTAGACTTACTACTTGAACCTTAAGTCCTAAAACCCGTCTTACCTCTCCTCCTCCTGAATTTGACCTGGTACCTCTTGAAGTAGGACTTATTCTTCACCACTTTCACAAAACCCTATGAGAGAAGAAAGAAAGAATGTTATTTAACTAGTTAAGTAAGTTCAGAACAAACTTATTTACAATGACGGCCTACCGGGGAAGAGTGGGTTAACTGCCTTGTTCAGGGGAAGAACGACACGTTTTTACCTTGTCAGCTTGAGGATTCAAGCCAGCAACCTTCCGATTACTGCCCCAAGGTTCTAGCCTACCTAGCCTACCTGCCGCCCCAGGTAGTTTGCGTGTGTCAGTACAACTAGCCAGCTACTTGTCAACACACAAAACGTATCCCTAACATTACACATGCTGCACTTAGAAGTATATTTTATGTGGCCAAGGCTATCAGACATTATGTTGCACTGACTATTGGGCCTGTCATCGCTGATAGTAACAGCTAACTAGCCTAACAGTGTTAGCCAGCCGTACCTTTGCTACTTTTAGTGTTAGGCAACACTGCAAACATGTTTAATAGCGATTTACGTCACGGGACATGATAGACAACATCCACTCATCAGGCAACGCAACACATAGTTAGGAATATCTCTACAGCGCTACAGGAAACATTAATTCGTGAAGGCGGCCATTAGGCCACGTTTGATAGACCCCGGTGAACAGTAGCCGGGCGGAATCTATCTTCATCCAAGGAGTTTCAAAAACATAAAAACATGTGATTGCAGACAACACGCGTTGATGTCTAACACATATATCTAGGAATGTATTTCGGCAATTTACTAACCATTTTGCAGCCTTTTCTGTCTCCTTAGCCAGGAGCCTGGAGTCAAAGACCGGGGATTTCACTCCGCTGCACTAGAAAAAGAAAGTTTGCATTGCGCATGTTCCGTAAATAGCGCATCGCCGGATGTAGCTGAAGAGAAGGGAAAATTCTGCACTGCCCTCTACTGTACAAAACGAACAACGACAACACCAGCTGATAAAATGGCTCAAACAAGAAAGAGTACGTGATAAAAAATGTGTATCACTATGTGATTTTTCTTTGTGGGGTTGTAATAAACCATCCTACAACACAAATGACATTACTCTGTGACTGTACCATGCTGTGTGTGCATGCCTTCAGAAAGTATTTACACCCCTTGACTTTTTGGGCATTTTGTTGTGTTAAAACGTGGGATTAAAATGGATTTAATTTGATTTTTTTGCCAACGATCTACACAAAATACTACTCTTAGTTGAAGAAACATTTTAACATTTGTAAAATATATATATCTTGATTAGATAAGTATTCAACCCCCTGAGTCAATACATGTGAGAATCACATTTGGCAGCGATTACAGCTATGAGTCTTTCTGGGTAAGTCTCTAAGAGCTTTCCACACCTGGATTGTGCAAAATTGGCCCATTATTGTTAAAAAAAAATATTCAAGCTCTATCAAATTGGTTGTTGATCATTGCTAGACAACCACTTTCAGGTCTTGCCATAGATTTTCAAGCAGATTTAAGTCAAAACTGTAACTCTGCCACTCAGGAACTTCTTAGTAAGCAACTCCAGTGTAGATTTTGCCATTTGTTTTAGGTCATTGTCCTGCTGAAAGATGAAATCATCTCCCAGTGTGGTGGAAAGCAGACTGAACCAGGTTTTCCTGTAGGATTTTGCCTGTGCTCGGCTCCATTCCATTTATTTTTTATCCTGAAAAACTCCCCAGTCCTTAACGATTACAAGCATAACCATAACATGATGCAGCCACCACTATGCTTGGAAATATGAAGAGTGGTACTCAGTAATGTGTTGTATTGGATTTGCCCCAAACACAACACTTTGTATTCAGGACAAAAGGTTAATTGCTTTGCCACATTTTTTGCAGTATTACTTTAGTGTGTTGTTGCAAACAGGATGCAAATATTCTGAACAAGCTTCCTTCTTTTCATTCTGTCAATTTGGTTAGTATTGTGGAGTAACTACAATGTTGTTGAACCATCCTCAGTTTTTTCCTATCACAGCCATTAAACTCTGTACCTATTTTAAAGTCACCATTGGCCTCATGGTGAAATCCCTGAGTGGGTTCCTTCCTCTCCAGCACCTGAGTTAGGAAGGATGCCTGTATCTTTAAAGTGCCTAGGTGTATTGATACACCATCCAAAGTGTAATTAATAACTTCATCGTGCTCAAAGGGATATTCAATAAAAAAATGTTTACCCATCTACCAATAAGTGCTCTTCTTTGTGAGGCATCCGAAAACCTCCCTGGTCTTTGTGGTTGAATCTGTGTTTGAAATTCACTGCTCGTCTGAGAGGCGTTATAGATAATTGTATGTGTGGGGTACAGAGATGAGGGAGTCATTCAAAAATCATTATTGCACTTATTGGACTCACATCATGTTAAACTCTTATTGCACATAGAGTGAGTCCATGCAACTTATTATGTGAATTGTTAAGCAAATATTTACTCCTGAACTTATTTAGGCTTACCATAACAAAGGGGTTGAATACTTATTGACTCAAGACATTTCACCTTTTTTATTTTTAACCAATTTTAAGTTCAGGCTGTAACGTAACAAAATGTGGAAAAAGTCAAGGGGTGTGAATACTTTCTAATGGCACAATTTACTGAATAAAAATGTATATTTAGTTTTCCTTATTGTAAGGTACCTACGTTTTGCGATAGGAAAATGTTAATAATAAAAACAACAGACACACCCAAAGGGTTTTGTACATAACATGTGTTTTTTTCTGTTATAGTATGTGGTTTGTACTGTATCTATTTTCAGTCCATAACAGATATACTGTACATATGGCGTAGGCAAGAGTCATACGTCAGACATTTTTTTTAGGACAGACAAGGGTGTGGCTACATAAGAAATATGATATTTATGTAAGTACTTCCACGTAAAACCAGAAAAGTTTGTTTGATGACCTTTTGTTCATATGTGGATAAAAAAAAGTCAGCTCTGCCATTCACCTCATTCTCACCTGTCTTAGAAAAGGCTTAAGTGCTTCTTAGTCTGAGCTGGACAGCTGATAGTAAACCTTTATTTTGACATTTTCTGATTGACATTGTCTCTCTGTCACCCACTCTGAGTGTTGCTGTGATCTACTCCAGGCAGCAAAATTCCAAAACTTCCCGTGGAATTGATACTATTGTCAGAGACAGTGAGCCTCAGGTGAGTTTGTGCTGTAGTGATTGGCTTCCAGTTCTTTGTAGTTACTCTTGACTTTAGTAGACTACAGCTAATAGGAACATACTGTTTTACAGAGCAAATATAATATGTTAAGAAAACTGTTTAGATATTTTTTTATGAGATTAAAACTGATAAAGAATTATCCAATGGGTCTACTATATTATCTGATAGTGTTTTAGCTCGTGTGCTGATAAGAAATGGTTGACATGAACTTGCATCATTTTTCAAAAACCTATAGAGCTAGCTAATGGAGTTTATGAAGAGGCCAAAGAGTTAAAGAAGTTCATGTAGCTAAGTGTAAGGCAATAAAATAAACAGTAGATGGGAGTAGCGTACTATTTTTCAGTTGTTAGGTTTTTGAGACGCATGCTCTGTACAGTGGATGTAAACATTGGAGCTGCCCTTTTGTTGGCACGAGCAGACTGTAGATTTGTGTAGGCTACACGTATTCGACTCGATGGGCTGGACGGTGGAGCTGTTGCCTGGTGGTGGAATCAGCTAGCGGCAGCTAACAAGCAAACTAAAACTCGGCATTAAAGACAATCTGAAACCGGGCTGTTGAACTCATTACAGTTCAATTGCGCAAGACTGTGCAGTTGTACTTTGGTCCATGGAAAGTTCATATTGATCTCTGAGGATTGAAAAGGCTTCCAGGCAAGGTAAACACGGTTCAGGTTGTTTTTTTGAGAGCAAGGAGCTGTTGCTAGCTAACGTTAATAGTTGTCAAGCTACTTTTCCTATCCAGCCGGATAGGTTTCATGTTAGCTAGCTAACTACAGTGTTTGGAAATAGTCTGGAGTTAATCATGCGTCTGGTACTGTAGGTTGCGTTGAGACGGCACTGTATTTCAGTTTAGCTTTTTATGTCACTAAATAACGTCAGTTAGCTAACTTGCTGGCTAATCACGTAAACTGCATTAGCTAACTGGTTAGCTACTTAGCTTAGCTAACTAACTAGCAACTTCCATAGCTAATAAGCTGTTTGTTCATCGATGATATGCACAAGTGTTTGCTATGAATTCATAATTCATCGCTAGTGAGCTAAACTGCATGCAAACTTTTTCCTGTAGCCAGCCAAGGAACTTCAGAAAGTAACGGTTACATATGTGGACAACAAACAAAACTCACACCTCATCAGATACTTCAAACAACCCCCGTTAAACACTTCAGTTACTGTAGCTAGTTACATTTTTAGTCACACAATGGTTGAAGGAGAACCGTTTTTTTTGCTTATCGTTTTACAGTTACTTTCAAGATAACTTAAAACTATATCAGCTAATTTGTTTCAAGTCCACCACCAGTCAGTTTCCAGATGAGTTCTTCAAATGAACAGTACCTGGCTGACTATCCAGCTGATCTGATCAGCTTACTTACAGCTGCACTAGGGTCGGACGAGCCCAATATTGGACGAAAGGAGCCTAACATTACTCCTTAGTTCAAGGACCTTGCATGTTCTGTTTAAAGGGCGAATTGGCTCTGGAAGCTACAACAGCCAAATACTCCATCTAAACTTGAATTGATTCTGAATTGCGGTACTGTTCTATAAACATAAACTCCTCTACTTTCATATTACATCCTAAATAATTTCACAAATGCAAAATACACACTTGCGGAGAACAATGTTCTAAAATGTGCACAGCAAATGCATGTGGTTTCATGGACAGATTAAAATATCTGTTCGAAATGTAGAAAGAGGGGAGATCTAAAGATGCAACAACTATCATGTGTTGTTAATGTGAGTAGGATAATACCTTTGGCTGCTAGACAATGAAAGAAAGTTGAAAGAACCAATAGAAGAACGCGTATGAGGAAGTCTATAAAATTATTGGGATTTTGGCTATAGGTTACTTTGAAGCAAGGTAAGACATGCCTCATAATATGTAGTAAATTGTCCAGGTTTCAATCAATCAAGGAACAGGAAAGCCATTTGTTTTGGAAACCATCTCATGTGCTACAGAAACACCGCTAACCAAACAACAGTGCTAGGTGCCCTCTGTACATGAATTAAAGGGTAACTACACAAAAAACAAAATTTCTTAGATATTTCCCAGACCTCAAAAGTGGTCTCCTGGTGGGTTTTAAGTGTTCTTATGGACTTAGAATATCACATTTTATTGTTCTATTAGTTTGACTTTGAGAGCAAAAACATTAAAAAGGGGGTGAAATCTGAAACCTGTGAATTACTGAGTTGACAGCTTCATTTAACTGTTTCAATAGGAGACCTACTATTAGCCTACTTGCACAGTACAGCTTGTGTAACAGTATTGCTTCCATCCCAACCTGGGATCGAACCAGGGACCCTCTGAACACATCCACAACTGATGCGGTCTTTGTAGAGCTAGTGAAACAACTACTTCAATGTCTCAGCGCGAGTGACGTCACCGATTGAAACACTACTAGCGCGCACTGCTAACTAGTTAGCCATTTCACACCGGTTGGCCTGATTGTGTGAAAGATCAATATGGGATTTATCACTTTAGGTCATTCAGAGTGTATGTCACTGTTTGTCATCTTTCACACAAGGCGCCTTACTTATTTCTTCGGAGGAGGACACATGTCTTGTTTTTTTACAGCATTTCTTCTACATATACAGTTGGAAGTCGGAAGTTTACATACACCTTAGCCAAATACATTTAAACTCAGTTTTTCACAATTTCTGACATTTAATCCTAGTAAAAATTCCCTGTCTTAGTTCAGTTAGGATCACCACTTTATTTTAAGAATGTGAAATGTCAGAATAATAATAGTAATTTATTTCAGATTTGATTTCTTTCATCACATTCCCAGTGTGTCAGAAGTTTACATACACTCAATTAGTATTTGGTAGCATTGTCTTTAAATTGTTTAACTTGGGTTAAATGTTTTTTGGTTTTTAGCCTTCCACAAGCTTCCCACAATAAGTTGGGTGAATTTTGGCCCATTGCTCCTGACAGAGCTGGTGTAACTGACTCAGGTTTGTAGGCCTCCTTGCTCGCACATGCTTTTTCAGTTCTGCCCACAAGTTTTCTGTATGATTGAGGTCGGGGCTTTGTGATAGCCACTGCAATAGCTTGACTTTGTTTTCCTTAAGCCATTTTTCCACAACTTTGGAAGTATGCTTGGGGTCTTTGTCCATTTCCAAGACCCATTTGCGACCAAGCTTTAACTTCCTGACTGATGTCTTGATGTTGCTTCAATATATCCACATACTTTTCCATCTATTTTGTGAAGTGCACCAGTCCCTCCTGCAGCAAAGCAACCCCACAGCATGATGCTTCCACCCCCGTGCTTCACGGTTGGAATGGTGTTCTTCAGCTTCCAAGCCTCCCCCTTTCTCCTCCTAACATAACAATGGTCATTATGGCCAAACCGTTCTATTTTTGTTTCATCAGACCAGAGGACATTTCTCCAAAAAAGTACGATCTTTGTCCCGGTTGAAAACCGTAGTCTGGCTTTTTTATGGTGGTTTTGGAGCAGTGGCTTCCTTGCTGAGCGGCCTTTCAGGTTATGTCGATATAGGACTCGCTTTACTGTGGATATAGATAATTTTGTACCTGTTTCCTCCAGCATCTCCACAAGGTCCTTTGCTGTTGTTCTGGGATTGATTTGCACTTTTCACACCAAAGTACGTTCATCTCTAGGAGAAAGAATGCGTCTCCTTCCTGAGCAGTATGACGGCTGCGTAGGCCCATGGTGTTTATACTTGCTTACTATTGTTTGTACAGATGAACATGGTACCTTCAGGCGTTTGGAAATTGCTCCCAAGGATGAACCAGACATGTGGTGGTCTACAACATGTGGTGGTCTACAATTTGTCTCTTAGGTCTTGGCTGATTTCTTTTGATTTTCCCATGATGTCAAGCAAAGAGGCACTGAGTTTGAAGGTAGGCCTTGAAATACATCCACAGGTACACCTCCAATTGACTCAAATGATGTCAATTAGCCTATCAGAAGCTTCTAAAGCCATGACATAATTTTCTGGAATTTTCCAAGCTGTTTAAAGGCAGTCAACTTAGTGTATGTCAACTTCTGACCCACTGGAATTGTGATACAGTGAATTATAAGTGAAATAATCTGTCTGTAAACAATTGTTGGAAAAATGACTTGTGTCATGCACAAAGTAGATGTCCTAACCGACTTGCCAAAACTGTAGTTTGTTAACAAGAAATTTGTGGAGTGGTTGAAAAACGAGTTTTAATGACTCCAACCTAAGTGTATAACTTAGCTATTTAATCCTAACCCTAAACCACTCTTGTCCCATCCCACCTATCGCTATAGACCATCTTTGTTTGGTTTCCATGTGCCAAATTTTTCAATTGTACTGTGATGTTTTACATACATTTTTAACCTTTCTAATCGTGTAGTATCCACAGATTGTGAGCTAAAGATAAACCTTTCCTACAAGTATTATTATATTATTTATTGACTGACTATGGCTTTCCAAATCGTCCAACACTGCTATTTGTAAGGTTAATTTTAAGTGCATGTTGTGATTATTATTATTTTTTAACCATTCCATAACCATTTAACCATATATGCCCCGTATATATATCATTCTGTTGGTGGCAAGAATTGTATATAATAACTAATAGAGAAACTCGAAGTGTTGAATCAAGTGTAGTTTTGTACCAGTTCATAAACCATGTGCCATAGAATCGGTACTTTGAAAATCTCTTCCCATCTATTTTGCAACTTGTATGATGCAGCTGTCAACATTTTTGTCCTCAAATGAAACTGGTGTATATATCTCAATTCATGCCAATTATTTTCATCCATCCGGACTTAAGAAAAAACTAGTCATCAGCATACATTGACACTTGTTTTTATCTTCTGGATTTCTAACCCCTTGATATTCTTGTTGGATCTAATTTTAATAGCTCAATGGCCATAATAAATAAATAAGGAGACAATGGACAGCCTTGTTTTACTCCCCTTAAAAGCTCAATACTTTGAGAAGTAACCATTATTTACTAGTTTACATCTGGGGTTGCTGTACATAACCTAAAGGCCCCTTTGCCGGGTGGGACATTTTTATATATTTTTTGCAAAATTAGTGTAAACCCACTTCTCCAGGCACCACCACTCCATTGGGTTGAGGTAAGTTTTCTAAGCCATATCTCGCACCTGTGGGTAGATATTTTGATTTAACAAATGAGAGCCAGAACAAATCACCAAATCTGGTTATACTTGATCTAAAATCTTTATTGTACTGAGAGGAGCTGTCAACATCAAATTTTATCAGTCACATACACGTGATTAACAGATGTTATTGCGGTTGTAGAGAAATGCTTGTGCTTCTAGCTCCGACAGTGCAGTAATATCTAACAAATTAAACAACGTATACCCAATACACACATCTAAGTATGACTGAATGAAGACGATATACATATGGACGAGCGATGGCATAGCGGAACGGACCAAGATACAGTAGAATAGTTTTGAAAAACAGTATATACATATGAGAAGAGTAATGCCAGATATGTAAACATTATTAAGGTGACTAGTGTTCCATTCCTTAAAGTGACCAGTGATTCCTAGTCTATGCCTATAGGCAGCAGCCTCTAATGTCTTAGTGATGGCTGTTTAACAGTCTGATGGCCTTGAGATAGAAGATGTTTTTCAGTCTCTCGGTCCCAGCTTTGATGCACCTGTACTGACTTCGCCTTCTGGAGGATAGCGGGGTGAACAGGCAGTGGCTCAGGTGGTTGATGTCCTTTGATCTTTTTGGCCTTAAATTGTGCATCTGTAAAAATTTGTGAGGGTTTTAGATGACAAGCCACATTTTTTTGGTCTCCTGAGGTTGAAGAGGCTCTGTCGCGCCTTCACTGCGCTGTCTGTGTGGGTGGCCCATTGTGGGGCCCCAGTGTTGAGGATCAGCGGAGTGGAGGTGATGTTTCCTGCCTGGGGGCCCAGTTGCACAGGGTGGGGTTCAGACCCAGGGCCTCGAGCTTAATGATGAGCTTGGAGGGTACTATGGTGTTGAATACTGAGCTATAGTCACTAAACAGCATTCTTACATAAGTATTCCCCTTGTCCAGATGGGATAGGGCAGTGTGATGGCAATTGCATCGTCTGTGGCCCTATTGGAGCGGTAAGAAAATTGAAGTGGGTCTAGGGTGACAGGTAAGGTGGAGGTGATATAATAATAATGATTACAGCAGTGAGTGCTGCAGGGCGATAGTCATTCAGTTCAGTTACCTTTGCCTTCTTGGGTACAGGGACAATGCTGTCCCCACATGCTTCAAGATGGCCACCAGACTGGGATAGGGAATTTGAATATGCCCGTGAACACACCAGCCAGCTGGTCTGCGGATGCTCTGAGGAGACGGCTAGGGATGCAGTCTGGGCTAGAGGTCGACCGATTTAATCGGCATGGCCGATTTCAAGTTTTCATAACAATCGGTAATCGGCATTTTTGGACGCTGATTACATTGCACTCCACGAGGAGACTGCGTGGCAGGCTGACCACCTGTTACGTGAGTGCAGCAAGGAGCCAAGGTAAGTTGCTAGCTAGCATTAAACTTATTTCATAAAAAACAATCAATCTTCACATAATCACTAGTTAACTACACATGGTTGATGATATTACTAGTTTAACTAGCTTATCCTGCGTTGCAATCAGTGTGGAGCCTGTTAATTTATCATCGAATCACAGTCTACTTCGCCAAACGGTGATGATTTAACAAGCGCTTTCTTGAAAAAAGCACTGTCGTTGCACCAATGTACCTAACCATAAACATCAATGCCTTTCTTAAAATCAATACACAAGGACATTTTTTTTAAACCTGCATATTTAGAAGGCATGTTAGCAGGCAATATTAACTAGGGAAATTGTCACTTCTCTTGCGTTCTGTGCAAGCAGAGTCAGGGTAAATGCAGCAGTTTGGGCCGCCTGACTCGTTGCGAACTGTGTGAAGACCATTTTTTCCTTGCAAAGACTGTAATTAATTTGCCAGAAATGTACATAATTATGACATAACATTGAAGGTTGTGTGTAATGTAACAGCAATATTTAGACTTATGGATGCCACCCGGTCGATAAAATACGTAACGGTTCTGTATTTCACTGAAAGAATAAACGTTTTGTTTCGAAATTATAGTTCCCGAATTTGACCATATTAATGACCTATGGCTCGTATTTCCGTGTTTATTATATTATAATTAAGTCTATGATTTGATAGAGCAGTGGTAGGCAGCAGCAGGCTCGTAAGCATTCATTCAAACAGCACTTTTCTGCATTTSCCAGCAGCTCTTCGCAATGCTTGAAGCACAGCGCTGTTTGACTTCAAGCCTATCACCTCCCGAGATTAGGCTGGCAATACTATAGTGCCTATAAGAACATCCAGAAGTCAAAGGTATATGAAATTCAAATGGTATAGAGAGAGAGATAGTCCTATAATAACTACAACCTAAAACTTCTTAACTTCTTAACCACCAGCTTTCATATGTTCTCATGTTCTGAGCAAGGAACTTAAACGTTAGCTTTTTTTACATGGCTCATATTGCACTTTTACTTCTCCAACACTGTGTTTTTGCATTATTTAAACCAAATTGAACATGTTTCATTATTTATTCTAGACTAAATAGATTTTTATTTATGTATTATATTAAGTTAAAAATAAGTGTTCATTCAGTATTGTTGTAATTGTCATTATTACAAATATATATGTAAAAATCGGCCGATTAATCGGTATCTGCTTTTTTTGGTCCTCCAATAATCGGTTACGGCGTTGAAAAATAATAATCCGTCGACCTCTAGTCTGGACCGGCAGCCTTGCAAGGGTTAACATGTTTCAATGTTTTACACACGTCGCCACGGAGGAGAGCCCACAGCCCTTGGTAGCGGGCCGTGTCGGTGGCACTGTGTTATCCTCAAAGCGTGCGAAGAATGTGTTTAGCCTGTCCAGAAGCAAGACGTCGGTCTCGGCGACGTGGCTGGTTTTCCTTTTGTAGTCTGTGATTGTCTGTAGTCCCCGCCACATACGTCTCGTGTCTGAGCCATTGAATTGCGACTCCACTTTATCTCTATACTGAAGTATAGAGTTGATATAGTGAGCTCAATGATTCTGAGTTGGGGCTTGCCTTATCTAGCCCAACGTTGTTACATTTCCTTAATCCACCACAACTGTCTCGATGTGTCGAACCTAACCGATATCTACTGGATGAGGTGGCCAAATATCCTGTTCTCTTGTGAGTACTAAGAACGGTTTGTTCTTAGAATAGAGTTAAGGAGAGACTCTTGTTTGAAATGGAGATACCTCGTTCCGAACATGCATGTTTCAGAGTACAGAGGGTGGGGGCAAGAACACAAGACCCGTGGTGGATTAAGTACAGAGTTGGGTGAAAACAGCAATTTACACAACCAGAGTACAGGATTGTACATACCTATCATTTAAAGTAATGCTAATATACATTTTTCGCCCCCACGTGTCTTAATATACACAGCAATGCTGTCCGACCCTAGTGCAGCTGTAAGCAAGCGGGTTAGATCTGCTGGCTACTGGCTGACAAACTCCTGTCATTGGCTGAGAGAGAAAACAGTAGCTAACGTTTGCCGCCTCTACTGTACAACCATCCAGTTCTTTGTGTACAGTGAGAAATAACAGTCAATGTAGGTAGGGCCAGACGAGGGCATAGATTTTCCATTCTCCTCTTAGCTTGTTTACTTTTCATTGAAAGTACGCACACCAAGGACTTTTCATCATAGGATGAAATCCCTGCTGAAATGTTTCCATAAACCCCACCATTTCCATCTGATCCTTGGAAGTAATCATCATCTAGCTGCACTCTCACTGTACAGGAATCCTCCTCAACCCGAACCCAGCTCTATGGCTACGTCTCAAATAGCACCCTATTCCCTATATTATGGTGCACGATTTTTGACCAGAGCCTTATGTCAAAAGTAGTGTACTATAAGGGAATAGGGTGCCATTTGGAACGCAGAGGTGTTGAAGATCCCCTTTCAACTTGATCCACTTAACTGCTGATCCAGGTGTGCAGTCATCTGTTGCTATGCTGGGTGTTGGCTAGTAATGCTGTAGCTAGCTGACACTCACATTTCTCTTTCTCTTCCTGCACCATGAACAACTTCAGACTAAAAATGGCTCCCTATTATCTTAGACCTAGCCTAGTTGATAACACTAGGAAACTACTGCCTTAGCACTGGACTCCTCATAGGCACATCTGTTTTAGACATTTGCGCTTTGTAATAGAGTCACATGCCGGTCTGCTCTGCCGTCTCTGTCCTGGCTAGATATTCCTGCCATGTAACCTCTTGGTGTTTTCTTGGATCGTTTGTTGGCTAGGAGGAGTAGTGTGAGAGTGTGACTTCAGATTCGAATCACACCACTGAGAGAGACTGGGCTTGTGGAGGACTGGCTTGTCTGTACTTGCCCTCTGTCAGACACTTTGGTTGTTTTTATGACAGAGCGCTTCCCCTTCATAATTGTCTAACCATATAGAGTAGACTACAGGTATGGCAGGCTCCACGTGAATCCTATGGAGTGATTTAGCAGGGCAACATTCCACCAACTGCCCATTCAGATTTTGCAGCATTTTTATTTGCTTAAGAACATCATAGTGTGTGGATATTTGTTGTCATAAAACCAGTTGAGTCTCCACCATTGATAATGTATTCAGTGCTGTGTGTATTTGTATGTGTTTCTTGAAAGTTGTAAGGAGGTGCCCCCTTCCACGGTGTCAACATGGGAATACTGTTGTAGGCCACATGTAAATGATCTAGCCTAGGTTTTCCATTTGAGTCCCAGCTAACCGTATAACGCTTATTGCATTGTCCATTGAGGAAAGACGCTCAAGGAGGCCATTGATAATGCTGAATGTACACTGCACCAATCTGAGATGTCTTCTGTGTGTGAACTGAAAAGCCTTTATTCTCACGCCTGACAGACTGTGTGCCCTTTCTGGCAGCACTCCTTTCTCATAGTCTCTCAGACAACAGCAAATGGAATGTATGTTCTTGTTCTCTGAAGGTGGCCCACATTAACATTCTGTTTTCTAATCTCCCTGCTGTGCCATGCTGCGATTTGAGTTCTTATCGTGTGGAGAGAATGTTTATGTTTATGTGCAGGTGCAAGATAAATAATATTCCAGTTCTGTTGCTGATGCAATTGTATTTCTCTCATTTTCTTTTCTCACCCAAAGTGACAGCAATGGATTAAAAGCTTTGATTTTCCTCATGCCTACATACTGAAAAAAGTTACCATAATTCACAGGATGTAACAAATTAGGAAAATAGTCTAATTGATAGCTGGATTTGGCTTATCCTAGTTGAGTTAGTAGTGCTACATTTCCCGAGGTTTGTCTATTCAGCTGCACTGCACTGATCTCACCGGCATTGTTGTTTTGCTAAGAAGCTCTTTTATTCAGACTCCACAATCTTGCCTTGCTGTGCCTTTCATTAGCCATGCAGAATGCTTCTCTGTTTGCATCCAAGATAGCACCCTATTCCCTATATAGTGCAATACTTTTGACCTGAGCCCCATGGGCCCTGGTCAAAAGTAGTGCATTAAATAGGGAATAGGGTGCCATTTGGGATGCAGACCCATTCATTCACCACTCTGTTCCTTGGCTTAACAAAAGAGGGAATGATTATAGACAGCACCCAACCAGGATTTATGTAGGGGGGACCCAGACTGGGCATAGGCCTAGCTGCTGAGAAGAATGTCAGTACGGGTAGCCTACCACCTGTGCACTAGTAGAAACCCTTTCATCAGGTTTTTAACCACATAGGCTTAAGGCGTCAGCATGCTTCAGTTCGGCTGGCACCAAACGGAACGAGTGTGCTCGCATACTCCCTTAAAAGACCTTCGCTTGAAAAACAATAAAAAAGCCTCAATAGTACTTTGAGTAGTCCTTTTTGAGATGCCAAAGCCTGTATACACTTCCTCAAAATAGTCATTAATCTAAGATAACTCATGAAATCAATCGTTAATTTTGAGGTTTTTGCCGGAGAGATCTTGGTCGTGCAATTGTACATTAAGTTTGGTGCAGTATTTTTCAATGAAAATAAGAAATGTGCATGACAAGTCGTCTCTCATTGAATGATAACAAAGACTTTATTGAAGAATCCCTACTGTTGACCAATCACCAATGAAAGGGTGTGGACTTCGTCTCCCTCACCGAAGTCCGAAACCAACAAAAACGTCACAATATATGGACTAACTGTACCAAACTATTTCGGCTGGGAAGCATGCAGACGCCTTTACTCCTGGAGTAGGTCCTGTGCCTGAGTGAGTTGCCTGTCCGAGCCCGATAGAAGAATATGCCTACTCTTTTTGTGACAGGTCTATAGATTTTAGACAATAAATCTTACATAATCTCAGTGGACCATTTATTCCTAGTATTAAAGCACTGTATGCGAGATCATGTTCTAATTGTGTTCCCCTCCGCTGTTATGTCCCAGTGCACAGACACACCTCCACGACAGTCAGAATGTTTTTGATTTAGGTGCTCAGTAGAGAGAGACATAAGGGTGAGGCTCTCACTGTACCGTACTACAATATGTGTTTGTTCACTCGGCACAAACGATCTGAAGCAATAAACCCTGGAACAGGCTGCTCTCTCTCTCCCTCTCATCTTCCTTCCCTTTATGTCAATCTCAGAGTAATCTTTTCTCCTACCGGTTAGTTCTGCCTGGCATAACACATTGGGGATGTGCTGAGGGAGCTTCTCTTACACCCTTGCACCCTCCTCTTGGCTCCCAGAGGGAGGCTGCCTCCCAAATGGCACTCTATTCCCTACATACATAGTGCACTCTTTTGACCATGGCCCCATTGGCCTCTGGTCAAAAGCAGTGCACTAATTGTGTAGGGAATAGGGTGCTGTTTTGGACAGAGTGTTAGAAGAGCCTGGCTTGGTTCAAATAAAATGTTTTGTCACATGCTTAGTCTACACCTGTTCTTTACGAACAGTAAAATGCTTACTTACGGGTCCTTCCCAACAATGCAAAGAGGAAACAAATAGAAATAAAGAATAACAAGGAATAAATACACAGAGTAGAGGTCGACCGATTTGATTTTTTTCAACGCCGATACCGATTTATTGTAGGACCAAAAAACGCCGATACCGATTAATCGGCCGAATTAAAAATAAATATATTAATTTTTTACGTTTTATTTTTATATTTATATATATTTGTAATAAGGACAATTACAACAATACTGCATGAACACTTAACTTCATATAATATATCAATAAAATCTATTTAGTCTCAAATAAATAATGAAACATGTTCAATTTGGTTTAAATAATGCAAAAACAAAGTGTTGGCGAAGAAAGTGCAATGTAAAAAAGCTAATGTTTAAGTTCCTTGCTCAGAACATATGAAAGCAGGTGGTTCCTTTTAACATGAGTCTTCAATATTCCCAGGTAAGAAGTTTTAGGTTGTAGTTATTATAGAACTATTTCTCTCTATGGACTATTGGATGTTCTAATGTGTACTTTAGTATTGCCAGCCTAATCTCGGGAGTTGATAGGCTTGAAGTCATAAACAGCGCAGTGCTTGAAGCATTGCGAAGAGCTGCTGGCAAATGCAGGAAAGTGCTGTTTGAATGAATGCTTACGAGCATGCTGCTGCCTACCACCGCTCAGTCAGACTGCTCTATCAAATCATAGACTTAATTATAATATAATAACACACAGAAATACGAGCCTTACACGGAACCCAAACCGGCTGCGCCTTCGTGCATACATTTATTTTGCCCCTCCACACCAAATGCGATCACGACACGCAGGTTAAATATCAAAACAAACTCTGAACCAATGACATTAATTTGGGGACAGGTCGAAAAGCATTAAACATGTATGGCAATTTAGCTAGCTAGCTTGCACTTGTCCTATTTAGCTAGCTTGCTGTTGCTAGCTAATTTGTCCTGGGATATAAACATTGAGTTGTTTTTTTACCTGAAATGCACAAGGACCTCTACTCCGACAATTAATCCACACAAAACGGCCAACCGAATCGTTTCTAGTCATCTCTCCTCTTTCCAGGCTTTTTCATCTTTGAACTTATATGGTGATCGCATCTAAACTTACATTGTATTACCACGACAACCGGCAACAAAGTCCGTCTTTCAATCACCCACGTGGGTATAACCAATGAGGAGATGGCACGTGGGTACCTGCTTCTATAAACCAATGAGGAGATGGGAGAGGCAGGACTTGCAGCGCAATCTGCGTCAGAAATAGAAAGGAGTTCTATTTTAGCAACGCGTGAGCAGTGTGAGTGCAATAATTGAATAACAGATTTCTACATTTATTTTTGCAACACCCGTGCACGCAACGTGACCGGTGTGCTCAGCCTATTACAATGTATTAAAAAAAATGAAACATTTGGCCCAACGTTTGTAGAACTAAAGTTACATTAATAACTCTAAATTAAGCATATAGGAGTACCTATTTCTATGTTAACTGCTCTACACCCTCATTGTTTAAGGAAAATATCCTTTCTATTTTATTCAGCTTTGTTCCATTGTATTCTTCACTATAAAATAACCTAAATCTTGTCTGCTAAATGAACGAGTGTAGCCCACAGCCATATGGCATAGCCAGATGAGGACCTGGCATAAGGACAACTCCGAGTATGCTATTCTGTAATTCTGAAATAGACTACATTTTCTTCATAATCATGTTTCTTTAGACCTGTCTAAAATAATGGATTTATTATGACAGTGTAGGCGTTATTACATGGATTTATTATACTTTTTTTTTTTTTTTATGTAGATGTTCCAAAGGTCTGCATCAGTGGCTTGTAGGCTGTGTGCAAGCCAGGAGATGCTAAATGTGTTTGTTAATTAACGGTCAACTACCGTGAGAATGGCAGTTATTTGCTTGACAATCACAGGCTGACAATTTCGTGGCCGCCACAGCCCTAGTTGTGCATCAGCAGTTTCTCTTATGTCAGTCACTGATAGTTAGTCAATTAGCCCATGTCAGCTAACATTTTTTACATTACTAAGTTAGTTTAGCATCCAGTTATCTTAACTTGTTATCATGGTTGAATTACCTGCCGGGGAGCCCCCCCCCATTTGATTTTGTTAGTCAGTCTCACAAAGATATCATATTAAAAACATTAAACATTTCTCTCTGCCTCGTGGCAAAATGTGCAGAATTGCAGCAAACTTTCTTTAAAATGTCTACACCCCATAGCAAAATGTGTAGAATTGTACAAAAAATGTCTCCGCTGTCAAGAGGGGGGCCACTAAAATGTTTCTCACTGTGMMGGMMMGGGGMGMGMGBGGCATGGATGTAGGTACAGAGACCTGTAAGCAACTGCAGCCCCTCGCGAGTTCAGGTTTTTGGTGGCCCTCACCCCATCAGTTGCCCATCCCTAGACTTACTCATTTTAAAGCCACTGATCCCTTATAAATATAGGAATTGCCAGGGACCTCACCGTACGATATTATCGCGATACTTAGGTGCCGATATGTATTGCGATTCTATATGTATTGTGATTCGATACTGTGATTTTATTGCGTTTTGATATTCCAAACATATTGCTCACTATATGTCTGTTGCAGAGAGATGAGAGAGCAAGATGGAGAACAAGCAATAGAATGAAAAATAATGGCGTTCTAGCGCACGAACAGCCAGCTCGCGCTTTTTACATATTGATACTTGGATTCAAAGTATTAGTATAATATTGTCCAAAGAAATAATAGGGTGTTTTGTAACTGTAAAAAAAAAAGAGGTTTCTCTCCCCATCACTACTTACAAAACTATCGTGACCCATTAATTTCACACATGCTTGTATTTTTGAACATAAGAGTAATGAATCTATTTTCCTGCTAGGTCAGAAGGGAGATTTTTTAAAGGCAGGTCAGGGATAGGGTGTAGCACTAAAAACAGTGGTGGTCTTGTTTCCTGTTTTTCAGTGCAAGGCAGGATATAGGGCCTAGTACCGAGCTGGCAATACTGTACTGACTGGTCAGCTAAAATAACTATTTCTGTCTACTAGACTAGAGCCTGAGGGCTGTTTTAGACTAATTGTACAGTTCACAGGCCTTTTAGCCAAGTCTAAAGTATCAGATGGCCAAGGAGAATGCCAGCCACATTGACTAATTTCATCCCACAGAGATAAGCTACATGTCAGAGCAAAGTCTGGTGACAGACCTTGGTGTCAGGTGTGGGTCACAGCTAGCCCTGGCTTCCTGTTTTTAGACTAGAGGGAATCAACACTTGCCCAAAACCTTTGCAGACACAAACAGGAACTAGAATACACCGATAAATATCAGTCTGTTTTTGACCTTGGAAATAGCACTGCCAGTTATAGGCTAGCACTTTACATAGCATTAATTAATAGGCTCAGGGAGTTAACTAACATGCATCCCTGGACCTAATTCCTTGGATCATATAGACCATTGACAAATGTCCTCCCACCATTCTATAAGACGGCCCAACCCAGTAGGAGGCAGTTTACTCTGGGCACGCTTTTCATCCAAATGTGAAAATGCTGCCCCCTATCCTAGAGAAGTTAAAGTGGTCCCATGGACAGATACTCCAATCTCCGCTGTGGAGTTTTGCAGCTCCTTCGGGGTTGTCTTTGGTTTCTTTGTTGCCTTTCTGATTAATCGCCTCTTTGCCTGGTCCGTGAGTTTTGGTGGGTGGCCCTCTCTTGGCAGGTTTGTTGTGGTGCCATATTCTTTCAATTGTTTTATAATGGATTTAATGGTGCTCCGTGAGATGTTCAAAGTTTCGGATATTTTTTATAACCCAATCCTGATCTATACTTCTCACAACTTTGTCCCTGACCTGTTTGGAGAGCTCCTTGGTCTTCACAGTGCGTGCTGCTTGCTTGGTGGTGCCCCTTGCTTAGTGGTGTTGCAGACTCTGTGTCTTTTCAGAACAGGTGTATTTATACTGAGATCATGTGACACTTAGATTGCACACAGGTGGACTTTATTTAACTAATTATGTGACTTCTGAAGGTAATTGGTTGCACCAGATCTTATTTAGGGGCTTCATAGCAAAGAGCGTGAATACATATGCACGCACCATTTTTCCGTTAACTTCACCAATTTGGACTATTTTTATGTCCCATTTCATGAAATCGAAATAAAAATCTATTTAAAGTACAGGTTGTAATGCAACAAAATAGGAAAAACGCCAAGAGGCGTGAATACTTTTGCAAGGCACTGTATGTGACGGAGCTCCAGCTCTATATCCTTCCTCATTAAGCTACATCAAAATGCATGAGGTGTAGGTGAATGTCTGCTCGGCTTCAGCTCGGCTCTGGCCTTCTCAGAACGCAGCAAATTGCCTCTATATAAATGATGGAGGAATAGGAGTAGGTAGGGATGTTAATCAGTTAGCCACCGAAAATACATTTGACCAGTCATGTATGTCGGTCTAGAGGTTAATTTTCATAATTTTGTTTAATTAAATTGGCGCACGTGTATTTTCGTTAGTCATCATGCATTTTATATTCAATTTTATATTCCACGCGCACAGCATACAGAGCCTAGTTTGAGGAGCGGAAAGGTTGACGGCGCGAGAGTAGCTCCGCAAAAAGCCTGTGGGCTACCGGAGTGGAACCTGCTTTCGTAAGCTCAGTCATTGCGCAATAATTCTAAATGCAATTGCGTGTTAACTTTGGTGGCGACGATTAATTGGAGCTATTTTCATTTCTCAATCTCAATTTGTAATTAAAGCACATCTCCAATTCGAAAGCATCAGCTTTAGCCTGTCTACCTGTGGCTATCAGCGCGTCACCCACCACGTTGCAATGTGAGCTTGAGGTAGTATAGTTCTTTGAAACTTGAAAGTTTTACTTCACATCAAATAATGAGACATGTCTTACCTTGCGTCAGAGTAGCCTTGCGAAAATCAATCCATAGAAACGTGGAGGCAATTATTTAATAAAGACTTCCTCATGCCATTAACCAGCTTTTAATCACCTGTTCTATTGGTTTTCATATCGACTTTTATTTCGTTGTCCAGAAGCCAAAGGCACAATCTTAGTCATATAAGCAACCCATCGTAGTTGTTGCTATTCGATTCCCCTTAGAGATTTTTTTTTCTCTCTGTCTCAAATGGAAATGCTCACATTAGGTGCACAGAGTTTCAGAGAATTGCATTTTGGGCGAATGTTTTGGAAATTACGTTTTATTAGCTGCTTCATTACAGGAGTTGCATGTTCAATAATAGGCGACAGCCCTTCGACTGTACGACGATAGGCTCGCTATTGTTGCATGTTTCCATTTTAGCTGTAAATGAAAAAATGTCCGCTCCTTGTATGCATCAGAGAGGAAGAGACGTTTACATTTGAGTCATTCAGCAGATGCTCTTATCCAGAGCTATTTACAGTAGTGAGTGTACACGTTTTCATTCGTACTGGTCCCCCATGGGAATTGAGCCCACAACCCTGGCGTTGCAAGTGCCATGCTCTACCAACTGAGCCACACGGGACCCAGAAGCGAGAGGTTTCAATCTCGCCAAAATTCTGTCCAAAATAAACCCAATGGCCCAAGGTCGTAAACTTGTCACCTGCCTTCCCGCCTTGGGACGACTCCTATTGTTAGGGCAGAAACACAAGCATTTCGTCATTATATACAGATCTCTGATAGTATTTTCTGTTGGTCATGTCATTTTACAATTTTAGATTTTTTTTAAAAACATTTTTGACTGGCTAATGAGGGTCAGTTAGTCGGAAGCAAAATTGACTGAAATTTGCATCCCTAAAAGGAGACACGAGTTGTTACTTTTCAGAACCAGCCTATGAGACTCGATCTGGTAGCGATATCACTATCTGCTCCCGCAGGTTTGTGTAGTAAGTGATTTGAGGTTAGCCTTTTTTTGGTGGATTTCTTTTTAGAGATGTCAGTCTGGCCTCCTTACTACTGCGGATCAAAATGACATGATATGGTTAGTGTCAAATCGTGACTCTATGCTCCCAGAGGTGTAATACAACTTTGTGTCAATCTCATTGTGGCTGAATATAGTCCGCCTACGTATACAATGAACCTCTATTTGAGTCACTTGACAGTCAAATTTGTCTAACTCCCTAGAATGGGGCCCTCCACAGCACTAGATAGAAACTTGTTGCAGTGCAGGTGGGGATTGTAGGCATCTTCTCTCCAGAGGAACGGCTGTCTTTATTTTCATTCCAGCAGAATGGTAACAGCTGCTGCTTTTGAAACCTTTTGTGTCATGGGATAGGGTAGAGCCATGGGCTTGATTTTATTTTATATTTATTTATTTAGGGATGCCGACTAATTAGTTGTTCTAAACACAACAATATTAGACTTATAGCTAGTGGAAACTGAGTACAGTAGCTCTTTCTGTGGCTCTCTGTGTCTGTCTGTGTGTGTCTCTGTCTGTCTCTGTGTCTGTGTCTCTCTGTGTCTCTGTGTATGTCTGTGTGTCTGTCTGTCTGTCTGTCTCTCTGTCTTTGTCTCTCTTTGTCTGTGTTTCTGTTTGTCTCTCTCTCTGTTGTCTGTGTCTCTGTCTGTGTCTCTCTGTCTGTCTGTGTCTCTGTCTCTTTCTGTCTATGTGTCTGTCTCTCTGTCTATGTGTCTGTCTCTCTGTCTATGTGTCTGTCTCTCTGTCTTTGTCTGTCTGCTTGTGTCTGTCTCTTTCTGTGTGTGTGTATGTCTGTCTGCGTCTCACTCTCTGTCTGTGTGTCTCTTTCTCTGTGTGTCTCTTTCTCTGTGTGTCTCTGTCTGCGTCTCTTTCTCTGTGCGTCTCTTTCTGTCTGCGTCTCTTTCTGTCTGCGTCTCTTTCTGTCTGCGTCTCTTTCTGTCTGCGCGTCTCTCTGTGTCTGCGCGTCTCTCTGTGTCTGCGCGTCTCTCTGTGTCTGCGCGTCTCTCTGTGTCTGCGCGTCTCTGTGTCTGCGCGTCTCTCTGTGTCTGCGCGTCTCTCTGTGTCTGCGCATCTCTGTGTCTTTCTATGTGTCTGCGCGTCTCTGTCTTTCTCTGTGTCTGCGCGTCTCTGTGTCTTTCTCTGTGTCTGCGCGTCTCTGTCTTTCTCTGTGTCTGCGCGTCTCTGTCTTTCTCTGTGTCTGCGCGTCTCTGTGTCTTTCTCTGTGTCTTTCTGTGTTTCTGTGTCTATCTCTGCCTGTCTCTCTTTCTGTGTGTGTCTGGCTCTTTCTGCGTCTCACTCTCTGTGTCTCTCTGTCTGCGTCTCTCTGTGTCTGCGTCGCTCTCTCTGTGCCTCTGTGTCTGTCTCACTCTCTGTGTCTGCTTCTCACTCTCTCTCTGTCTGTCTCTCTTCGTCTGTGTGTTCATGCGTGCATACATTTTTAATATCCCAGGAGGAGGAACAGCACTTTGACCCTGCCTGCCTTGAGTGTGATCAGCATATGACTCTGCAAAGTACCTTAAGACACACAGCGAATCTGCTTTGAGACTATTGTTCAGAAAACTGGAGTTAAGCGACAAACTTAGGAGAAGCTTGTCTCAATTCCCTGGAGTGTTACTGATCTCGTCTTTTCTGCCTGAAGTTCTTATCTACTGTTGGGAGTTTTCTCTAACCTGTTTTCCTTTTTGTTGATACTGACTGGATTTCTGCCTGGATTGTAAAAAACCTTTGGAATAGTAACACTCTTGACAGGTAGGAGCATCTGTGAAGTTTTGAATAGTGTCATTATTTTTATAACTGGGTCATTCCACCTCCAAAAAGCCCAAGAAAGAGGATTTTGACACCCACCATCTCAGATTGTTCCGAAGTCGTTTCTGTAGTTAGTAACAGATACGATTAGCATTCCTGAAACAGACAAAACATCTTCAGATTCACAGGGAATACATTACATAGTAGGAAGAAGCAAATCTACAGCTGCATACTACTTGTTAAGCGTAGAGAACTGATACTTTACAGTTGGTATGGTTTGTGGAGGGATCCGTGGGTGGCTTTTCATTTGTTTTGGTATTCCTTCATGTCTTACTCATTGTTAGGAAGAGTGCAAATCAGATGTTGGGTCCTACATTTACTTAATATTATCTGAATCCTATAGACCTAAATTAAATTGGCCAATTTGAGTGTAATCAATTAGCTTAAGTTCTCCAAGATCAAATAACATTTCAACAAATGTTTAAATGTTTCAGGAATGCCAATCTCACCTGTTTCTAACTACAGAAACTATTTCAGAACAATCTCAGATGGTGGGTGTCATGGCTTACTGAAATGTCAAGGAACGACTCAGCTAGCTTGGTCCCATACTGTGTAGTGTGTGGTAGCCAACTTCTGTCGTTGTCAAGCTCCGAGCTCCGAGCACGCAAATTGGAGCATGGCAGGGTCGGCGTATGAGTCCAAATCAAAGTTTGCGAAATCGAGAGCAATTTTTGAATGCGTACTCCGTTTGTACATATTTTGAAGCGTGCATCGACGCAAGCTTCAACTTAAAGTATGCAAAGAAATATCCATTATTTGAGTTGAAGCGACAGAAAATACTCTCCGACTGCGAGATGACATGTTGCCAATTCACATCTCATATGTTGCCTGACTACAGTATTTTATCTTGATACATTAATTAATACATGCTGTGGTAATTTTGGCATTGTTACCTGCCTACAATACCCCCTGTAGTTGTTTTGTATGTCGTAAGTCAATAGGGTTAGCTACTACTGTTAGCTAACCAGCCAGATAGCCAAGAATAATTGTTAGCTAGCTACCCACAAAAAATTGACATCTACCTTAGAAAATATTGGTTTTAGGTCATTTTTGCCAGTTATAGTATCTGGTTAGCTACATTATTACAATTCACATATAGCTAGCTGATAGTTATGAAGTAAAATGTTTGCTTTGTGTATATCTTGTTTCATCTCTCTTGCCATTGTCCTGGTTAGAAGAAGCAAGGTTCAGTGAAAGGGTAAGTCAATAGGGCTTGCTAGCTAGCCACAAAGAATTGTTAGCTGGCTACCCATGAAGAATTGACATCTACCTTGCATAACATTAGTTTTTGATCACTTTGGGCTGTTTAACTAACTAGCTAGATTACGATTCACATAAGCTCAGCAAAAAAAGAAACGTCCCTTTTTCAGGACCCTGTCATTCAAAGATAATTTGTAAAAATCCAAATAACTTCACAGTTCTTCATCGTTAAGACACTAACATCTTACAGACGGTAGGCAATTAAGGTCACAGTTATGAGAACTTAGGGCACTAAAGAGGCCTTTCTACTGACTTTGGAAAAACACAAAAAGAAAGATCCCCAGGGTCCCTGCTCATCTGCTTGAACGTGCCTTAGGCATGCTGCAAGGAGGCATGAGGACTGCAGATGTGGACAGGTCAATACATTGCAATGTCCGTAAGGAGGAATGGGCCAAAATCCACCCAACTTATTGTGGGAAACTTGTGGAAGGCTACCCAAAATGTTTGACCGAAGTTAAACAATTTAAAGGCAATGCTACCAAATGCTAATTGTATATGTAAACTTCTGACCCACTGGGAATGTGATGAAATAAATAAAAGCTGAAATAAATCATTCTCTCTACTATTATTCTGACATTTCACATTCTTAAAATAAAGTGGTGATCCTAAGAGCGGGGCAGCAGTGTAGCCTAGTGGTTAGAGCGTTGGATTAGTAACCGAAAGGTTACAAGTTTAAATCCTCGAGTTGACAAGGTACAAATCTGTCGTTCTGCCCCTGAACAAGGCAGTTAACCTACTGTTCCTAGGCCGTCATTGAAAATAAGAATTTGTTCTTAAACTGACTTGCCTAGTTAAATAAAGGTAAACATTTTTTTTTTTAAAGACAGGTCATTTTTACTAGGGATAAATGTCAGGAATTGTGATAAACTGAGTTTAAATGTATTTGGCTGAGGTGTAAACTTCGGACTTCAACTGTACATATATGCATACACATTATATGTGTGTGTGTGTATATACATACATACATACATACATACAGTACCAGTCAAGGGCTTTTATTTTTACTATTTTCTACATTGTATAATAATAGTGAAGACGGCAAAACTGAAATAACACATGGAATCATGTAGTAACCAAAAAAACGAATCAAAATGTATTTGAGATTCTTCAAAGTTGTCACCATTTTCCTTGATGACACCTTTGCACACTCTTGGCTTTCTCTCATCCAGCTTCATGAGGTAGTCGCCTGGAATGCATATCAATTAACAGGTGTGCCTTAAAAGTTAATTTGTGGAATTGCTTTCCTTTAATGCATTTGAGCCAATCAATTGTGTTGTGACAAGGTAGGGGTGGTATACAGAAGATAGCCCTATTTGGGAAAAGACTTAGTCCATATTATGGCAAGAACAGCTCAAATAAGCAAAGAGAAATGACAGTCCATGATTACTTTAACACCTTTCAAGAACAGTCCATTACTTTAAGACATAAAGGTCAGTCAATATGGAGCATGTCAAGAACTTTGAAAGTTTCTTCAAGTGCAGTCACAAAAACCATCAAGCGTATTGATGAAACTGGCTCTCATGAGGACCGCCACTGGAAAGGAAGACCCAGAGTTACCTCTGCTGCAGAGGACACATTCCTTAGAGTTACCAGCCTCAGAAATTGAAGCCCAAATAAATGCTTCTGAGTTCAAGTAACAGACACGTCTCAACATCAACTGTTCAGAGGAGACTGTGAATCAGGCCTTCATTGTCGAATTGCTGCAAATAAACCACCCACTACTAAAGGACACCAATAAGGGCTCCCGAGTGGCGCAGTGGTCTAAGGCTCTGCTTCTCAGTGATCGAGGCATCATTACAGACCCTAGTTCGATTCCTGGCTGTATCACAACCGGCCGTGATTGGGAGTGCCATTGGCCTAGCGTCGTCCGTGTTTGGCCGGGGTAGGCCATCATTGTAAATATGAATTTGTTCTTAACTGACTTGCCTAGTTAAATAAAATAAATACGAAAAAGAGACCTGCTTGGGCCAAGAAACACAAACAATGGGCATTAAATTGGTGGAAATCTTCCTTTTAGTCTGAGTCCAAATTTGAGATTTGAGACACCGCCGTGTCTTTGTGAGTCGCAGAGTAGGTGAACTGATGATCTCTGCATGTGTGGTTCCCACCGTGAAGCATGGAGGTGTGGTGGTGCTTTGCTGGTGACGTAGTCTGGGATTTATTTAGAATTCAAGGCACACTTAACCAGCTACCACAGCGATACGCTATCCCATCTTTTTTAAATGTATTTTTTTATTTCACCTTTATTTAACCAGTTAGGCTAGTTGAGAACAAGTTCTCATTTACAACTGTGATAAAGCAAAGCAGTTCGACACATACAACAACACAGAGTTACACATGTAATAAACATACAGTCAATAATACAGTATAATTTTTATTATTATATATACAGTGTGTGCAAATGAGGTAAAAGCAATATAGGCCATGGTGGTGAAGTAATTACAATATAGCAATTAAACACTGGAATGGTAGATGTCCAGAAGATTAATGTGCAAGTAGAGATAATGGGGTGCAAAGTAGCAAGATAAATAAATAAATACTGTATGGGGATGAGGTAGTTGGATGGGCTATTTACAGATCTCTGACAGCTGGTGCTTAAAGCTAGTGAGGGAGATATGAGTCTCCAGCTTCAGGGATTTTTGCAGTTCGTTCCAGTCATTGGCAGCAGAGAACTGGAAGGAAAGGCGGCCAAAGGAGGAATTGGCTTTGGGTTTGACCATTGAGATATACCTGCTGGAGCGCGTGCTACGGGTGGGTGCTGCTATGGTGACCAGTGAGCTGAGATAAGGTGGGGCTTTACCTAGCAAAGACTTGTAGATGGTTTGCGCTTAATATATTTGTTTTTCAACAGGTCAGTGACCCAAAACACCTCCAGTCTGTGTAATTTTAAATGTTTTAAATGTAAAATGTATTAAACTAGGCAAGTCAGTTAAGAACAAATTCACGGCTTACCGGGGAACAGTGGGTTGTTCAGGGGAAGAACAGATTTTTACCTTGTCAGCTCGGGGATTCGATCCAGCAACCTTTCGGGTACTGGCCCAACGCTCTAACCACTAGGCTACCTGCCGCCCCAAAGGGCTATTTGACCACGAAGGAGAATGATGGAGTGCTGCATCAGATGACCTGGCCTCCATAATCCCCCGACCTCAACCCATCTGAGATGGTTTGTGATGAGTTGGACCGCAGAGTGAAGGAAATGCAGTTTCAAGTGCCCAGCTAATGTGGGAACTCCTCCAAGACTGTTGGAAAAGCATTACAGGTGAAGCTGGTTGAGAGAATGCCAAGAGTGTGCAAAGCTGTCATCAAGGCAAAGGGTGGCTACATTCAGGAATCTCAAATATAAATATATTTTTGTTGGAACAAGTTTCTGGTTACTACATGATTCCATATGTGTTATTTCATAGTTTTGATGTTTTCACTATTATTGTACAATGTAAAAAATAAAAAACTTTTAGTAGGTGTGTCCAAACTTTTGACTGGTTTCATTCATTCGGAACACCTTCCTAATATTGAGTTGCACCCCCAGGGCAGCATGCTAGAGTACCGGGTGGTAGCTGGCTAGTAACAGTGACTAAAGTTCAGGGCAGGGTACTGGGCGTATGCTTGCTAGTGGTGACTGTACAACAGTCTGATGGCCTGGAAAGTATTTTCCCCCTTTCTAATTTCCTCTATTTTTGCATATTTTTGATACTGAATGTTATCAGATCTTCAACCAAAACCTAGTATTAGATAAAGGGAACCTGGATTTACAAATAACACACACAAAAATTACATGGGTCCCATTTATTCCTGGCAAAAACCAAACACTGCATTCTACAGTAAGAACCTCATACCAACGGTCAAGTATGGTGGTCGTTCTGTGATGTTTTGGGAATGCTTTGCTGCCTCAGGACCTGGATGACTTGCCTTAATAGAAGGTACCATGAATTATGCTTTGTATAAGAGAATTCTACAGGAGAATGTCAGGCCATCTGTCTGTGAGCTGAAGCGCAGCTGGGTCATGCAGCAAGACGATGATCAAAAACACACAATCAAGTCTACCTGAAAATGGCTAAAAAGCAACCCATTTGAAATGTTGTAATGGCCTCGTCAAAGTCCAGACCTAATGCCAATTGAGATGTTGCGGCAGGACATAAAACGAGCAGTAAATGCTTGAAAGCCCTAAAATTTCAGTGAGTTACAGCTGTTCTGCATGGAAGAGTTGGCCAAAATTCCTCCACAGAGGAATTGGTTGGAGTCATTGCTGCTAAAGGAGCACAACCAGTTATTGGGTGTAAGTGATCAATTACTTTTTCACACATGGGCATTGGGTTTTGCATAAATTAGTTTATTAAATTAATGAGATAAGAATGTAATTGTTATTTGTTCACTTATCTAATATTAGTTTTTGTTTTGAAGATCTTATCATTTAGTATAAAAAAAAATATGCGAAAGTAGAGAATTAGAAAGGGCTTTGATGCACCTGTACGGTCTCCTAGATGGTTACCATACTAGGGGTTGCAAACCCATGTGGGGACGACTGATATGAAAATGTGGTCCCAGGAGAATTTCCAAAATCCTGAGAAATAATAAATGATATATATCAGCAAAAAATGAAACGTCCTCTCACTGTCAACTGTGTTTATTTTCAGCAAACTTAACATGTGTATGAACATAAGATTCAACAATTTGAGACATAAACTGAACAAGTTCCACAGAGATGTGACTAACAGAAATTGAATAATGTGTCCCTGAACAAAGGGGGGTCAAAATCAAAAGTAACCGTGCATCTCTTCCTCATGGACTGCACCAGATTTGCCAGTTCTTGCTGTGAGATGTTACCCCACTCTTCCACCAATTTAGTGGAATTAAAATAGCGCGTGTACAGTATATTCGTTTGTCACACGTACAGCATATAGATTCAGAGCCTTTGAGTGGAAAATCGGTCGGATAGCGCAAGAGCTGCTACTGCTGCAGTATCTTGTGGTGCTTTCAAGACAACTGGGAACTTAGAACAAATACGAGCTCAAATCAGGACTTCGGTGATCTTCAGGTCGGAAAGTCGTAGCTCAAGAACAGCGGTTCCCAACCTCTTTTGTTTACTGTACCACCAACTGAATTTTGCTCTGCCCGGAGTGCCCCCTCGTGCATTTTACTAGTAGGCCTATGGTCTCATAAGTCTTCTCAAGTACCCCCTGTGTATAGTTCTTGTACCCCTGGTTGGGAATCACCGCTCTAGAAAGAGGCCCGTGTTCGCAAGTTTTTGAAATTCCGAGTTGGATGATTGTTTTTTTCACCCCAGTTGTCTTGAACACACTGAAGTCGGAGATTTCCGAGTTCCCAGTTGTTTTGAATAGGCGGCATCAAACCTTCAAACCTTAAATTGCTTCAAAGTAGCCTATTAGATCTCATCTCTTTCTAAATTTCTAAAGGATATTTTCATCACATGAAACTACTTGCATGTGTATTGCCCTTTTGACAACTGTTTTCCTGCTTAATTGAATTATGGAGTGAACATTCACACGCAGCTTACTGCCTTGTGCGCATTTCTGTGCCAGTAATGTGAATAAATAATAGTTTTAACATTTTAAGCTAAACGTTCTGATCTGTTGCATCACTCATTGCTTTTTAACAGTTTTTTTTTTTAATGTAGCCTAGGCCTACTGGTTGTATGAATTTGGGATCTATCGTCCCACAACTGTCCCAGAGTCTGTTTTGGAATAGCCTCTTTCTTTCTCGACAAGCTGACCAATAGAATAGGTAGCCTAAACGTTTCTATAACAGTCGATTTACATAGGCTAGTGATTTTGCTGTTCGTTACTCGTCTTGTTGGCCGAGGAAAAGTACATGTGGACAGTTATTCTAACAGCTTCAAAGTGCACTTCAAAATTCGGTAAGAAGGACTGCGCCTCGTTGCATCCTCGACTTGAATGTTCTGTTTAATATGAATTCCTATATTCTAAATGTGATTTCTGTCATTCTGAGAACCTTGGGTGGACGCCCTAATGAGGTTACACACCCAATGCATGTGGGTCCGGTAAATTATTCAAATGTAAATTAAAATGTTGCTGGTCAAATGTCCGCCGCCACATTTTCCTAACGGAAACCCTGCCTCACCACTTGGGGGCTGCCCGGCATGGAGTCCAGGATCCAGATGCAGATGGTGTTCAGTCCCAGGGTCCTTAGCTTAGTGATGAGCTTGGAGGGCACTATGGGTTTGAACTCTGAGCTGTAGTCAATGAGCAGCATTCTCATGTAGGTGTTCCTTTTGTCCAGGTGGGAAAGGGCAGTGTGGAGTGCAATAGAGATTGCGTCATCTGTGGATCTGTTGGGGTGAAATGGAGTGGGTCCAGGGTTTCTGGGATGATGGTGTTGATGAGCCATGACCAGCCTTTGAAAGCATTTCATGGCAACAGACGTGAGTGCAATGGGGCGGTAGTCATTTAGACCGGTTACCTTGGTGTTCTTGGGCACAGGGACAATGGTGGTTTGCTTGAAACGTAGGTATTACAGACTGGGTCAGGGAGAGGTTGAAAATGTCAGTGAAGACACTTGCCAGTTGTACAGCGCATGCTCTGAGTAAGCATCCTAGTAATCCGTCTGGTCCTGTGGCGTTGTGAATGTTAACTTTGGGTCTTACTCACATCGGCTACGGAGAGCGTGATGAAACTACACACTAACACAGTCACACATCAGTGTGGTTTTCAATAGTCCTTTTTGTTCTCTGGTTATCCAGTGTCCATAACTAAAGCATTGCCAAAAAGCCCAAAATACATGAAACAGACAAGGAAGGAAGTTAAATTGTAAAGGCCTCCTCCAGTCCTCTTTCAGCTCACATGAGTCCTTATCTCCTCCACAGGTGGCGACTGAAAAGGTTGCAGGCAAGCTGAGTTCTACACTCTCATGGGTGAAGAACTCAGTGTCACACACGGTCAGTCAGATGGCTAGCCAGGTGGCCACGCCGTCTAGCCAGGTGGCAACGGTGCCCTCGTCCCTGCAGACCACCACAGCCACCTCCTCCTCCACCTCCCTCTCCTCCTCGTCCCCCACTTCGGCATCGCCCGCAAAGCTCAGCCCAGATGAACTGGAGCTGCTGGCTAAGCTGGAGGAGCAGAACAGGTGAGGGGATCACTATCAAACAATCACTCAGTATCTGCCAAGTGTCAACATCATTCATGTTTCTGTTATGTCAGACATTGACAGTAACTTAATTAGCACATCTCAGGTAACATTGTTTAGATTGGGAGGTTAGTCTAGCCAGCTATCTAAACGTGTAATAATCATGGTCGAGTTACCGACCGGGGGTCCCCATGATTTTGTTAGTTACGCTCACTCAGATATCATATTAAAAACTGCTAAATCTTCTCTTATACACATGGCAAAATGTGTAGAAATGCAGCAAACGTACTTTAAAACTACAACATGTATCTATGCTCCATGGAAAAATGTGTACAACTCTTAATTTTTTAAAATCTCACCACTGTCTGGGGGAGGTAAAATGTTTTGCTCTTAAGGTGGGCCACTGCGGCCCCTCATGATGATTTCTGATTTTTTGTGGCCCCCACCCCTTTCAAAGTTGCCCATCCCTGTTGTAGACCATTGGCAAAGCCATTGGTTATGTAATGTTAATTGTCCATCTAGCAATAGAATTGCATGACACCAACAACAGTGAGTATAACATTAACTGTGGTTGTGAAGGCATAGCACAGTCATCTTAGTAAGAACAGCCAGCCACACTCTGTCCCTGAAGTCTTCATTAGCTGAAACAATATTAGAGTGCATTTAGTCCCCACTGCTGTCGCTCCACTCTCTCCCTCTTTCTCCCTTTTCTCCCACCACTCTCTCCTTCTGTCTCTCCTATGGCTCTCACCCTGCTTTTATAAGCAGTCTCAGTGTTGACATGGAAACGATGAGGACTGGGAAGTGCAGCCAGGTTGCTTGGGTTTATACTCACTGCTGTGTAAAGCCTTCTCAAGTGAAGAATACTGTAGTCAGAGCCCTGTGAGATGTAGCCTTGGCTTTTACAGACCGAATTAAGGAGTGGGTGAACTGATCTGTTTTCAAGTGTGAGAGCGATGCTCATAGTGGGGCTGAGACACGCTGTAGTAGGACACATCTGAAGGTGAAACTATCGGCACAGTCTGCTGTGTGAGATGAGCAGGAAGTGAGAGTGATATTTGAATAGGTTTGTTTCCCCATGCTCTGTAAAGCTTGGCTAGCATCCATTATAAAATGCATTATAGACTGAGAGAGAGACTTTTGCTTTCACTAGTGATGGATGATTCTTATCCTCTTCTAGCTCCTTTTGGCATCAGTCTCTCACTCCATGGACTGTACCACAAGGATGTCTCACTAGATTTTATTATTCAACTTTTCCTTTTCATTGTCCTGGGCAGATCTCTGAGCACCTTCTTGAACAAAGGGTGGACAGAAGGCGTGGTGATGTAGAGGGGACTTCTGGGTTATTTGATCTTTGACCCAGATCTCAACCCCTGCAAGCAGGGCCACAGCTGGCCTCTTTCACTAGGCACATGTCCCTGCTGCCCCTCCCTTTTCTTCCCTCTTCCATCCCTCCCTCCTTCCCTGTGACTGACAACAATACCCTATCATCTGCCACAGCTCACAAAGACCCTCATGTCACCCTGATAAAATGTAGAGCTCTTGTTGCCCCCTTAGAAAAGGCTGTGTCGCGTAGGAAGCATGGTTTTAAGGATCGTCGTGACTGTGGGCCGAAAATGTTTTCAACAACAACAAAAAATTAATTGACATCGTTCCATTGAAAATAGTCATCTTTGAAGAAGGAAAAAACACATAAAATTCACTGCATGAAGACTCGTACAGGCGTATGATATCCCACTGATATTGATGTTGAGATTCCTTGTTCCTCCCCTAATGAATGCCAAGATGAAAAACAGATGAGATCATAATGGAAATGTACAGTGCATTCAGACCCCTTCCCATTTCCCACATTTTGTTACGTTACTGCTTTATTATAAAATTGATTAGATAAACAATTTCCCTCATCAATCTACACACAATACAAAGCGAAAACAGATTTTTAGAAATTGTTGCAAATGTAATAAAAAACTACATAGAAATGCCTTATTTACATAAGTATTCAGACTCGAGGTTGTAATCGCTGCAAAAGGTGCTTCAACATAGTACTGAGTAAAGGGTCTGAATAGTATGTAAATGTGATATTTCAGTTTTTTTATATATAAATATATATGTGTATATATATGTATGTAAAAAATGTGGTAAACTAACCTGTTTTTGCTTCGTCATTATGGGGTGTTGTGTGTAGATTGAGGAAAATGGTTTATTTAATCCATTTTAGAATAAGGCTGTAATGTAACAAAATGTTGAAAAAGGAAAGGGGTCTGAATACTTTCTGAATGCTCTGTACATGCCTAGCTATCCTCTCTCTCGTTCTGACTGAGCAGGCAGACACTGATGTGCAGGTGCAGTAAAAACTAGGCTGTTATCTGTGGGAACTGACAGATGACTTTTGTATTTTGAAATCCATGTTTGGGGAAGGCCTTTGTACCATGTAGATAAGAGGTGTGTGTGTGTGTGACAGGGACAAGAGTCCCAGACTCAGTTCAGCCAGTTCACCAGGCTGGTAGCTTCTCTGGATCTTCTACATAACAAAGACATAAAGAAAGCACCATGAGTCTGTCTTGGTAAGCAACACAAGGATTGTTACTTCTTTCTAGATCGCATGGCTCTTTTCTTGTTACCAAGAGGCCATAACGGAAGACGGTGTAACTGACATGGATTATTTGGCAACAAACCACATCGTCAGAGCGACTCGTTTTAAATAGTTCCTCTCCTAGGAATCTTTGTGATTTTCGTCTCTTATTCTGGTTATGCTAAATGTAATGGAGCCTGTACTTAAAATTTTCAGTAAATCTCAATGGTTTAATGTATTTTGTTTTGAGCCGTCTGTGAGAACCCAGTATGACCTGTTTGTGTACTGGTGAATTATTAGCTTTGGAGCAGCGACTAGGCTACATTTGGAATTCAGCTTTCCTGTCTGTCACAGTGTGTGTGCCAACTTAGAATGAACAGTGTATCAACATTTGTGATGTATTTCTGAAAATAACAGCATGAAATCTTCCAAGGAGAGAGACATTCTGCAGCATTGAAGGTCCCCAAGAACACAGTGGCCTCCATCATTCTTCAATGGAAGAAGTTTGGAACCACCGAGACTCTTCCTAGAGCTGGCCGCCCAAACTTTATGGTAGAGTGACCAGACGGAAACCACTCCTTATGCATCATGTTGTTGTGATGTTTTTCAGTGACAGGGACAGGGAGACTAGTCAGGATCGAGGGAAAGATGAACGAAGCAAAGTACAGAGAGATCCTTGATGAAAACCTGCTCCAGAGCACTTAGGACCTCCGACTGGGGCGAAGATTCACCTTCCAACAGGACATTGACCCTAAGCACACAGCCAAGACAATGCAGGAGGGGCTTCGGGACACGTCTCTGAATGTCCTTGAGTGGCCCAGCCAGAACCTAGACTTGTAACCAATCTAACATCTCTGGAAAGACCTGAAAATAGCTGTGCAGCGACGCTCCCCATCCAACCTTGACAGAGCTTGAGAGGATGTGCAGAGAAGAATGGAAGAAACTCCCCAAATACAGGTGTGCCAAGCTTGTAGCGTCATACCCAAGACTGCTGTTCTTTCTGCCAAGGGTGCTTCAAGAAAGTACTGAGTAAAGAGTCTGAATGCTTATGTAAATGTGACATTTCAGTTTTCTATTTGTAATAAATTAGCACAAAAATCTGTTCTAATTATGTTTGTAACCTGTTTATATTAGCAATAACGTACCTCGAGTTTGGTATATGGCCAATGTACGGAAAACAGAAAAGAAAACACTGCACACTGCTGCTCATGTTCCCAGGTGATGTTTATTTACAACAACGTTTCGACCCTTAGGTCTTCAACTGGCATGCATATCCAAGGTGGGGGTGGAAGGTCCTATATACCTATATATAGGGGCAGTACTCATCTCATCACTTCCTGAAACAGGTGGTAAAAAAATGTATATCATAGTTTCACAATATTAACATTCAATGGGGCGGCAGGTAGCCTACTGGTTCGAGTCTTGCGTCAGTAACCGAAAGGTTGCTGGATGGAAGCCCTGAGCGGACAAAGTTATACTCTTGTCGTTCTCCCCTTGAGCAAGGCAGTTAACCCACTGTTACCAGATAGGTTGTCTTAATTGGCTTGGCTATCATTTTAAATTTTTAAATTTTTAATATTAACATTCAATGTATCAAAATATATGATCATACACAGAGAATGTGATCAATATTTGCAGTAATATACATACAATATTCAATTAGGATTAGACGTATTAAGTAGACGTATTGAAGCTATAAAAATCTTTTCATGTCAAACTCCTCATTAAGGCCAAGAGGAGACCATGTGTTGAGCCTGTGGATCCAGAAAGATTCCCTTTGAAGATGTTTCCTCTCAATGTCCCCTCCCCTGCGTGACATCTTGACCATTTCTATTCCACTGTATCTCAGAGAACTAATAGGATGTCCAGCTTGTACAAAATCAGCAGCAACCAGATGTTTTGTCTCACCTGTCCATATATTGCTGCGGTGCTCACTGATCCATATCTTAAAACTTCTTAGAGCTAGGGTCTATTTTCCTGAATTTCCGCCTGACTGACGTGCCCAAAGTAAACTCAGCTACTCCGGCCCAGAAGCCAGGATGTGCATGTAATTAGTAGCATTGGATAGAAAACACTTTGAAGTTAGTAGAAATGTTAAAATAATGTATGAGACTATAACACAATTGATATGGTAAGCAAAAAACCAACCCGATTTTTTTMGGGGGGGGTCCCAGGCTCTTATAATGGAAGGCCCGATGCAATTCTAGCTCCCAGATTGCAATTCCTATGGCTTCCACTAGATGTCAACAGTCTTTGTTTAAGGTTTCAGGCTTGTTTATTCCAAAACGGGTAAGAATTTGGTGTTTTGGTACAAAGAGTCCCAGTGGAAAATCAGTGCGCCTACTAATTTTACTTTTCTATTGAAAATACTTCTTTCCGTATGAAATATTATAGTTTATTTACATTTTAGGATACCTGATGATTAAATGGAAACGTAGTTTGACTTGTTTGAACAAAGTTTAACGGTAGCTTTTTGGACTCCTTTGTCTGCAAATTGAACGAGTGGATTACTGAAATCGATGGCGCCAACTAAACAGACTTTTTGGGATATAAGGAAGGATTTTATCAAACTAAACAACCATTCATGTTGTAGCTGGGACCCTTGGGATTGCAAACAGAGGAAGATTTTCTAAGTGATTTATTTAATCGCTATTTGTGACTTTATGAAGTCTGTGGTGGTTTAAAAATATATTGATGTGGGGCGCCGTCCTCAAACAATCACATGGTATGCTTTCGCTGTAAAGCCTATTGTAAATCGGACAATGCAGTTAGATTAACATGAATTTAAGCTTTTAAACGATATAAGATACTTGTATGTTCATAAATGTTTAATATTAAGATTATTTATTTGAATTGCGCGCCCTCCAATTTCACCGGATGTTGTCGACAGGTATCCCGCTAGCGGGACGCCTAGCCTTAAGAAGGCTTCTACTATTTTTCCCTAATGTAAGACAGACCACAAGGACATTTCAACATGTAAATAACATTGGTGGACATGCAGGTAATCAGGCCCTTGATTTTAAATGTTTGTCCTGTGAGGTGGTGGGTAAATGAGTTGTATTTGTACGTAAAGCTGCTTTGAGAACGTTGGCCACATTTGTAATTACCCTCCGGAACATTGTCCAAAAAAGTTTCCCTTTTCTCTGGTGGGTAATCAGATTTATCTAGAGGTGAAAGGCACACGTATTTAGGCGATGTGCTGACTAGCGGAGTAGAACACTTAAATATTAAATGAGAGCCGCACACTCTAGGAGCTCAGATGCAAAAATGTCATGTCCAGCGTTTCGACAGACATGCTGTCTTCATAAGGGTATAATGACAAACACTGCGGGGTGACGCGTTTATATAGTGTCAAAAGACACACACAGGTGTCTGTAATCATGGCTGGGTGTGGCCTGGTATCATTGGTTAATTCTCATATATTAAAATAGCGTACAAAAAACATGAATGGATGGCTACATAGGCCAACAAACATTTACAATAGCAAAATCACAAGAATGGCTTCAGATCAAAGTCTACGTTGAGACCGAAGGCATCAAGGGTCTTTAAATTAAAGATCCAGCCAGCCTCTCATTTTAACAATAAATTGTCGAGGTAATCAGATTTAACCACGATCTCTCACATACGGGGGTCTTTTAAAAACCATACGTGGGGGATATCTAAAAATGGGTTTCAATTGTGGGTCAGTATCAATAATGTATCAGTGCTTCCTGATAATGTCCTTAAATGCCTTCCCCAATGGTGAGTTTTGGGTAAAGCATGATGGGACATGTTCTGCTTTTTCTTTGACTTTTGGTTGAAGGCTTTAGACCTTCAAAACGATCATTGGCATGTTTTACCCAATTGTCTTTGTACCCCGTTTCCTTAAATCTTTGTGTGAGGTCCGTGGTCTGTTTCTGATAAGAAGCATCAGAGCTGCATATTCTTCTGATGTGACTGAATTGACTTATAGGGAGACTTTTAATAAGTGGACGTGAATGAAAGCTGTCACCTCTAAGGAGGGTATTCCTGTCCGTAGGTTTCCTATAGAGATCTGCAGAGAGGGAGGTTTTGTCGTTAATAACCATCACATCAAGAAAACTGATTTGTGATAGGTCATAATTAATGGTGACGTGAAGGTGTTCATTCATAGAGTTTAGGTAAGCATGGAATTCCAAAAGTTCTTCCTGGATTCCTGTATAGATCAAGAAAATGTCATTCAAATATCTCAGAATTAGGAGAATATTGGAGAGAAAGGGGTTTTAAGGTCTGAATTCAGCACCACCTGTTTTTAAACATTCCTAGATATAGGTTAGCATGATTAGGAGCCATAGTGCTCCTCATCGCTGCCCCTTTTGGTTTGGAGGAAAAAGTCTCCTCTGAAGACAAAATAGTTGGAGGTTAGTAACAGTTCAGCCAAGTCCACAATACAATTAGTGCTGGGAAGAGCATTAGAGGGCCGTTCATTGAAGGTAGAGATGTTCTCTGTCAGAGATCCATTACTACTCACAATGGGCCTGCCTGGTATAGGGGGTGTCATGCTCTTGTGAAATTTGGGTAGAGCGTTAATGACCGGTGTGGTTGCGCAGTCAACTTTCATAACCTCATATTCGGTCTTTGTAATTTCCCCTTCATTCAAAAATGTTGACAATTTATCATGGATCAGAGACTTGAATTGATTAGTAGAGTCCTATGGGAGTCTTTTGTCAAATTCATCGTCACTAAGTTGTCTCAGAATTTCCTTTTCATAGTCTGCTGCATTTAGTATCACTATTGCACCTCCTTTGTCGGCAGGTTTTATAATCATACTGGAGTCATTTCTCAGTTCCATAAGAGATTCTTTCTCTGCTTTGGACATATTGTGGTATACCTTGTATTCTATTTTCTTAGCCAAGAGATTATGTACATCTTTCTCAACCAGGCGGCAATATATTTCTCATGAGAAGGATTTCTTTTAGGTGGTAACAATGTGATTTTCCTTTTGAAATATGTATTTTCCCTTGTCATGTCCTCAGGGCGGGAGTCAAGTTCATTGTCATTCAGCTGGTTATCTATGGGAAAAACATTAGCACTGTTTCCTGTCTGGTTACTAATATCGTTAAATAGATTAACATTGGCAGGTGCATAGGGAGCAACCCCATTACCAAAAAAGTTTTGAAAGTCTATAACTGTATCAAATTCATTGGCCTGTGATGTTGGTACAAATGATAGTCCCTTACCTAGGGCAGATGAACATGTATCAGATCTAGACCTGCTGGACAGGTTTATTACCGTGTCTTGCTCCGTGTGTCGAGCGGGGATTTCGGTGTTGCCAAGATGCGTTGTGCCTAAGAGCAGCCTTTAGCCGTGGTATATTGGCCATATACCACACCCCCCCCCGGCCCCTATTGGTTAGGTGTATTCCCTCACACCCCCGTACAGCTGTGATGACATAGGGCTCTGCATTCAGCAACAGCCTTCTCACTTTATAGGCCTCTCGTATGATACTGTACCCGGTCTGGCATCTAGCTTACTGTTTTCTAGATTAGTTGCCATTGAAAGTGAGGTTATGTTTTAATTGAAGTAAACATTTTGTTTTTTATGTAAATGGAATGTTGTAGAAGGGTGCAGACACTTTTTCTTTTTTTGTGATTTCACATTTTTGAGAAATTTACCCCAAACAGCAAAGCACATCCTCAACCTCAGTATGGGGGCGCTGAAGAAAACATGAACAGAGGCTCCAAAAACACTCAAATACATCCTTTTAGAAACAGCAAAGCTCTCACTATAGTGATGCAGGTCTTTTAGATGGTGTACACATGAAATTGTATAATTCTGAACTTTACCCGCAATTTTATATTCCCTTTTTGTGCGACTCGAGCGCAATTAAAAGCTATCCAGCTATTCCATTCTCCCTGTAGCCTGCTGCTACAGGTAACTGGCAAAATAATGGAAACGCAAACAAAGTGTCTTAAGGCTTTGGGCCACCACAGGCTGCCAGAACAGCGTCAATGTAACTTGGCATAGATTCTACAAGTGTCTGCAACTTCCTGTGTGGATGCACCCCATGCTTTCAATATACTTTGTGTCCCTCATTTACTCAAGTGTTTCCTTTATTTTGATACCTGTAGAATGGACGGAGAGGTATCGCTCGAGTCGCTACAAAATGGAATATAACTTTGCTGATAATGTTTGGAATGAGACCAGTTCATGTGTACAATATCTAAAGACCTGCATCACAATACATACTATACAACGAGGATGCGGAAGTGAATTGCTGTTCTGGGTATGTTTCTCAAACATGTAAAACCACAAACTGTAAAACCCTTGCTGGTGCTGTTCAAGCTGTGACAGTAACCCAGGCCTACCCTGGCCCCCTCTCTCCTGACCCAAATATGGCTGTAACCCTACCCAGTCTGTGAGCTCTCCCAGTGACGTCACCATGCACCCGAGAGGCCCAGGCCCTTTTTCCGAGATCAGATTTATGGGCCTTTGTGTCGTAGGCCCAGCCATAGCCTCTTCCCGACTGGCACCCTATTCCCTATGTAGTGCACTACTTTTGACCAGAGCCCTTGTGTAAGGTAGTGCACTACATGAGAATAGGTTGCCATTTGGGACGCACCCATGGGCTCGTCCGCAGTGCACTGCATAGGCTGGTAGGCATAGTTCCCTCTCACAGGCCGGGGGCCTGTTCAGCGTTTCCGCTGCAGTCATTTAACTGTGGCGCCGCGCCACGGCAAAATCATTCCCGCCACGCCAAAAAAAAGATGTGACACATTTACTTTCCCTCTGCCAACAAAACGAGTAAGGAATAGAAAAACCAGACAACCCCATAGTAGAATAGTTTGTCTATTTACTTAGTCGGCTTGTTGTGCGTTCTATGCGAGATAAATATTTATTTCAAGGCGCATTCAACCTGCAAGTGGCATGGGGAGGGAAACATGCATTTTGACAAGCAGTCAATGCAATACAATTCTTAATGTGGGAAACCGCCGTTTTAATGGCCTTTTGTTAAAAAGAGCGCATTCCAGCTTTACATTCCTAATTTATTTATTTCTCCACTCCTAAATATTTGCAAACTGCACCGTTTTAAACCTGTAAATTTTAGCAGTGGCATGGTTAAGCACGTTCTGAAATTTGATGTGAGTGCATAGTGTAGATTAGGGCTAAATGTAACACTGGTCAATTGTAGGGTAACTTGGGGGCAACCAGGGAAAGCGTTAGGGGGAAAAATTGTAACAGGCAAGGGGCGTTTTACCAAAAGTTTCCTTAACAGGTAGGCCTACATTATATTCACTGTATTTATGCAAGTATTTTTGAGACATAAAATCGTCAATACAATGCTTACTAGTTGAAAGATCATGTTTGTGACCTTCCTTCAGCCTATTTATTTATAGCCACTATGCTGCATCAGTTTAGCTACAGGTAGTAATGCGTGTTGCTAATAAACATGCCTAATCATTTGGACCATGTATATATTAAAATAATTTGTACAAATAATTTTACCAATATGTTATTGGGCTCATTTCTGAAGGTGGGAATTATATTTTAGATGGTGTCAGCTTTTCTGTTGACATGTCATGGCTTTTTTTTTTTTTTTCGTCATGTTTTGTTCAAATTTAGGATCACATTGAAGTAATAGGTAAACAACTGTGCAAGTCCACTTTGTTTTCTGTCACTTGGGACCTTAATGCAAGTTAAAGGTTCATTTTAAATATCAGTCTGACTGAAAAATGTGTTTGGAGTGGACTGTAAAAATGCAATGTCAACCTTTGTCCTATAGTGATTATGTACCCATAAAACATAGTGATATACGACGCTATGGCCCCAAATCAGCTTAAATCACAGTTGGGATATAGCCTGGGCAGAGGCTAAGTGCAGGCAGTGGCAAATCTGTTCTAATGTTCCTTTCTGGTGGAGGTCTGTCTGTCTGCGACGCTTACATGATGGAGCAGTGACTGTCGGATGTCGCTGTTTAACTGCAGTGAGCTAGTTTATAGTTCCACATCATGGGCTGGATAGAAGCAGTCCACCATCTTCTACCAACTGGATAATTGCTTTATTTAGCTAGCAAATAGATCCAAGTTGGCCAGACTTGAAATGTAAAGATCAGCTGGTTGCTGGCTACTCACTACTGCGTTGGCTTGTGCTTGAGAGACCCGTGTATATTGTCTGTAATGCCTGCTACAAGAAGTTAGTCATTATTGGTGAATCGCGATGTTGTCACCCATGGGCGATAGACTATGCTGTCGTAATATCGCCCGACCCTAGTATTGACCCCGATGAAGTGATCATGGTGGTTGTTCAAGGCTTTACTATCTATGTTCATTGCATTTTTGGTTGAGGAAACAAACAGAAGTGCAGTGACAGAATGTGTTGTCCTGTCCACCTTTTGAAGAGATGCACTATAAGCCTTACCGCCTGTAATTACTATAAGCCTTACTGTCATCGACCCTACATCCAGGGCTCAGAGCTGTGGCGGCAGCAGGCTTTGCTCCTGTCATCGCTGGGGCTGCTGTTAGGCTTCTCCTTGGCTGTGGCTCTGCTGTCATAAAGCTGTGCTACATCTCACTGCAATTTCTACCTTCTTAAATTAGCTTATCTGTTTTTAGCGCTGCTCTAGAAGTGCCAGCATGATTTGCATAAATGTTCAGCAACAATTATTGGGTTACTTACATCAAGCGTTTACTCAATGTACAGTAAACCCACTCTGCTTTCACTGCCCATATGAAATTATTGGCACTAATGAAAGGTTTCAGATTGACAGGGACATTGGCAGTTACGCTACATTGTTACCCGTGTCTATAATTTTGTATTTGAGCTGCGTTCACTTCCGAACATAGAATGAAATGTTCCCTCATTCAGTCCGAGCCTAATGTCTCTCATTGCAGATCTTGTAGGCCTAAGTTGAACGGTCATATGAGGAAAGAAATGCTTAAGCCTGTTGTGCTTGTCTCTTTAGGTTGCTGGAGACGGACAGTAAGTCCCTCCGCTCTGTGAACGGATCCAGACGTAACAGCGTCTCCAGCCTCGTGTCCAGCTCCTCGGCTTCCTCCAACCTGTCTCACCTGGAGGAGGACTCCTGGATCCTCTGGGGACGCATAGTCAATGAGTGGGAGGAGGTCCGAAAGAAGAAGGAGAAGCAGCTCAAGGTGAGACACTACTAGGCTATAGGTTCCTCTGGAAGAGTTACAGGAAACTCTTTCGACCTGGGGAAGCTGGTCCCAAATGGCTCCCTCCGCCTTTCCCTTGGGCTTAACCCTGGCCTTCTGTAAGGTGGAGGCAATACGGTGGATGGTCCCCATGACACAGGTGACCAACGGTTGTCTATGAGCCAATGTATGCTTCGGACTAACTGCTAACCTTGTGCATTAGTCGTACCATAATGCGATCCTGTTACTGTTATGAGACTGTGGTGGCTAGCTAGCAACAAGTAACTAACACAAATATTTGTAATCAATGAAGTTAGTCGACTTAGAAGCTGTTGTACAGTGCGGGCTATGTTTCATGTTGTAGATACTTTATTGTTCAGGTCTAATTCCAAAGGCCAGGTACGTCCCTCAGTGACCCCTACTGTGGCTGTGTTGTCATTGAACTTACGGTGTCAGTTCTGGTCTAGTTTTTTGTTCTCAGTGCTCCCTGCAAACTGATCGTGTGTAGTGCCCCTCACTGGTCGCACAGGGGGAACTCCATTCAAATGTAAATGAAATGTCTCTTTTTATTGTCAATCTGAATGAATGATACATCAGCTTTGGAGTCCTTTTTATGCATCAGGTTTGGAGTGTATAAGTAGCCTTGCATCGATACTGTTTGCACTGAAACCATATCTATTCTTCTATAGTTGCTATAGCAGTGGTTTCCACTAGCGCTGGCTGTCGGCACTTTTTCCACATAAATTAACTAGGCTACTTTTCAATTCACTAGTCAGAAAAAAGTCTGCTGAGCCCTCCATCTTCTAGCAATCTATTGATAGGACGGGCACCTGTCAGTCACAAAGTGAGCGATGACAAGGAAACCACTGCCTTGATGCCTGTCTTCGGTGTGTGTGTGTGTGTGTGTGTGTGTGTGTGTGTGTGTGTGTGTGTGTGTGTGTGTGTGTGTGTGTGTGTGTGTGTGTGTGTGTGTTGTGTGTTGTTGTGTGTTTGATTGCAGTCGAATTTTTACATGTAGGGAGAGAGCATGAAATTGAAGACCACATGTAAATTACATTCTATTTGTATTTGAGCAATATGATTGGCCATGCATTCAAGCACCACCATGCTCCCCGCGAGTCACTTCTCGAGCAGTACATGATTTGATGCCTTTACACAGCACACGGGAGCTGTCCAGAGCAAAAAGAAGTGGCCATCAATCTACTCGCTGAGCTTATTTATTTGGGGGAAAGAGATTTACAAAAGTAAACCTTGAATAGTGAACATACAAGCATATACAGTTGAAGTTGGAGTTTACATATACCTTAGCCAAATACATTTAAACTCAGTTTTTCACAATTCCTGATATTTAATCCTAGTTAAATTCCCTGTCTTAGGTCAGTTAGGCTCACTACTTTATTTTAAGAATGTGAAATGTCAGAATAATAGTAACGAGAATGATTTATTTCAACTTTTATTTCTTTCATCACATTCCCAGTGGGTCAGACGTTTACATACACTCAATTAGTATTTGGTAGCATTGCCTTTAAATTGTTTAACTTGGGTCAAACATTTCGAGTAGCCTTCCACAAGTTTCCCACAATAAGTTGGGTGAATTTTGGCCCATCCCTCCTGGCAGAGCTGGTGTAACTGAGTCAGGTTTGTAGGCCTCCTTGCTTGCACACGCTTTTTCAGTTCTGCCCACAACTTTTCTATAGGATTGAGGTCAGGGCTTTGTGACAGCCAGTACAATACTTGACTTTGATGTCCTTAAGCCATTTTGCCACAACTGTGGAAGTATGCTTGGGGTCGTTGTCCATTTGGAAGACCCATTTGCGACCAAGCTTTAACTTCCTGACTGATGTCTTGAGATGTTGCTTCAATATATCCACATAAGTTTCTTTCTTCATGATGCCATCTATTTTGTGAAGTGCACCAGTCCCTCCTGCAGCAAAGCACCCTCACAACATGATGCTGCCACCCCCGTACTTCACGGTTGGGATGGTGTTCTTTGGCTTTGGTCCTTTGCTGTTGTTCTGGGATTGATTTGCACTTTCGCACCAAAGTATGTTCATCTCTAGGAGACAGAACGCGTCTCCTTCCTGAGCGGTATGACGGCTGCATGGTCCCATGGTGTTTATACTTGCGTACTATTGTTTGTACAGATGAACGTGGTACCTTCAGGCGTTTGGAAATTGCTCCCAAGGATGAACCAAACTTGTGAAGGTCTACAAATTCTTTTCTGAGGTCTTGGCTGATTTCCTTTGATTTTCCCATGATGTCAAGCAAAGAGGCACTGAGTTTGAAGGTAGGCCTTGAAATACATCCACAGGTACACCTCCATTTGACTGAAATGATGTCAATTAGCCTATCAGAAGCTTCTAAAGCCACGACATCATTTTCTGGAATTTTCCAAGCTGTTTAAAGGCACAGTCAACTTAGTGTATGTAAACTTCTGACCCACTGGAATTGTGATACAGTGAATTATTAGTGAAATAATCTGTCTGTAAACAATTGCTGGAGAAATGACTTGTGTCATGCACTGACTTGCCAAAAGTCCTAACCGACTTGCCAAACTATAGTTTGTTAACAAGAAATGTGTGGAGTGGTTGAAAAACGAGCTTTAATGACTCCAACCTAAGTGTATGTAAACTTCCGACTTCAACTGTACAAGCTGCCTACTATTGATAGTCTGCATAAGAAAGCTACAAAAATACCTAGCATTAGTCTTGGCTAGCCTACTGTATCTCTTTTGGAGCGTTTTTCTTAAAGGGGCTTCTCAAAATTACATACTTTAGAAACAGAAATGAATGCAACTAAAGCAGTACAATTCTAAAGAATAGAGTAATGACTTGCATGGCTAAATTATATTACACAGCTTTTTAATACATCATAATATCATAATAACCAAATGTAGCCAGTATCGGCTGAATATAGAGAGAAAGCATGCCAACCTATAGGTCTCGCATAACCCCAATGCATTTAAGAACTACACCATCTTCGGCCCAGTAGATTTTTGGCCAACTGGCCTGACGGGGACAGTGAAGGGGAAAAAAGTGAATTTGATCAGTGTCATTTCCTGATGGTTGCTGGTTGAAAATACAATCTTGCATGAGAATGTACCAGAGGCCACTAAAATAAAGCTTGTTCGGCAAAATAAATCTTAACATTCCACCCCCAGCCTGGGGGAGCATGGCTGGCTACTTTTTCTATTTGGCTGGCTATTCCATGTTCTTGTGGAGAACACTGGCTATAGGACAGTGCATTTGGAAAGTATTCAGACCCCTCAACTTTTTCCACATTTTGTTATGTTACAACCTTATTCAAAATGATTAAATCGTTTTTTCCCTCATCAATCTACACACAATACCCCATAATGACAAACCAAAAACAGGTTTTTAGAAATGTTTGCATATTAATTAAAAATAATAAACATAAATCACATTTACATTAGTATTCAAACCCTTTACTCAGTACTTTTTTGAAGCACCTTTTGGCAGCGATTTACTGTTTGGCCACTCTACCGTAAAGGCCTGATTTGGTGGAGTGCTGCAGAGATGGTTGTCCTTCTGGAATGTTCTCCCACCTCCACAGAGGAACTCTGGAGCTCTGTCAGAGTGACCATTGGGTTCTTGGCCACCTCCCTGACCAAGGCCCTTCTCCCCCAATTGCTCAGTTTGGCCGGGCGGCCAGCTCTAGGAAGAGTCTTGGTGGTTCCAAACTTCTTCCATTTAAGAATGATGGAGGCCACTGTGTTCTTGGGGACCTTCAATGCTGCAGAAATGTTTGTGCCTCGACACAATCCTGTCCCGAAGCTCTACGGACAATTCCTTCTACCTCATGGCTTGGTTTTTGCTTTGACATGCACTGTCAACTGTGGGACCTTATATAGACAGGTGTGTGCCTTTCCAAATCATGTCCAATCAATTGAATTTACCACAGGTGGACTCCAATCAAGTTGTAGAAACATTTAAAGATGATCAATGGAAACAGGATGCACCTGAGCTCAAATACGAATCTCATAGCAAAGGGTCTGAATACTTATGTAAATAAGGTATTTCTGTTTTTAAATTTGAATACAAAGAAACATTTCGAAACCTGTTTTCGCTTGTCATTATCGGCTATTGTGTGTAGATTGAGGAAAAACTTAACAAAATCTGGAAAGAGGGAAGGGGTATGAATACTTTCTGAATGCACTGTATCTGCCATATGGGGCTAGTGTAGAAGTGGTAGAGAATCCTCATCAGTCATAACTGGGCCTTACCTACATGACTTTGGTATATTACAATTCCCAGAGAAGAGGCCTAAGCTACAACACCTCCATGTGACCAGAGGTGTTGTAAGACAGCGTCTAACTCATATTAATCATCACATTGGGGCGGCAGGTCGCCTCGTGGTTAGAGCGTTGAACTAGTAACCAAAAGGTTGCAAGATCGAATCCCCAAGCTGACAAGGTAAAAATCTGTCGTTCTGCCCCTGAACAAGGCAGTTAACCCACTGTTCCTAGGTCGTCATTGAAAATAAGAATTTGTTCTTAACTGACTTGCCTAGTTAAATGAAGGTAAAAAAAAAAAGGTGATTAAACAAAGAGATTGCTCAATTGACATTGCTATCTCCTCTGTTGACCAAGTTGAGGTTTTTCACTGCAAGGCGGGAGGAAAACTGAGCATACTACTTTTCTGTTGTATTAACAAAACTGATATTCTCAATTTGTGACCGACCACCTCTTTTCTGTCTTATCTTGCAAAATTTGAAATTGTGTTTTACATTGGATAAAAGTACAAAATGGCATCGTTTACTGCAGTTGAGGAACAATGGGAAAGTAATTCTGGTTTCAAAGTTGATAAACTTGTAACCCCACTTTTGAGAGAATTTCACGTGAATGTGTTGATACACCTACTGCAGAACTCATCTTTGCCTACACCCATTCAGCATTGTTCACACCCTCTTAATCCTTAGCCCCACCCATCTCTTTAAGGATTCACGTGAGGCCGTGCGCTAAACGAAGCGAGTAAGGTAGTGTAGTTCACATGTTCACGAAATACAATAGATGGTCGTAATCACACCCAGACACACCTGATTAACTTGATGGGTCATGTAATCATCTGGTGAAGTGGAGTCTTTTGTTTAGTTGTTTTGTTTAGACATGTAGCTAGCTAGCTAAACAATTAACCATAATCCCAACCCATACAGTACTAGATATACAAACAGATTGTCATAGCTAGCCACCATGCATGAAATGCTGTAGTATGAATCTACAGATAGCTAAAGCTACAACCAGGTTTAATGTTAGCTAGCTAGCTAACATTAGGCTATAACTAGCAATGCAAATGGATTTCTGAGAGAGAAATAATATTACCACAGATAACACACGTAACGTTAGCTAGCTAGCTAAACAGTACGCTTTAATCTGCTGCAATGAAAATACTTTCTGCTAAATTCAGGGCAGCAGTGTTGTTAAGACCAGTAGCAACACTTTTGCAGTTCTCCATTGCTACTATATTTTTCAAAAAAGCTTCGGTAGCAAGGATTATCTACACATACAGAGCAGCTCATGCTTCATTCCGAACTCACCTACGTGACAGATCAATCTGAACTCATCTCTCTGCATGTCCAGCCCATCCATTATCTCAGCCAATCATGGCTAGCGGGAAGGTTCCTACCTTTTTCTGTGGCTAAGCCAACAAGGCTCGTAATTTAACAATTATATTCGTATTTTCAGATGGCATACAAGTTTGTTATTAAGACACATGAAAGTTAACATGTTCCAGAAAGCATTACATTTTTTAAATCAAATGCCTCTCCTGGGAAGCACTTGCGACATGCACCTAGCTTCCTGAAATGAGTCTCATTTAACCTAGTAGCGATGTATTCAATGCATCTTATTACCTCTGGTCCTGTTTTCCAAGAGTGCTCCAGATAATGACACAAATGGTACCCTATGCCCTACGTAGTGCACTACTTTTGACCAGACCTCTATGGACTGTGGTCAAAAGTAGTGCACTAGGTAGGGAGTAGGGTGCCATTTGGGACGCACTGCTGAGTGAACACCAACCGGAGTCAGAGGAGCTTGCACCGTAATGTAGTGACAGGTTGAGCAATGGGTGGAAGTAGTTTTCCAGACGTATTAACAGCTGTATGCATTATTCATGAGTTTCCTCTTGCATCTGTGTGTGAGAATCATCCAGTGGAGGGTTGGTGGGTGTGTGTCAGGGTTCCGTTAGGAAAATGTGGCGCCTTTTAAATTTACTGGACATTTGAGAAATGTACTGGCCCCATATGCATTGGGTGCGCAACCTGATTAGGGCGTCCAGCCACGGTGCTCAGAATGACAGAAATCACATTTAGAATATGGTAATTCATATTAACAGAACATTCAAGTCGAGGATGCAACGATGTGCAGTCTTTCTTACCGAATTCTGATGTGCACTTTGAAGCTGTTGGAATAACTGCCCACATTTCCTTTTCCTCAGTCAATCTACTATCCCCCACAGTAGAAAAGTTTACATCATCTATTGGTCAGCTTGTTGAGAAATTGTCTATTCCAAACAGACTCCGGGACAGTTGTGGGAGGATTGATCCCAAATTCATAAGGGGAGATCTAATATGCAACAACTAGCATGGGTTACTAATATGACTAAGATTGTGCCTTTGGCTACAAGACAATGAAAGAGTTTATATAAAATAATTCCCTCCACAGATATGGTCTAGATTTTGGCTAGGCTGCTTTGAAGCAAGGTAAGACGTGCCTCATATTATGAAGTAAAACGTTCAGGTTTCAAACCATTAAGTATCTTTTTTCAAAATGCATACTGCCTCCAGCTCATTGCAAAGTGGTGTGTGATGCGCTGATAAAGCCTGCATTCCGTTGCCTATGCATTTGCTGTTTGATATGCTGTAGCAACAGCTCTCGTGGTGCTTGACAGATATTCCACTCAATGAATAGGCTAAAAAGCATTATTTTCGCAATGGGACTTTTTCTTCTTCTCCCAGACAATTGGCCGAAAAGCAGGCAATTACCAGCTAATGGAAACCCTGGAGTGTGTGTGTATGTGTAATGCAGTGGTGGGATAGGGAGATGGAACGCAGAGATGGAATGAATAAGCTGAGAGCCACAAAGTAGGCTACATCTTTTCCTTCTAAGAACGTACAGTAGGCTTACTGTAAGAGTCTATTGTTTCCATTACAAGGCTGGGACTGTCCAGGATGACCTCAGAGAAAGGGAGAGAGATCCCATGACCACACACACACACACACACACACTCTAAGAAGCAACACATGCCAGTGTTCCCTGTCTGCAGAGGAAAGGTCCTAATCGAGTCACATCAGCAGTAATTTGCAAGAACAACATTTCACTCTGCACAAGGCCTTGCTGACTAGATTATATTTAGTGGTGGGAAGTTGTATTATGATGACTGAGACTGACTGGGGTACATGCTGTGCTGGGGAGAAAAACACATTGGAGCATAGCAGCACACAGAGAGACAAATTATTTAGTTTGTTCTGAACACCGTCATAAGAAGTCTCATTCTATGTGGATACCAGTATATTACTTTGTATATAAAAACATGAAGAAAACAAGGCCTACATGTTTTCCTTTGAAAGGCTGTTCTCATGTTACGTTAATGATTAAAGAAAGTCTGCAAAAACATTTATATATCTTGAATGCGATCTATTGACAAGGTCGGATAAACTGCAAACCACACTTTGGTTTAGTTACTGCCACCAATTGGTAATATTAGCACTTTCGTACCAAAGCCAATACTGATTATATTTTTCATCTCCCCCCAACAGGATCTGGTCAGAAAAGGGATCCCCCACCACTTCCGGGCGATAGTATGGCAGTTGCTATGCAATGCCCAGAACATGCCTATCAAAGACCAGTACTCTGAGCTGCTGAAGATGACATCACCCTGCGAGAAGCTGATTCGCCGGGACATCGCCCGGACCTACCCTGAGCACGAGTTCTTTAAGGAGGACAGCTTGGGACAGGAAGTACTCTTCAATGTCATGAAGGTGAATGCTTTATAGGTTTGCAAAGAAAATAAAAAATCTAGAATCAAGGAGTAAGCTACGAGGGAATCCTCTAACCTGGAACTCTTCAACTGGGATAAAAAAATAATTTGGAGAAAGTTATTGGAATTCTGCAACCCTTACGCGCAACAGATTGCTTTACAGTGTGGTCTGGAATTGGTTTAGCGGTTAGCTCCTGTGCCTTCAGCACTTAGACACTGACTATACCAAACAATACAAACTCCTTTCTAATATTGAGTTGTACTCCACCCACCTACCTTGTTGCCCTCAGACCTGCCTCAATTCATCGGTGGCAGGAACTTCCACAGGGATGCTGGCCCATGTTGACTCCAATGCTTCCCACAGTTGTCAAGTTGGCTGGATATCCTTTAGGTGGTGGACCATTGTTGATACACACAGGAAACTGTTGAGCGTTAAAAAAACAATAAACTGCAGCGTTGCAGTTCTTGACACAAACACCCCCCACCCTAATTGTCTCAAGCCTTAAAAATCCTTATTTAACCTGTCTCCTCCCCTTCATCTACACTGATTTGAAGTGGATTTAACACATGACATCAATAATGGATCACAGCGTTCACCTGATCACGGAGAGAGCATATGTTTTGTATACTCAGTGTATAATTCTAGCTGGAATGAATCCTGGACCATCTTTCGACAAATCTTTCCTGTCTGTCTCCAACTATCTGTCCTATCAGCCCGGTCCCATATACATTTATGCTCTTGGCAGGATAGCACCGACAGACTGGCGATCAGCCGACTGTCCTGTCAATAGAAGACGAAGAAGAATGCGTTAGAGCACAGCTTTTTTTCTTCTCATGAGCCAGAGCCAGAATTGTTCTAGAAAAGCTGTTTCTCAACCCAATAGAGTAGTAATTCATTAGGTTTTAATGGGAGCCAGTAGCCCTGCTTCGTGCTGAATTGCTTGAACACAGGGCAGAAAGTGTTGAGTCCACAGTTACACCTTGACCCTGGAAAACCTTAGCTGGGACAGTTTCTCATAGGCCCAGACTTGCATGCCAAGTGGCACTATATTCCTCTATAAAGTGCACTACTTTTGGTCAAAAGGAGTGCTCCATGTAGGGAATAGGGTGCCATTTGGGATGCAGCCCCAGAGTGCTTAGCTCTCCTCATGACCATGGCTGAAGACTGATCCGAGGTCACTTCCTGTTGTTGTTGCAGGCCTACTCTCTGGTGGACCGGGAGGTCGGTTATTGTCAGGGAAGTGCTTTCATCGTCGGACTGCTGCTCATGCAGGTAATAATGGGACTAGGACACACACACGATGTGTTATGGTCACATGTAACCTTCCACTACACACATCGATAGACTCATTATATTGACCAGAGTACATTTTCTTGAGAACTGTGTACTAAGAGTTGTGTGTTTTTCATGACCACTGGTAAATTGTGTGGTGGTGATTAACTTGTATTATAATATGTCTGATTTTGTATTGTGTGAAGTTTGTGTTTTATGTATATGAGGAAGACATTTTTTTATTAAAGGTTTAATTAAGTTGTGAGATTAAGCCTTGTCCCGTACTGAAAAACATTGTCAATGAAAAATCTCCATTGAAGGTATATTTTAGTCTGGGACTTGGCTTAAACTCTCTCTCTCTCTGTGTTTGTGTGGTCTAGATGGTGTATGAGGAGGTATTTTGTTGAAGGTTAAAGGAAACTGTTTGTTGATCTTTGTGTTTGTTTGGTGGTGTCCCCCTCACCAGATGCCTGAGGAGGAGGCGTTCTGTGTGTTCGTGAAGCTGATGCAGGACTACAGACTGAGAGAACTGTTCAAACCCAGTATGGCTGAGCTGGGACTCTGCATGTACCAGTTTGAGTTTATGATCCAGGTAAGACCTGATTTGGGTTCGATACATGAATGAATGGCAAACCTTTTTACAGAGCAATATTGACGTACAGCAGCACTCTCCAAGACTCCTTACATTCTGACTAGACCGGGCGCGGGCGTGCTTCCGCGTGCGCCATCGAGCGCATGTTGATTTTGCCCATCCACACCAGACGCGATCAGGACACGCAGGTTGAAATATCAAAACAAACTCTGAACCAACTATATTAATTTGGGGACAGGTCGAAAAGCATTAAACATTCATGGCAATTTAGTTAGCTAGCTTGCTGTTGCTAGCTAATTTGTCCTGGGATATAAACATTGGGTTGTTATTTTACCTGAAATGCACAAGGTCCTCTACTCCGACAATTAATCCACAGATAAAAGGGTAAACCAAGTTAGTTTCTAGTCATCTCTCCTCCTACAGTCTTCTTCTTTGGACTTTATTATTGTGATTGGCAACCAACTTTAAGGTGTATCACCACCACCAACTGGACTGGAGTGTGGACCTCAGTTCATCTTTCAATCACCCACGTGCGTATATGCTCCTAAAAACCAATGAGGAGATGGGAGAGGCGGGACTTGCAGCGTGTCAAGCGTCACAAATAGAACCTAGTTTTATTTTAGCGCCTGACTACGCAGACACTCATTGAGATGCGAGCAGTTCGGATGCAATGATTGAACAACATGTATGTGTACATTTATTTTGCAACGCTCGCACAGGTAACGCATGCAGCACGGTCAGCATGTCAGAACAAATTATATAGTAATCATTTAGCAGACGCTCTTATCCAGAGCGACTTACAATTAGTCAATGTGTCATGATAACGTGACATCTTTATTCAAGATCATGTTTTATTCTATTCATATCTCCCCCTATCTCCGACCCACCGTTTCACCCCCTCCTTTAGGAACTTCTCCCAGACCTCCATATCCACTTCCAGGCCCAAAGTTTCCACACCTCTATGTACGCCTCCTCCTGGTTCCTCACCATCTTCCTCACCTCCTTCCCTCTCCCTGTTGCTACCAGGATCTTTGACATCTTCATGTTAGAGGTGAGTCCAGTTAAAGGTGCAATCCCCGTCGCCCAACTGTATGCCAAAATTGGTGGCAGGGCTGCCATTTTGCTGATAAACTAAACCCAGATTGCCGCTTTTAAAGAACGTCTGATTTACTCATGTTTGACAATCTACGTCTAGTCAAGTGAGTCCAGAATAGTTTTTATTACAGCCAACACAAGGGTCTGTGAGCAAATGCAAGCAATTGGCGCCCACTGGTGGCCTTGGCATAAAGGACACATTGGAATATCTTATGGACTAAACTTCAATTTCACCTTGGTAACGCAGTGTTCTGTGCGGTACTAGATAATGGAATGTTATGATAATGGAATGCTTGTCTCAGGGTCTGGAGATAGTGTTCCGTGTGGGGCTGGCCATCCTACAATTGAACCAGGCAGAACTCATACAGCTGGACATGGAGGGAATGTTACAGGTATGACTGAGCAGCCATAACCATTATAATTACAACCCTGTCGGAGTTAATGCACACAATTATGCATTCAATTCAAACTTTTTTCATCCCAGAGGGGCAATTATTGCCTGCAGGCACAAGATACATAGTCTGTTCCCAGATCTGTTTCTTCTGTTTGTGACAATGGCCGTAGGCATTGGCAAGATGGCACAAACTGATCTGGAACCAGGCTATAGGATACAGATTGAAAGACAATAAACATACACTTGAAGTTTCTTTGTCTGTCTCGTACTCACCCAATCGTTACGTCTCGCCCTGCTCTGCTGTAGCACTTTCAGAGGGTCATCCCCCACCAGCTGGAAAGTGGACCAGACAAGGTCATCCTCGCTGCTTATAACGTCAAGTACAACGCCAAGAAGATGAAGAAGTGAGTACTACGCTTCTGCTCGCTCCTTGGACTCTAGGCCTGATTACTGTAAAAGCACATCTGTGACTGCAGATGTAATTGATGTGTTCCTTGAGCTGTTATGGCAACGGTAGTTACAGTGTGATGGAGATGGGTGCTTGCTGCAAGTACACGTGTTGCAAGTGCGCTGTATTGATGCCGTATGACCCCTGTTTTCAGGTTAGAAAAGGAATACACTACAATCAAAACTAAGGAGATGGAGGAGCAGGTGGAGATTAAGGTGAGTGGTGGAGCAGTAGGCTATGTGTTTAGTTTGAAACATGTTTTAAACTTACCAGGATATCAGTCAAGGCAGTAGTATTTTTCACATCAGTACGGGTCAATTTGATCACTATTAGCAGTTGATCACTATAACCGCACTCCATAAGCTGAGTTCACTGTACTTAAAACCCCAGGTATGTATGATCTTTTTTATTTGTGTTCTGTGTCCTTGTGTTGCAGAGGTTGCGCACAGAGAACAGACTGCTGAAACAGAGGATAGACACACTGGAGAAAGTGAGTGAAACGAAGGAGGTGGAGGAGGGTGGTAAACAGGTTGAACCATGGCTCTCCTTGCCATCCTATGTCATGACACCAGTCATAATAATAATACGCCATATTATACCAGTGAACCTTTTTGTCAGGGCCATTCACACAACAAGACCATAACCCCCTACCATACATTAACCCATCAAGTGCTTGTTCATGCATCATGTGTCTGTCATTGTTCACTAAAGACTCGTGGGTCTTGTTGTTACTAACTGGCCTGTGCTGCTGTTGGGCTGTCTGTCCATTTTACAAGACAACACTAGAATTCTCTCTCACTGACAGTGTATATCTTATTGGGTGAAAGGATCCTAGTTGGCTTTGGAATGCAAGTCTTACGTTGAGATGCATGTCTCAGTCTTGAGATCCACGCTCAGGACCAGGTAAGATTAAGACCACTTTATTGGTCGATTGCACACTAGGTCCAACCGAAATTTGACTTCTGCTTTTAACTCAACCCCGCCGAATGACACATGCGTACACGTGCAGGTTTTTGGAGAGGTGCGGGATGGCTGCCACACTGGAAACCCGGGGAGCTGTTGTTGTGGAGTGTTAAGTGCCTTGCCCGAGGGCACAATGGCAGGCAATGGCATCTAGGATTTGATACCAGCAACCCTCTGGTTGCCAGCTCACTTCACATCAGACCCTCTGAGACTATAGCTGGCTGTGGAGCTCTAAAAGGCTACATTCAGTGATGGCTGTTGACTCCTGGGATGATGCAGAGCAGCACTGCATGCCAGAGTGCACGGCTGCCATTGTTGTGCATGTTGTTGGGATCTTCCGGTATGTTTGTCTGAGCACAAAGATACAGGCACTGCCAGGCCTGGTCATAGTACCAGGACACCGTGCATGAGGCCTGGGCAGAGGACTGCCTGAGTATCTGTCCCAAACAACCAGGCTCTGTCTAGAGGCATAACCACTCACTTACTCATATCACAGTATCGCTTCAAATCCAGTCAAAGGCTGCAACTTCTCATACCCGAAATATTAACTGGAATTGCTCAAAAGCTTCTAAAGTGTAACCATGCGGCACTTAAGAACCTAAAAAGGCATGGCTACATCCTAAAAATAAATGCTGCTTATAGCGAACTTCTTAGTCTTATTTTTCTCTTGGCCCTGTTTAGCCCTCGCCTTCTGCTTTGCCTGTGTGAAACTCATCACCTTGTTGTCTGTCACCTTCACCACCTAATTCTCACTGTCACCACTTTACCACCACAACCTTTTCACTACACCTCAAGACCATGTTCCTTTTCTACCTCCCATACTTGTAAAATAACTTGGACACTATGGTGCAATTGCTAACTTCTCCCGTTGACATCAATGCATGGCTAAGTGAAAATTTGACTTATGTGGAAGTTAGGATTCACATTGTAATTGGTTGCCAAAACGACGGAGGAAGGAAAATGAACATTGAGTTTCCCTTTATAAAAACCAAATCAAGTGCTTGTCTGTTTTTTTTCTGTTATAACTGTGTTCTTTGGTCTTTCGTTCTGTGCTTCTCTCTCTTGTGGATATTTCTGTTTTGTAGGAAAGTGCTTCCTTGGCAGATAGATTGATCCAGGTATAAACTTCATTTTCTCCTCCACTATCCCCCCTCATCCCTCTTACATTGCACTTTCCCATCTCAAATGTCTGTATCTCGATGTAGTGTTGCATGCTAATGATTTGACCTTTAAATGATAGCACAATAAATGTCCAAATTATTTTTTTAAATAAATTAATGTAAAATAAGGACATGGAAATCAGATCGCTTTGGTGAAATCTAGGATTCAAGAAGTGCATGTAATCACCCATAACAGCATGCCTAAGTATCTTGAACCATGCCAAAAGAAAATGCTTAGAGCTATCAATTCGAGTCCACCAAAGAGACTCAATCTTAAACTTTTGCAGAGAGAAAAAACAGCATGCGTTTTAAAATTAAAACCCCCGCAATCCTGCTTTATTTATATCATCTTTGATATGCCCACCCCTTCCGTTCATCCCACCCTCGTGGTGCTCCCTGCTCACCCCAACGTCGGTTGGTAATGTCCTAAAGGGACAAGTGACACACGCCCAGGAGGCAGAGGAGACCTACCTGGTCGTGCGGGAGCTGGCCACGGTCAGGCAGCAGAGCGAAGAGGCCACAGCTCAACTGGAGCTGGCACAGAGCACCATCAGGGAGCTCCAGCAGAGACCACTATTGGTAAGGAGTAACACAGTGCTCATGTTCCAGTATGGCTCAGTTGATTTAGTCTGGCGATGACAATTCCAGGGATCACATTCACATACTACAAATGTATGCACTTACTGTACCGGAAGGCGCTTTGGATTAAAGCTCCTGCTAAGTGGCACATATTACAGTGCCACCTCTGGGAGGGATGATCATCAGCCCAGGCCTGGTCAACCCTCCATCCATCAGGCTCGGATCAGTGATCTGGTCTCCATGTCTGACTCAGGCACAGGATATTGAGATTGTTGAAATGTCTCCTGATGTGGTGCAACTATTTTGGCTTGTTGGTGTTCACTATTTAATGATTTCGTATAAAGCCCTAGGTCAGATAGTCATGAGATTGAATAAGATGCAGCTTTTGTTTTAACACTGGATGCATGGGCAGTGACTGAATACAGAGTTTCTTCTGTCCACATTTCATGTCTTGAGAACTAGCCATGTATACAGTGCCTTTGGAAAGTATTCAGACCCCTTGACTTGTTCCACATTTTGTGAGGTTACATCCTTATTCTAAAATTGATGGAATGTTTTTTTTTCAGCAATCTGCACACAATACCCCATAATGACATAGCAAAAACAGGAGTTTCTCCCATTCTTCTCTGCAGATCCTCTCAAACTCTGTCAGATTGGATGAGGAGCGTTGCTGCACAGCTATTTTCAGGTCTTTCCAGAGATGTTCTATCGGGTTCAAGTCCGGGCTCTGGCTGGGCCACTCAAGGACATTCAGAGACTTGTCCCGAAGGTACTCCTGCGTTGTCTTGGCTGTGTGCTTAGTGTCGTTGTCCTGTTGGATGGTGAACCTTCACCCCAGTCCTGAGGCCTTGAGCGCTCTGGAGCAGGTTTTCATCAAGGATCTCTCTGTACTTTGTGCCGTTCATCTTTCCCTCGATCCTGACTAGTCTCCCAGTCCCTGCCGCTGAAAAACATCCCCACAGCATGATGCTGCCCCCACCATGCTTCACCGTAGGGATGGTGCCAGGTGTCCACCAGACGTGATGCTTGGCATTCAGGCCAGAGTTCAATCTTGGTTTCATCAGACCAGAGAATATTGTTTCTCAACCATAAAGGCCTGGTTGGTGGAGTGCTGCAGAGATGGCTGTCCTTCTGGAAGGTTCTCCCATCTCCACAGAGGAACTCTGGAGCTCTGTCAGAGTTACTATCAGCTTCTTGGTCACTTCCCTGGCCAAGGCCCTTCTTCCCCGATTGCTCAGTTTGGCCGGGCGGCCAGCTCTAGGAAGAGTCTTGGTGGTTCCAAACTTCTTCCATTTAAGAATGATGGAGGCCTCTGGGTTCTTGGGGACCTTCAATGCTGCAGAAATGTTTTGGTACCTTTCCCCAGATCTGTGCCTCAACACAATTCTGTCTCGGAGCTCTACGGACAATTCCTTCGACCTCATGACTTGTTTTTTCTCTGACTTACACTGTCAACTGTGGGACCTTATATAGACAGGTGTGTACCTTTCCAAATCATGTCCAATCAATTGAATTTGTGATTATTGTGATGTTGCTATTGTAAATGTTTGTAGGCCTATGTAGCCAAATACATTTTCAAGTGTTCTACTCCGCTAGCCAGCACCTCGCCTAAATTGGTGTGCGTTTCTTTCGCCTCTAGATCAATTAATTTAATTTACCACAGGTGGATTCCAAGTTGTAGAAACATCTCAAAGACGCACCTGAGCTCAATTTCGAATCTCTTAGCAAAGGGTCTGAATATTTATGTAAATGTTTTTTATTTGTAATACATTTGCAAAAATGTCTAAACCTGTTTTCGCTTTGTCATTATGGGGTATTGTATGTAGATTGCTGTTGTATGTAGATCATTTTTGTTTTTTAATCCATTTTAGAAAAAGGCTGTAACGAAATGTGGAATAAGTCAAGGTGTCTGAATACTTTCCGAAGGCACTGTATGTATATCCTGTGTTGGCAATGTTTACTTTTCACACTTAATCAAAATATTTACGCTGCTTAGCAACAAATTCGCAGTCAGTGAATGTGACAGTGGAGATGGATTCTCGCCACCTCTTCACTGCAGACCACAAACTCTCTCTCTTCTTACTCTATACAGAATGATCCTGTTTCAATGCATTACTTCAAATTGGGGCATGCTGTTTGCGCAGTGCAACCACCTTTTGCAGTCATTAGCATACTCCTGGAAAGGATTCATGAATTTATAAGGAGCTGCTGTGGGTGTATGTAATGTGGAGTCAGAGCTGTGTGTGTGGTACCCCAGTGGGACCCTATCTTGGTGCTAAACAGACCCTTTAATATTGATGAGCTGATTTAGTGAAACGCGTTGTGATGTCTGCACTGCGGTGTTTTACATAATGTGCTCTCTTGCTCTGACAATGAGCTGCTATACCCATTAAACATTTATAATGATTTGGGAGAGTGAGGCTAATTTGCTGTCCTCTGTGGAAATCAAGGATGAAATTGAGAATATGTTTTTGAAAGTGAGGCGCTATACTGCTTGGTGTATTTGAGGGGTTGTTAGTGGTGTGCAATTTAATAAGTTAGATAGCTACTTCTAAGTTCCAGCACAATAACAATGCATTTCTCATGTTGATTGCTCAAATGTTATATATTTTTTTTTACAATACTATGTTCATATATACAAATATATTAAATGAAAATATATAACATTTATATTGTTTAGAAACAATGTGTGTATTGTAATTTGATTTTAAGTAGGTCATTTGAATATCCAGTGTTATTTCGAGATTCTAACGCATTCCTACTCAGACTAACCTAAAGGACACTACTGGCCAGTTTCCCGGAGACCGATAAAGCCTAGTCCTGGACTATAATGCACCATAAATGGAGATTCTCTATTGACTAATTTTAAGTCTGGGGAAACAATTTCAAAAGGTGTATCAAATAATATTTCTTCCTCACTCTCTCCTGGTCCTCCCTCTCCTTTCTCCCTACTGTAGAAGGGCATCCCCTGCTACACAGAGGAGTCTATCCTGCAGCTGGAGAGAGAGCTGGTTCAGGCCAGGCTAAAGGAGGCAGAGTCCCAGTGTGCCCTCAAAGAGATGCAAGACAAGATCCTGGACATAGAGAAGGTGTGTTACCTGGCTCAGACTGTCTCATGAATTCACTCACTGTCACAGTGCTGCCTAGTCCAACTCCTCTGTCCGGCATTCCACCTGGAATAGGTAAACATTGTGGGATATTGCGGATAGAAATGTCATGACTAGAGCTGATGTGATTCCGTTTCTGCATGTAGAGACTAGAGGCATGTTTGTTCTACATTAGGGATGCAAATTTCATAAAATGATGCTGCCGACTAACTGACCCCCATTAACCAGTTAACAACAGGTTACATTTGTTTTGTAAAATGATGTGACCAACAGAAAATAATATGCATGCCTACAAGGAACTGGGACGATACCAGTATTGCAATACTCGTTAGTATCATGGCAAAGACATAAAATGCGCAGCGGATTTAACTTTGAGGAAAACAGCCCTAATGTTGGAAACAAACGACGTCTTCATCCAGAGTCACATTTATTTAGGGGTCTATTCAATCCATATTGTGGAAATTCATTATTACGGTGTGAGTGATTGAATTTTGTAATTGAAAATTGTTTTACAATACAAAACATACAAACACACAGAAACATCCACACCCATATCTCCAGCACCCGCATCACTCTCCGCCACATGACCTCAAACTGCACCATTTTGTTTCTGACCGTTGCCCACGCACTTTCAACATTTAGATAATAAAGCATTTGGCCTTTCCATTGTGTTAACGATGGAGGATAGGTTGATTTATTTATTTATTTTCCAGTTAAGTATACGTTTTTCAAGATTGACGAGAAAAGTATTGTCCAACCCATCGAGTGTCTGACTGCACCCTCAGTGAGAATTGTGTCTCTTGTGTAATACATGTGAAAGTAAGGCGGTGTGGTCCGGTACGCCGTTCCGTCCATAAGAAGCCGTGTGGGTACGCCGTTCCGTTAAAACATGAGCCTATCACGCCGTTCCGGTAAAACATGAGCCTATCACAATAATGAAAACAAAATGTCTAAAACTGTTGGCTATTACACCATTATTTATCGCTTGCATATGAGGCATGAAAAATGAGCGAATGGACTTGAAAACATGCGGTAGGTGTTTAGCCTACGTTCTAAAATGTGATGTGGTTCAACAAGAACATTGACATTTGACCGAGGCGACGACAGCTGTGAAGGCATTAATTCTGATCTAATGAAAATCGGCAAATGTCATGACACTTTTGGGGTTTTTTTTGTAAAAGATGTCTCCTTCCATTCACCACTGTTTGGAGGCAGGAAATAAGTTGCGAGTGGATGAACGTGCGCGGGTAGCCTAGTAAAGTAGCCCTTTTGAAGTGATTGACAATTAGATTAAAACATCATGACTGGTTGTGTTTATGCCACAATAAAAGGTCATACATTTTAAAAGTTAAATGACAAATCTTTATGACCCACAGATATGCTATTGAGTTAATAGGAATTCTAAATATAATTCTATGATTAGGCCCCACGGCTGGCCTGCCAATTAGGCAGGATTAGAAAGCTGCCTAGAGCGGCAGTTCGACGAGGGCGCCATTTTCTGAGCTAAAGATGCACCTCCAACAACACATAACACCTTACATTATTCTGCCTCAAAACAATAACTTTCCCAGTGGCATGAGGGCTATTTAAGTGAGCGCTGATGCTGCCCCATGATAAGTAGTGCCCACTTGGCCAAAGGCAGGGGCTCAAAATATTTAGCTTGTCCATGCCCAGCGTGCCTTGCCAGGGTGATGTTGGAGAGACTAACGCTCCCTAAAATGTATTTAATATAGACTAAATGATGTAGCCTACGTGTGTTGTTTTTTGTAGCTCAAAGACTGGAGACCAAATGTATTACAATGTCACAGGACACTTTTTCAATCATGAACTTATTAATGAGGAGAGCGTGCAGGAGAAAGTAAACTAAAAAGGCAAGTGGGCGGCATAATGAAACAGAGGTGGACAGCAAATGGTTCCCAATTCATTTCAACAACATTCCTTCATTTTAATTCGACTTCACTAACAACGAGGGCTTTGTTGGAGCCTATTTCTTCCTATTCAATAAGATAAGAGTTAGGTCTACCTGTTTGACAGAAACAATCATGCTATCCATAGATTTGTCATTAATCCAAATCCTCCAATAATGGCACCATGCACTCCTTAAATACGCTACATGACCAAAGGTATGTGGACACCTGCTCGTCAAACATCTCATTCCAAAATCATGGCATTAATATGAAGTTGGTCCCCCCTTTGCTTCTATAACAGCCTCCACTCTTCTGGGAAGGCATCCACTAGATGTTGGAACATTGCTGCGGCCGGGGACTTGCTTCCCTTTAGCCACAACATCATTTGTGAGGTCTGTCACTGATGTTGGGCGATTAGACCAACACCTTCCATTGGGGACAATGGAAGGTGTTGTACAAAACCGATCACTCACACTCCCAGTTGCCTGGGAATAAGTTGAGTTATCGGTTTTAGAGGCTTAATATTCACCCCCTATGCGTCCTATCGGTACATGCATGCGCCTCTCCTGCCAGCGTGATTGAAATTTAAAGTCTTTGTTCCCGCTTTAGTAGAGACTGCATTCACAGTGAACGCTGCTTATGTCGACATAATTGGAAATTACTTTGATATTTTTTTATCGCGAATCGAAAGTTTCTGTTTCGTGTTTTTATTTTTGCCATGGAAAAAATATTGCGATACTGGTATCGCCACAGCCCTACAAGGAACATTGTTTTTTGGGGACTTTCATTCAAACATGCAACAATAGCCACGAAGCAATATTATGTAACATGCAACTACTGTAATGAAGCAGCCAATGTGAAGGGCCAAAATGCAATTAGCGGAAAACACTGTTCTAAAACACTGTTCTAAAAAGCGCACCTGGTGCAAGTGATTTCATGTGACGGAGATGAAAATCTGAATAGAATCTACATAATATTTTTCTATCTGTAAATTCCACAACATTGTGCCCTGCTGAACACATCCCTGGTATTTTACTGTCCCTATCCAGCATACTCCACACCCTGAATTTGGGTCTTCTCAGTCATTGTTTTGGTTGTGACTGTTTGTATGTTTCTGTCTCTCTCCTCAGAGGAACACGTCTCTGCCAGATGACACCAACGTAGTGCGGTTGCAGGAGGAGCTGATAGCAGTGAAGCTGAGAGAGGCTGAGGCTGTGACTGGGCAGAAGGAGCTCAGACAACAGGTCAGAGACCTGGAGGAGCACTGGCAGGTAAGGAACAGCTAAATATAGTATAATATAGTATAAATTTATATGAGGGAAGCTTAGGCTGTGACTGGACTGAAGGAGCTCAGTTGGTAAGAGTCGTGTGTAGAGTCCGATCATCTTTGGTTGATTGCGTGCGTCTCCACCTGCTCTTACAGCGTCACCTGGCGCGTACGGCGGGCCGCTGGAAGGACAGCCCTAAGAAGAATGCTATGTCTGAGCTGCAGGACGAGCTAATGAGTGTCAGACTACGGGAGGCTGAGGCCCAGGCAGAGCTCAGAGAGTCACGACAGAGGATGATGGAGCTGGAGACACAGGTCAGAGAGCACACACACAGCTAAGCCTTTGTAGAAATATTAGTAGTCTACCCGTATCTTGACATGCATGTGTGTGCCCTGTTTACATGTATATCCGTCTATCACACCTACACTGACACACTTTGCGCGCACACACACAAACACCCACACAGTGCATTCGGAAAGTATTCCAACCCCTTGACTTTTTACACATTATATTAGATTACATCCTTATTCTAATATTGATAAAATTGTTTTTTTCTTATCAATCTGCACACAAAGCCCAAAATGACAAAAGAGGGTTTTAGACATTTTTGCAAATGTATAAATAAATAAATGATATCATATTTACATAAGTATTCAAACCCTTTACTCAGTACTTTGTTGAAGCACCTTTGGCGGTGACTACAGCCTCAAGTCTTCTTGGGTGTAACGAAACAAGCTTGGCACACCTGTATCTGGGGAGGTTCTCCCATTCTTCTCTGCACAGCTATTTTCCGGTCTCTCCAGGGATATTCGATTGGGTTCAAGTCCGGGCTCTGGCTGAGACACTCAAGGACTTTGAGACTTGTCCCGAAGCCACTCCTGCGTTGTCTTGGCTGTGTGCTTAGGGTTGTTGTGTTGGAAGGTGAACCTTCGCCCCAGTCTGAGGTCCTGAGTGCTCTGGAGCAGGTTTTCATCAAGGATCTCTCTGTACTTTGTTCCATTCATCTTTCCCTGCCGCTAAAACAGCATGATGCTGCCACCACCGTGCTTCACAGTAGGGATGGTGCCAGGTTTCCCCAGACGTGAAGCTTGGCATTCAGGCCAAAGAGTTCAATCTTGGTTTCATCAGACCAGAGAATCTTGTTTTTCGTGGTCTGAGAGTCCTTTAGGTGCCTTTTTAAAACTCTCATGTTGTTTTTACTGAGGAGTGGCTTCCATCTGGCCACTCTACCATAAAGGCCTGATTGGTGGAGTGCTGCAGATATGGTTATTGTTCTGGAAGGTTCTCCCATCTCAACAGAGGAGCTCTGGAGCTCTGTTAGAGTGACAATCGGGTTCTTGGTCACCTCCCTGACCAAGGCCCTTGCTCAGTTTGGCCGGGCGGCCAACTCTAGGAAGAGTCTTGGTGGTTCCAAACTACTTCCATTTAAGAATGATGGAGGCCACTGTGTTCTTGGGGACCTTCAATGCTGCAGAAATGTTTTGGTACCCTTCACTAGATCTGTGCCTCGACACAATTCTGTCTCGGAGCTCTACGGACAATTCCTTCAACCTCATGGCTTGGTTTTTGCTCTGACATGCACTGTCAACTGTGGGAACTTCTATAGACTGGTATTTGCCTTTCCAAATCATGTCTAATCAATTGAATGTACCCTAGGTGGACTCCAATCAAGTAGTAGAAACATCTCAAGGATGATCAATAGAAACAGGATGCACCTGAGCTCAATTTCGAGTCTCATAGCAAAGGGTCTGAATACTTATGTAAATAAGGTATTTCTGTGTAGTTTCTGTTATATCGTTGCAACAATTTCTTAAAACCTGTTTTCGCTTTGTCATTATGGGGTGTTTGTGTGTAGATTGAGGAACATGTTTTATTTAATCAATTTTAGAATAAGACTGTAACCTAATACAATGTGGAAAAAGTCAAGGGGTCTGAATACTTTCCGAATGCACTGTACATACACTCACCCACCACTAATGCTACTGCCATACTGTTATTATTATTGTTACTTTTATTTATCCTGCTACCAGTCAATTTATCCTAATCCCTGCCTGCATGTACATATCTACCTCAATACTCCAGTGTCCCTGCACATTGTAAATGTGGTATTGGCACTGACCCTGTATATAACTTCCTTTCTTATTTCTGTTTTATTAGTCATACTTGTTTATATTGAATACTGCACTATTGGGTAGTGCTTGCAAGTTAAGCGTTTCACTGTACTTGTTCATGTGACAAACAAAACTTGAATTTGAGGGTATTCAAATGGCCCCTTTTATTGCATTATCAAATCGCTAGGGGGCAGCAGAAGTACATATTTTTAACTTTCAAAGTGTCCGTAGCTCCAGATGTACTGGTGTAAGGCGGTAATGTATTCCAAGTTGAAAAGGGCAGACATTTTAAGTTACTACTTTCAATTGTAGTAGGCGAATAATGATTCAAGATATAGAAATTGTTTAAAATGGGTGGCTTCTTGTGATATAGCAGCGGGGTTGTGTAGTGCATAAACTGCCCCCTCCCAAAATGTACCTTCCATATCCATCCCCGCCTGCAGAACCAGATCCATGGCAACCAGCTGCGTCGGGCGGAGCAGGAGGGCCGGGGCTTTCAGGAGCGTGTGACTGTGCTGACCGCCCAGAACAAGAGCCTGTACGTTCAGCTGCAGGAGATCAAACGCAAACAGGCGGAGATTGAGTGCAAGGTAAGAAAGTTTGCTGTTGGGATGACTAGAACTGGCTGGTGAGGTGGCTTTTTCCATTGATACCCTATTCACACTACTGAGCCGAACAGAGCTGAGCCAACTGAACTGTGCTGGCCTGGTTATGCTGCATAATGCATCCACCGTAGAATCTGAAACCATGCCAGAAAGGACAATGTGAATATTTCTCAATCACTGGTTTGATAAGTTGTCAAAAATCATTATTTTATCTGATCTGTTGCCTCCTGTTAAGATCAGGTCTTCAGGTTCTGAGCAGGGAAGCAGTTTGTTTTGCTTTTGACTTTTTGACATCTTCAGATAACATTTCTGTGCTGGTGAAGGTGTTAAGTGTGTGTGTGTGTGTGTGTTAAACTGCCCTCTGCAGCTCAGCAACACCCCTTTTCTCAGGAACCATACTAAACTGTAATAAATAAAATGCTTCCCAGGGGCAATGGCTCTTAACATGTCTTTGGTAACACTAGAAAGATTACTTCAGCAGAGGTAATAGGCTAACTGACATAAATGCAATAGGCTATCTTTTCTACAATGAAGTCTACAATGCGAGTTAACATTTCACGTTCGGTGACACTCTGGCCTGACAGTGTTTATTTCTTTGTTTCAGAACAAGGAGGAGGTGATGGCGGTGAGGCTGAGAGAGGCTGACAACATTGCTGCTATGGCCGAGCTGCAGCAACAAATCTCTGAACTGGAGATACAGGTACAGTACTTTACCCCGGCCCCTCTCCCGAGTCACACTAGCCTGGCTAGTCATTTTAGCCTAGTCATGGACTAAAGAGAACTTTTAATCTCTATTGAAAGTACTTCATAGCAAGTTTATTATAGTAAACAAAAACTGAAACGAAAACGAATTATGGGAAAAAAACAATATAGTAAACTGAAATAAAATTATTAACAAACCTGTTTGAAAAACTAAAACTATCCTGAAAATATTATCTTTGACCCCAAAACTAACTAAAATAAAATACAAACCATCTTGAATTATGTTCATTCAACTTCTGTGGTTTTCAAGCTTTATTGGGGGATTTTCAAGCTTCTCAATCTGGCGGGTAAATGCGGCCAAGAGATGGCGATGTTTCAAAAAGGCTTTGTTTGTGCATCACGAGCTATCACTAGCCGAATGGAGGGGGGGGGGGGCTAAGTAGCTAATTTGATTCTTCTTACATGGACTAGTGAAGTTAAAAAGCATTGGGTTGGTGTAAACATGTGCGAGAATTCCATTCCACTATATTTTTTTGCACCAGTCTCGACACTTCCTTTTAAAGGGGGGTAACTTCCTGATTTGGCCTCGGTTTAATTTCTCCTCATTAGGAAATGCGACTGAGAACGAGATTTGGGTTTTGGAGGCATGCTTTGATGTTGGTGTGTGTTTGTTTGAATGTGGGAAGCGTTTTGTACTTTCACTCTGCCAAAACAGTACACAGTTAGTCACTCACCCTTCTCGATAACTTGAAACATTCTAACCAGGTCTTGTGTCTGGAAGTAGCCTAGACTAGCCAGCAAGCTAGCCAACTTCTTTCGTATATTAGCTTCAGCCGGCGGTGGCAAAATTGGTTTGACTTTGGATAGCCTATCTGTGGGGCTAGTTAGGAACCGTCAATAAATTACACAATGTAAATGGGACTCCTTTTTTTATTTCACTTTTATTTAACTAGGCAAGAACAAATTCTTATTTACAGTGACTGCCTACCAAGAGGCAACAGGCCTCCTGTGGGGACAGGGGCTGGGATAAAAAAAAAAATATGTGGGACAAAACACACATCACTACAAAAAGAGATCTAAGACAACACATGGTCGCAACACATGACAGCAACACAACATGGTAGGAGCACAAACAACGTTGTTAGGCACAGACAACAGCACGAGGGGCAAAACGGTCGAGGCCACAATGCATCGCGTGAAGCAGCCGCAAGTGTCAGTGAGTCCATGATTGAATCTTTGAACGTAGAGATGGAGATAAAACTGTCCAGTTGTTTTTTGCAGCTCGTTCCAGTCACTAGCTGCAGCGTACTGAAAAGAGGAGCGACTTAGGAATGTGTGTGCTTTGGGGACCTTTAACTGAATGTGACTGGCAGAACGGGTGTCTTATGTGAAGGATGAGGGCTGCAGTAGGTATCTCAGATAGGGGGGAGTGAGGCCTAAGAGGGTTTTATAAATAAGCGTCAATAAGTGGGTCTTAAGCCGGGTATACGGAGATGGCCAGTTCACAGAAGAGTCTATAGAGTGCGGGCATGTGACCTATAAAGAGCATTGGTGGCAAATCTGATGGTCGAATGGTAAAGAACATCTAGCCGCTCGAGAACACCCTTACCTGCAGATATATCAATTACGTCTCTGTAATCTAGCATGGGTAGGATGATCTTCTGAATCATTGTTAGTTTAGAAGCTGGGGTAAAAGAGGAGCTATTACGATAAAGGAAACCAAGTCTAGATTTAACCTTAGCCTGCAGCCTGGATATGTGCTGGCGCATCAAGAAATCCAGTCAATTGATTGACAAGTTTTTCCTAACACTTTTGATTAACAGGACAGGTTAGAAATTGGCCTATAACAGTTTGGACCAGCTTGTGCTCCCCCTTTAAATAACGGACGCACCGTGGCTGTCTTTCCAGAGAGGACGGGCTCTGCGATGATGGGGTCTGTAACCTTAAAGAAGAAAGGATCTAAACCATCCGACCCAGTTGTTTCTTTTAGGGTCAAGTTTATTAAGGAGCTCCTTTAGCACCTCAGACTCAGTGATTGCCTGCAGGGAGAAGATTTGTAGCGGAGCAGGGGGGAAAGAGGGAGGAGCATCAGGGCTAATTGCATTAGAAGGGCTGGGATAGGATGTGTTGGATGGGCAAGGAGGCGTGGCTGAGTCCAATTAGGAATCCTGACTTAATGAAGTGGTGATTTAAAGAGATCAGTCATACGCTCCTTGTCAGTAACAACCACATCATCAACACTAAGGGACATGGGCATCTGTTAGGTTGAAGGTTTATTCTGCAGGTCTTTCACCATTTTCCAGAACTTCTTGGGGGTAGACCCACAGAGAGAACTGCTCCTATAAGTAACTAACTTTGGCCTTCCAGATAGCCTAAGTGCACTTATTTCTAATTTGCCTGAACGACAGCCTGAGAATTTGTGTGCCGAGCCTTTTGCCAAATGGGGTTCTTGAGGTGTAGTAACTCTGCCAGATTACAGTCGAACCTGGGGCTAAACTTGTTTTTTTATTCTAATTTTCTTTATGGGGGTGCGCTTGTTAACAATACCACTGAAAATATCAAAAAAGAAGGTCCAAGCATCTTCGACAGAGAGAATCAAGCTGATTCTATACCAATTTACAGAGGCCTGATCAATAAAGTTTTTCAGCAATCATCTATGGCAAATCAGTACAGGTTGTTTAACTGATCTACCATTACGAACACAAGCTGTAAAACAGTGATCACTAAGATCATTACAGAAAACACCAGACTGGTACCTATCAAGAGTATTTGTGAGGATAACATCAAGGAGAGTAGCCATTTCTGGGTGTTTTGGAGTCATACCTTGTGGGATTGGTAATAATCTGAGATTTAGGTAGTCCTGTTGTTTTAAGACTTGGTGTGGTGGTTTAAGCATGTCCCAGATTAGGTCACCTATTAGGACAAATTCAGACTTAATGTAAGGGGCCAGAAGAGAGCTTAGGGCAGGTAGGTTACAGGCAACAGAGATATTTGAAAGCTTAATGCTTAAAACCACCTAATCAAAATGTTTGAGCACTGAAGGTGATCCTTGGTAAAGATTGCCACTCCACCACCTTTGGAAGATCCGTCTTGTCGAAAAAGGTTATAACCAGAAAGGTTAACATCAGTGTTCAGAACACTCTTTCTCAGTAATGACCAACACATCTGGATTTTACCTGTGAACCCACACTTTTAATTGATAAATTGTAGGTAATAAGCTTCTAGTGTTAATGTGCAGAAAACCCAGGCTTTTACGAGAGCAGAAATCAGTGAAGCGGAAATCATCAGAGCCCAAGTCATAATTGGGGCAAGCAACAGTAGACGTGACAGGGTGTACATGCACATTGCCGGATATTGTCAGCAGTAATACAATCAGGGCACGGCGGAGGACAGGGAGAGCTTTGTAGTGTTGCTTTTTTTGGCATTTGAATGTGTATCATATGGCAACAAGATCATATTGTACAGCAGTTTCATCAGGTAACATGAATACAAAGCTAGGAGAAGCTTGGGAGAAGCTTTTGTCGGGAGGCTGAGTAGGAGGAGAGGCGTTCAAACTTACCAGACAGGCGCGTTGTTGAGCAGATAACCAGACAGGCGCGTTGTTGAGCAGATAAAACGTCCGAAATGAAAAAGCTGAACGGGGAAAAAATGTCAGGCGACAAAACCAAGAAGCTGGTAAAAATGCTAAATTCCAAAGCCATATCAAACAGCGAAAAAGTAAACGCTGCATATGTACCAGCAGCGTCCTTAGCCAGCAGCCATTTTACAGCAAACAGGAACATGCTAAACTGTGAGGATTATGTGGAGTCATTTCCGTCTCGTTACACACTTTTTAGTTGTCTCATTAAATGCTTTCAATATTTGTATATGAAATTCAACAATTTAAAGTTAGTTTTTTAAGTTGTTGAAATGTGGTGGAGCTACTGACGTTTTTAAAATATTGTCCCATATGCGTTGTGTTATTTACTGATGGTCCCTAACAAGCCCCATAGGGATATCGAATGTCAAACCAAATTGAGACCATGGGCATTACGATCGAGTTGCATGCAAATGCGGTCCAAATTGATTATTACTTATTACCAGCTGTGGGCAGAATTGAACCCAACATATCAAGGACATATCATTTTTTCCCCTAAATATCTCGCAAATCTCTGTTTTGGACGAGACTATGTACACTTTTGTCTACTTTACACTAGAAATTACACTAGAATAAATGTTTCTGACTCATTGATACCATATAGGCCATTTTCAAAAGGAGAAGTTGCTTATTACATACAGTTTTTCTTTAAATCCAAGTCGCATTGAGGTTCACCTTACCTTAACTTGTGAGAACCATAAAGCCATAGAGTTCTCATTTCAACAGTTGACCACAGCGGGGCAAACGTGTAGAACTGTCCTGATGCTCTGTCTAACCATTCAATATGACCGTGTGCAATATGGTTTTGAAACCCTCAGAAATATCACTTTCAGAGCACCCCAAAATTATTTTACAAATACAAAATATTTGTAAAATATGGGAATTTAATACAAATTCCCACAAAAGGTGTTTGGCATTGTATTTCCTGAGCTAATGTAAATTCGGGAGGGAACAACAACAAAAAACTGTCGGCTCAAAGCTGTTTTAAACAAAAATCCTCAGTGGAAATCTGTGGTTAAACAGTGTATCTAGTGTAAATTGTTTCTAGACTTGACCAAATCACCTCAGCTAATCAAAAGGGACATGGAATCATGAAGGCCTAAACTAACCTAAGACCTGACCCATCACCTTATGGGTGGCAGGTAGCCTAGCGGTTAAAAGCGTTTTTCCCAGTAACCATAAGGTCGCTGGTTCCAATCACAGAGCCGACTAATCTGTCGATGTGCCCTTGAGCAACACACTTAACCCTAATTGCTCCGGATAAGAGCGTCTGGTAAATTACGACAATGTAAATTACTGCCCCCCAGTTGCAAGAAGTGACATCCCAAAAACACACACACAAAACTATACAACCCAAATGGCTCCTAGCATGCTTTCTGTGCCTAACACTAAAACAATATTATTTTCAACTTAAACGAAATAAAAACTAGCAAATCAGGTCTCAAAACTAACTGAAACTAAGCTGAATTCAAATGAAAAAACAAAAACTGAATAGATGTAAAAACAAATATAAAAAAGCAAAACTATAATAACCTTGCTTTAAATTTTGTCCTGCCCATAGCGACTTCTCCTCAACATAAGCCACAATTCAACACTCCGTACCCACTCCATCATCATCTGAGCATTTCGGCTAACTCTGAGTTTACCAGCACTCGACACAGAGACGCACCATACATAGGCCTACAGAAAGGTGTACAGATTGAAGCCCTTATCTATTTGAGTGTTTTCTTCCTTGATGTGAGGAAGAAGGTGGGGTGATTTAAAGCGAAAGCTTTGAAAAAGGCCTGCTTACTGCAGAGGTGAGTAGTGCACCAAGAAACTATGATCATCTCCAGAAAGGAAAGTGACTCTTGTAGTCTGGCGTATCATAATTTCATATCATACCAACCATGCTCATGCCTGATTGAGTAGTCATTAAAACATGGCACCCTCAGTGGGTTGCCGATTTTTGTTTAGCTCCGACTATGTATTTGGAGATTGAAATCAACCTTTCTCTGAAAGAATTGAACATTATGGAAAAGTAGTTTTTTGGACAGATTGAAGAGAAGTTTACATAGTGTTTAATGTATCAGCAGCAGCTAAACAGATTTTATGCCAGTAGAAAACAACCTATGCATTTCCTGTGCTAGTGATTTGTCAGGTTATTGAAGCCTCGGTGTGGGAATCTTCCTACCGTGCTGCGGTTCTTTATCTAGTGTCCTGAGATTGCTGTTGGTGTCGTCTGTGTGTGAAAGTACACCCAAAACAACACTGTGTTAACTCTTAATTCACTTTGGATAAAAGTATTATTACATAGTTTTTCTCATTACAGACAAATGTTTTAGTCCTTGATTATGAGCAGACTAGTTTCAGTGGTAGTATCATCTTCTGTGATCTGAGAAGAAACAGGGGAGGTTGACAGTGATTGCTTCAGTATTTCCACCAGCTCAGTCTGAAGAAACGTGATAATACAGAAGCTTTGATGTTTTAGCCCAGCGAGTAAACACGTTGGCGTTTCAGAAACATTGCTGAAACCTGTAAACTAGGTGTCAGACTCTCTGTCTGCTTTCTACACAGCGTCGGCCCACACACATGCACCCATTAATATACCGACAATTGGCCTATACTAGAGTTAACACATCCAAAAAGGATGTACAATAAATAGTCTGATATGCATTGTTAAAGGTGGACTGCACTTCCTGATTTGGCCATGTTTTTCATCAATGCTCATTACGAAATGCTAGCGGCCATGACTGAAGGCAAACAAGTTGTCTTGGGTGTGTTTTTGCTATTCAATCACAACAAACAAGGTCAGGGGTGAGTACAGCGATGTAAGCGAAGCTAGCTTTGCTATGAAGAGAACTAAGCTATGAAGTTGAGGACTCCCCTCCTAACTGACTTGCCATCTCAAGATGGTCAGCTAATTCAGTTATATATATGTAGGTTAAAGCCTGCGATGCTTGTGTTTAGCCAAGCTGACAGCAGCTAACTAGCATAGCTCGGTGATACCTGCAGCTGGCTATCCTATCTTGCTGATATTTCTATGGCAAGAAGCAAGAGCCAGTGTCTCAAATGTTTCAATGTTCAATCATGTCATGTTACCGTGGAAACGGTCTTTACTGGGGGACAAATTCCATAACTACTAATACTACTAATGTAAACACTGCACAAACATCGGCCAGCTTGAGTGTCAATAGATTTATCCCCCAAAAATTGGTGTGTGTTCATGTTACAAAGTAGGGCTTGACTATATATTTATTTTTTACAAGATATTCCAAATGACTGTATCACAATTAAAAAATGTGTTTGTCCGCTTCTTCTCATATTGTCTTTTTAGTCTGGTCTCTTGTGCTATTTTTGTGCTGTGTGCGCACCTTCCTGTTTACACACACACACATCAAGCCCTACCCCCTGCCACTCAACAACAAAGATGAGAGATCACTTCTTCCTCTTATACAAACGGTTTCAACACGCTATTTGCATTTGCTGTTTGGTCCAACAATCGGTCATATTGACACCGAAACACAATCTTACTGTAATAGAGGAGAAGTTAACCTTTCTAATGATACCCTTTTTATGTCTCAACTCTTCAAATTGCTCGCAAAACAAACACTACTAAAATGGGAGTATCAATTAACATTTGATTCTGGAAAAATAATTGTTTGTCTTGCGGCATTGCAGTACCACGATCTGCTAGGAGTATTTTAGCCTAGCAGTTTAGTCTGCATTTTATAAATGTGCAATATGCATAAAACACGACATAAGGAATCATTCTGAGAAATACGGTACGCCATGTGGTTTAAACATCTGCAGAAAGTGGACAGGCTAGCAAGCTGTTCAAACAGTTGTAGACGGACAGAAGGGTGTGTTCATAATATATCATCTGTTATACCTTGTTAGCAAGCAAATAGATCCAAGTTGGATAAACTTGGAATAAACTCAGCAAAAAAAAGAAACGTCCCTTTTTCAGGACCCTGTCTTTGAAAGATAATTCATAAAATCCAAATAACTTCACAGATCTTCATTGTAAAGGGTTTAAACACTGTTTCTTGTTCAATGAACCATAAACAATTAATGAACATGCACCTGTGGAACGGTTGTTAAGATATTAACAGCTTACAGACGGTAGGCAATTAAGGTCACAGTTATGAAAACTTAGGACACTAAATAGGCCTTTCTACTGACTCTGAAAAACACCAAAAGAAAGCTGCCCAGGGTCCCTGCTCATCTGCGTGAGCAGGCATGCTGCAAGGAGGTATGAGGACTGCAGATGTGGCCAGGGCAATAAATTGCAATGTGCGTACTGTGAGATGCCTAAGACAGCGCTACAGGGAGACAGGAACACACAATCCCTCCATCAGTGCTCAGACTGTCTGCAATAGGCTGAGAGAAGCTGGACTGAGGGCTTGTAGGCCTGTTGTAAGGCAGGTCCTCACCAGACATCGCCGGCAACAACGTCGCCTATGGGCACAAACCCACCGTCGCTGGACCAGACAGGACTGGCAAAAACTGCTCTTCACTGACGAGTCGTGGTTTTGTCTCACCAGGGGTGATGGTCAGATTCGCGTTTATCATTGAAAGAATGAGCGTTACACTGAGGCCTGTACTCTGGTGCGGGATCGATTTGGAGGTAGAGGGTCCATCATGGTCTGGGGCGGTGTGTCACAGCATCATCGGACTGTACTTGTCATAGCAGGCAATCTCAACACTGTGCCTTACAGGGAAGACATCCTCCTCCCTCATGGGGTACCCTTCCTGCAGGCTCATCCTGACATGACCCTCCAGCATGACAACGCCACCAGCCATACTGCTCTTTCTGTGCGTGATTTCCTGCAAGACAGGAATGTCAGTGTTCTGCCATGGCCAGCGAAGAGCCCGGATCTCAATCCCATTGAGCACGTCTGGGACCTGTTGGATCGGCGGGTGAGGGCTAGGGCCATTCCCCCCAGAAATGTCTGGAAACTTGCAGGTGCCTTGGTGGAAGAGTGGGGTAACATCTCACAGCAAAAACTGTCAAATCTGGTGCAGTCCATGAAGAGGAGATGCACTGCAGTACTTAATGCAGCTGGTGGCCACACCAGATACTGACTGTTGCTTTTGATTTTGACCCCCCCTTTGTTCAGGGACACATTATTCCATTTCTGTTAGTCACATGTCTGTGGAACTTGTTCAGTTTGTCTGTTGTTGAATCTTATGTTCATACAAATATTTACATGGTAAGTTTGCTGAAAATAAATGCAGTTGACAGTGAGAGGACGTTTCTTTTTTTGCTGAGTTTATGAAGATTAGTTGGCTACTTACTGGCATGTGGGCTTGTGCTTCAGACGTGTTCATTTTCTATTGTCTGCTACAAGAAATTAGTCATTATTAGTGAATTTGCATTATGCATGGTTCTGGTTAAATGTGAACAAAAAGGGCATTTTCATAGACTTGAAATCCAGATCAGTGATTATTGCAAATAAAAAGCAGGTTATACTATTTTTGGTTGGTGTTGTGGTAGGCTTATAATTTAATCTAAAATATAATTTCACAAGCACTGAATTCGTTGTATTATTGCATACTGCTTGAAATGTTGTATATTTGACCTTTAATTGTAAAACAAAGCTTATTTAGAGAGAACATTAAACAAATCGAGATATATATCGTGAATAGACCATATGTTTGAAAATATGTCGTTTTTAAGCCATATCGCCCAGCTTTATAACAAAGATAAAACATTGTATGCTGTAAATATTGTATTGATGTGCTTCTAAAGACAGTATGCCTACCCTTAACTAGCAAATACAAATGTGTGTAGAGTACAACCAGAACAAGAATGGCATTCTCTTTCTCTAGTTGGCCAAATCTAAGGATTTTGCTGTCTAACCACACACTGAAATGTACAGCTCTCTGGGTGAAGTTCTGCTTTTAAGTCTCCAATGGGTGATGATGTCCCTTCCATCTACACTTCATGACCAAAAGTATGTGGACACGTGGTCATCGAACATCTCATTCCAAAATCATGGCCATTTAATATTCAGTTGGTCCCCACTTTGCTGCTATAACAGCCTCTAATCTTCTGGGAAGGCTTTCCACTAGATGTTGGAACATTGCTGCGGGGACTTGCTTCCATTCAGCCACGAGCATTAGTGAGGTCAGGCACTGATGTTTGGCGATTAGGCCTGGCTCACAGTCGGCGTTCCAATTCATCCCAAAGGTTTTCGATGGGGTTGAGGTCAGGGCTCTGTGCAGGCCAGTCATGTTCTTCCACACTGACAAACCATGTCTGTATGGACCTCGCTGTGTTATGCTGAAACAGGAAAGGTCCTTCCCCAAAATGTTGCCACAAAGTTAGAAGCACAGAATTGTCTAGAATGTCATTGTATGCTGCAGTGTTAAGATTTCCCTTAACTGGAACTAAGGGGCCTAGCCCGAACCATGAAAAACTGTCCCAGACCATTATTCGTCCTCCACCTAACTTTAAGTTGGCATTATGTATTCGGGCAGGAAGTGTTTTTCTGGCATCCGCCAAACTCAGATTCATCCGTCGGACTGTCAGATGGTGAAGCGTGATTTATCACTCCAGATTACACGTTTCAACTGCTCCGGAGTCCAATGGCGGCGAGCTTTACACCACTCAAGCCGTCGCTTGGCATTGCGCATGGTGATCTTAGGCTGTGGGCGGCTACTCGGCCATGGAAACCAATTTCATGAATCTTCCGAAGAACAGTTCTTATGCTGATGTTGCTTCCAGAGGCAGTTTGGAACTCAGTAGGGATTGTTGAAACCAAGAACAGACTATTTTTACGCGCTACGTGCTTCAGCACTCGGCGGTCCCGTTCTGTGAGCTTGTGTGGCCTACCACTTCGCGGCTGAGCCATTATTACTCCGAGACGTTTCCACTTCACAATAACAGCAGTTACAGTTGACTAGGGCAGAAATTTGACCAACTGACTTGTTGGAAAGGTGGCATCCTATGACGGTGCCACATTGAAAGTCACTGAGCTCTTCAGTAAGGCCGTATAGAAAAAGATTACAGGTTATGGACAGGTGCAGTCAGGTGGCAGGGGGGTTTGAGTGCATGTCATTTCATCCTGGATATGAAAGTGTTTGCCTCAACCCATTGGTCCAGCAGGCATAGTTCAATAACTACAGGCAGATGTGAGATGCAGGAGGATGGCACTCTTGTCATACCACTTTAGGCTACTGACCAATTCAATGGAGGAAGTGTTGTCGGACAGTAGCCTACAAAGTAAAATGAGAAGAGTGCAATTGTTGAATTGATGGAAATATTCTAAACAAAGTGTTTTGATAACTTTCAAGTGTAACAGTTCCATGTAGAATAAACCATACTACACATAATACTGTAGAAGCAGTGTTCTGCTAATATAACAACGTGCAAATATTATACCTTCCTGTATGTTCTCCCATATACAGTGCATTCATAATGTATTCAGACTTTTGACTTTTTCCACATTTTGTTACGTTACAGCCTTATTCTAAAATTGATGAGGGGGGGAGAACTATTTAATCAATCTACACAAAATACCCCAAAATGACAATGCAAAAAACATGTTTTTTTTTAAACATTTAGCAAATTAAGAATAAATAAATGAAATATTACATATTACAGCCTTGAGTCTTCTTGGGTATGACGCATCAAGCTTGGCACACCTGTATTTGGGGAGTTTCTCCCATTCTTCTCTGCAGATCCTCTCCAGCTCTGTCAGATTGGATGGGCAGCGTTTTCAGGTCAGCTATTTTCAGGTCTCCAGTCATGTTCGATCGGGTTCAAGTCCAGGCTCTGGCTGTGCCACTCAAGGACATTCAGAAACTTGTCACGAAGCCTCTCCTGCGTTGTCTTGGCTGTGTGCTTAGGGTTGTTGTCCTGTTGGAAGGTGAACCTTCGCCCCAGTCTGAGGTCCTGAGCGCTCTGGAGCAGATTTTCATCAAGGATCTCTCTGTACTTTGCTCCGTTCATCTTTCCCTCGATCCTGACTAGTCTCCCAGTCCTTGCCGTTGAAAAACATCCCCACAGCATGATGCTGCAACCACAATGCTTCACCATAGGGATGGTGCCAGGTTTCCTACAGACGTGATGCTTGGCATTCAGGTCAGAGTTCAATCTTGGTTTCATCAGACCAGAGAATCTTGTTTCTCATGGTTTGAGAGTCCTTTAGGCACCTTTTGGCAAGCTCTAAGCGGGCTGCCGTGCCATTTACTGAGGAGTTGCTTCCGTCTGGCCACTCTACCATAAAGGCGTGATTGGTGGAGTGCTGCAGAGATGGCTGTCCTTCTGGAAGGTTCTCCCATCTCCACAGAGGAACTCTGGAGCTCTGTCAGAGTAACCATCGGGTTCTTGGTCACCTCCCTGACCAAGGCCCTTCTCCCCCGATTGTTCAGTTTGGCTGGACAGCCAACTCTAGGATGAGTCTTGGTGGTTCCAAACTTCTTCCATTTAAGAATGATGGAGGCCACTGTGTCCATGGGGACCTTTAATGTTGCAGACTTTTTTTGGTACCCTTCCCCAGATCTGTGCCTCGACACAATCCTGTATCGGTGCTCTACGGACAATTCCTTCGGCCTCATGGCTTGGCTTTTGCTCTCACATGCACTGTCAACTGTGGGACCTTCTATAGACAGGTGTGTGCCTTTCAAAATCATGTCCAATCAATTGAATTTTCCACAGGTGGACTCCAAGTTGTAGAAACATCTCAAGGATGATCAATGGAAACATGAATGAATACTTTTGTAAATTAAGTTCTTCAGTTTTTTTTATTTTAATACTTTTGCCAAAATGTCTGAACCTGTTTTCACTGTTATTATGGTGTATTGTGTGTAGATTGATAATGCATTTTCCTTACTTTTTTCAAATCCATTTTAGAATAAGGCTAACAAAATGTGGGAAAAGTCTAGGGATCTGAATACTTTCCTAATGCACTGTAAGACAAGAATTCCCTAACATGTTTGAATAATACACTATAAATTGACTCCGGAGGCGTGCATACCATCCACCGCTTCTGAATATATTACTCACTAATGTTCAGTCTCTAGACAACAAAGTAGACGAGCGCAGGGCAAGAATCTACTTCCAGAGAGACATCAGGGACTGTAACATACTCTGTTTCACTGAATCATATCTCCGGATATGCTCTCCCCGGCCATACAGCCAGCAGGGTTCTCCATACATCGCACGGACAGGAAGAAAGATCTCTCCAGGACAAAGAAAGGCAGAGGTGTATGTTGCATGATTTAACTGCTCATGGTGTGATTGTGGTAATGTACAGGAACTCAAGTCATTTTGTTCTCCCGTTCTGGAATACCTCACTATCAAATGCCGACCGCATTGCCTCCCGAGAGAATTGTCATCGCCACGGCCGTGTATATTCCCCTTCAAGCCGACACTGCGACGGCTCGAGGAACTACACTGGACTTTGTACCAACTGGAAACAGCATATCCTGTGGCTGCATTTATTGTAGCTGGGGACTTTAATAAATCTAATCAAAGGAAAATTCTACCAAAGTTTTATCAACACATCGCCTGTGCTACTCGATCATCAAGAATTCTTGACCATTGCTACTCCACTTTCAGGTACGGCTACAAGGTCCTCCCAACCCCTTCTTTCAGCAAATCKGATCACACCTCCATTCTGTTCCTCCCTTCCTATAGGCAGAAACTTAAAACAAGAAGCACCCTTGGTAAGGACTGTTAAATGTTGTTCTGACCAATCGGAATCTATGCTTCAAGATTGTTTTGATTACGCGGACTGGGATATGTTCCGGGTTGCCTCTAATAACCGTGACCTATACACAGACTCGGCGAAAGGAAGTGCATAGAGGATGTTGTTCCCACTGTGAGGATTAGAATTTATCCAAACCAAAAACCGTGCATCAATGTTGACTATGAACTTTCTTTTTACCCTACTGTGGGGCAGACTGTTTGTTCCCACACTCGGGACTCTGACTCTCTATTGGTTACACAGACTTTTGGCACCCCATCCTATTCCAACCGCCTATCACTGGCTTAGTATTCATGTTACCTGATGAAATTGATGTATAATATGATCCTGTTGCCATCTAATGCACATTCAAATGTCAGATCAACACTGCAGAGCTCTCCCTGTCCTCTGCCGTGTCTTGATTGTATTACTGCTGATGATATCTGGAAATGTGAATGTACACTCTGGCCCATCTACTGTTTCTTGCCCCAATTCTGACTTGTGCTCTGTTTCGCTGATTTCTGCTCTCGTAAAAGCCTGGGTTTTCTGCATGTTAACACTTGAAAGTGTGGGTTCACAGCTCCAATCCAGATGTGTTGGTCATTACTGAGACGTGGTTAACCCCAAGAATTTCTGGAAAATGGTTAAAGACCTGAAGAATAAACCCTCCTCCTCACAGCTGCCCATGTCCTTTAAAGTTGATGATGTGGTTGTTACTGACAAGCACCTGGCTGAGCTCTTTAATCACCACTTCATTAAGTCCGGATTCCTATTTGACTCAGCCATGCCGCCTCGCCCGTCCCAACATTTCCTCATCTCCCACCCCTTCTAATGTGACTAGCCCCAATGCTCCTCCCTCTTTTTCCCCTGCCCCGCTACAAAGTTTCTCCCTGCAGGCGGTCACTGAGTCCGAGATGCTAAAGGAGCTCCTTAAACGTGACCTCAAAAAAAATCTCTGTCAGATGGTTTAGACCCTATAATCGCCAAGACTATCTCTGACTTTTTTAACCTGTCTCTTCTGTCTGGGGAGGTTCCCATTGCTTGCAAGGCAGCCATGGTTAGTCCTTTTATTTAAAGGGGGAGATCAAGCTGAACCCAACTGTTATAGGCCTATTTCTATTTTGCCCTGTTTATCAAAAGTGTTGGAAAAACTTCAATAATCAACTGACTGTCTTTCTTGATGTCTATACTATTCTCTCTGGCATGCAATCTGGTTTCCACTCAGGTTATGGATGTGTCACTGCAACCTTAAAGGTCCTCAATGATGTCACCATTGCCCTTGATTCTAAGTAATGTTGTGCTGCTATTTTTATTGACATGGCCAAAGCTTTTGATAGGGTAGACCATTCCATTCTTGTGGGCCGGCTAAGGAGTATTGGTGTTTCTGAGGGGTCTTTGGCCTGGTTTGCTAACTACCTCTCTCAAATAATGCAGTGTATAAAGTCAAAACATCTGCTGTCTCAGCCACTGCCTGTCACCAAGGGTGTACCCCAAGGCTCTATCCTAGGCCCCACGCTCTACTCAATTTACATCAACAACAAAGCTCAGGCAGTAGGAAGCTCGTTCATCCATTTATATGCAGATCATAGTCTTATACTCAGCTGGCCCCTCCCTGTATTTTGTGTTAAATGCTCTACAACTAAGCTTTCTTAGTGTCCAACAATCTTTCTCTGCCCTTAACCTTGTTCTGAACACTTCCAAAACAAAGGTCATGTCGTTTGGTAAGAGGAATGCCCCTCTCCCCGCAGGTGTGATTATTACCTTTTGAGGGTTTAGAGCTTGAGGTAGTCACCTCATACAAGTACTGGCTAGACGGTACACTGTCCTACTCTCAGCACATATCAAAGCTGCAGGCTAAAGTTAAATCTAGACTTGGCTTCCTCTATCGTAATTGCTCATCTTTCATCCCAGTTGCCTAACTAACCCTGATTCAGATGACCATCCTACCCATGCTAGATTATGGAAACTTTATTTATATATCGGCATGTAAGGGTGCTCTCGAGTGGCTTAATGTTCTTTACCATTCGGCCATCAGATTTGCACCAATGCTCCTTATAGGACACATCACTACACTCTATACTCTTCTGTAAACTGGTCATCTCTGTATACCCGTCGCAAGACCCGCTGGTTGTTCCTTATTTCTAAAACCCTCTTAGGCCTCACTCCCCCCTATCTGAGATATCTACTGCAGCCCTCATCCTCCACATACAACACCCGTTTTGCCAGTCACATTCTGTTAAAGGTTCCCAAAGCACACACATCCCTGGGTCGCTCGTCTTTTCAGTTCGCTGCAGCTAGAGACTGGAACGAGCTGCAACAAATACTCAAACTGGACAGTTTTATCTCAATCTCTTCATTCAAAGACTCAATCATGGACTCTCTTACTGACAGTTGTGGCTGCTCGTTCCATGATCTCGCCATCACGGTTGACAACTCCATTGTGTCCTCCTCCCAGAGTGCTAAGAACCTTGGTGTGATCCTGGACAACACCCTGTCGTTCTCAACTAACATCAAGGCGGTGACCCGTTCCTGTAGGTTCATGCTCTACAACATTCGCAGAGTACGACCCTGCCTCACGCAGGAAGCGGCGCAGGTCCTAATCCAGGGCACTTTGTCATCTCCCCGTCTGATTACTGCAACTCGCTGTTGGCTGGGCTCCCTGCCTGTGCCATAAAACCCCTACAACTCATCCAGAACGCCGCAGCCCGTCTGGTGTTCAACTTTCCCAAGTTCTCTCACGTCACCCCGCTCCTCCGCTCTCTCCACTGGCTTCCAGTTGAAGCTCGCATCGTACAAGACCATGGTGCTTGCCTACGGAGCGTGTGAGGGAACGGCACCTCCGTACCTTCAGGCTCTGTGTCAGGCCCTACACCCAAACAAGGGCACTGCGTTCATCCACCTCTGGCCTGCTCGCCTCCCTACCTCTGAGGAAGTACAGTTCCCGCTCAGCCCAGTCAAAACTGTTCGCTGCTCTGGCACCCCAATGGTGGAACAAACTCCCTCACGACGCCAGGTCAGCGGAGTCAATCACCACCTTCCGGAGACACCTGAAACCCCACCTCTTTAAGGAATACCTAGGATAGGATAAAGTAATCCTTCTAACCCCCCCCCCCCCCCCCCCCCCCCCTTAAAAGAGTTAGATGCACTATTGTAAAGTGGTTGTTCCACTGGATATCATAAGGTGAATGCACCAATTTGTAAGTGCGCTCTGGATAAGAGCGTCTGCTAAATGACTTAAATGTAAATGTAAATGTAATGATGTATTGTTGTCTCTACCTCTTGCCCTTTGTGCTGTTGTCTGTTTGTACCCTGTTTTGTTTTGCTGCCATGTTGTGTTGCCGCCATGTTTTCATGTTGTGTTGCTACCATGCTGTGTTGTCGTCTTAGGTCTCTCTTTATGTAGTGTTGTCGTGATGTGTGTTTTGTCCTATGTTTTTATTAAATTTATTTTTATTTTTAATCCCAGCCCCTGTCCCCGCAGAAGGCCTTTTGGTAGGCCGTCATGGTAAATAAGAATTTGTTCTTAACTGACTTGCCTAGTTAAAGGTCAAATAAATAAATAAATGGCAGCATTCGCTCAAAACACAAGCCACCGCATTTAACCACGGCAAGGTGACTGGGAACATGGACGAGGACGAGGAGTACTGACAGTCCAGCTATGCCCTCCCTAAGTCAATCAAATATGCAAAACGTCAGTACAGAGACAAAAGTGGGGCCGCAATTCAACGGCTCAGACAGGAGACGTATGTGGCAGGGACTCCAGACAATCACGGATTGTAAAGGAAAAACCAGCCACGTTGCGGACACTAATGCCTTGCTCCCGGACAACCTAAACATCTTCTAAGCCCGCTTAGAGGAAAACACTGTTTATGGACATATTTAATCTCTCCCTATCCCAATCTGTTGTCCCTACTTGCTAGAAGATGTCCACCAGGTAGGCAACAACACTTCCGGTATGCTGATCCTCAACATAGGTGACCCCACAAGGGTGCGTGCTCAGCCCTCTCTTATACTCCCTGTTCACCCATGACTCAGTCATCAAGTTGGCAGACGACACAACAGTGATAGGCCTGATTACCAACAATGATGAGACATCCTACAGGGAGGTGGTGAGGGCCCTGGTGGAGTGGTGCCAGGAAAATAGCTTCAAGTTCCTCTGCATGCACATCACTGAGAAGCTGAAATGGTCCATCAACGCAGACAAATCAAATCAAACTTTAATTGTCACATGCACCGAATACAAGTTTAGACCTTACCGTGAAATGCTTACTTACAAACCCTTAACTCTTCTGGAACTGCACTGTTGGTTAAGAAAATAGTGTGGTGAAGAAGGCGCAACAGAGGCTGGCTGAAGAAATGTGTCTTGACCCCCATGACCTACAGAAACTTCTACAGATGCACCATTGAAAGCATCCTTTCGGGCTGTATCACCGCCTGGTACGGCGACTGCACCGTCTGCAACCGCAGGGCTCTCTCCAGAGGGTGGTGCGGGCAGCCCACGCATCACCGGGGGCACATTGCCTACCCTCCAGGACATCTACACCCCCCCAGGCTCACAGGAAGGCCAAGAGGATTATCAAGGACCTCCAGCCACTCAAGCGACGGTCTGTTTAGATAGATAGATAGATAGATAGATAGATAGATAGATAGATAGATAGATAGATAGATAGATAGATAGATAGATAGATAGATAGATAGATAGATAGA
>NC_036853.1:26087516-26142264 GCF_002910315.2 Salvelinus sp. IW2-2015 | reverse complement strand
AGATAGATAGATAGATAGATAGATAGATAGACAGTGGCAAGAAAAAGTATGATAACCCTTTGGAAATACCTGGATTTCTGCATAAATTGGTCATAAAATTTGATCTGATCTTCATCTAGGTCACAACAATAGACAAACACAGTTTGCTTAAACTAGTAACACACAAGCAATTAAATATGTTTTCATGTCTTTATTGAACACACCGTGTAAACATTCACAGTGCAGGGTGGGGAAAGTATGTGAACCCTTGGATTTAATAACTTGTTGACCCTCCTTTGGCAGCAATAACCTCAACCAATTGTGTTCTGTAGTTGCGGACCAGACCTGCACAACAGTCAGGAGGAATTTTGGACAATTCCTCTTTACAAAACTGTTTCAGTTCAGCAATATTCTTAGGATGTCTGGTGAACTGCTCTCGAGGTCATGCCACAGCATCTCAATCGGGTTGAGGTCGGGACTCTGACTGGGCCACTCCAGAAGGCGTATATCCTTCTGTTGAAGCCACTCTGTTGTTGATTTACTTCTGTGTTTTGGGTTGTTGTCCTGTTGCATCACCCAACTTCTGTTGAGTTTCAATTGGTGGACAGATAGCCTAACATTCTCCTGCAAAATTACTTGATAAACTTGGGAATTCATTTTTCCGTTGATGATATTAAGATGTCCAGACCCTGAGGCAGCAAAGCAGTCCCAAACATGATGCTCCCTCCACCATACTTTACAGTTGGGATGAGGTTTTGATGTTGGTGTGGTGTGCCTTTTTTTCTCCACACAGAGTGTTGTGTGTTCCTTCCAAACAACTCAACTGAGTTTCATCTGTCCACAGAATATTTTGCCAGAGGCGCTGTGGAACATCCAGGTGCACTTTTGCGTACTTCAGATGTGCAGCAATGTGGGGGTTTTTGGACAGCAGTGGCGTCTTCCCTGGTGTCTTCCCATGAACACCATTCTTGTTTTACGTATCGTAGACTCGTCAACAGAGATGTTAGCATGTTACAGAGATTACTGTAGGTCTTTAGCTGACACTGATTCTTCTTAACCTCATTGAGCATTATGCACTGTGCTCTTGCATTCGTCTTTGCAGGACAGCCACTCCTAGGGAGAGTAGGAACAGTGCTGAACTTTCTCAATTTTTAGACTATTTGTCTTACCGTGGACTGATAAACATCAAAGCTTTTAGAGATACTTTTGTAACCCTTTCCAGCTTTATGCAAGTCAACAATTATTAATCTTAGGTCTTCTGAGATTTGTTTAGTTCGAGGCATGGTTCACATCAGGCAATGTTTCTTGTGAATAGCAAACTCAAATTGTGATATTTTTTTTATAGGGCAAGGCTGTACATACCATCTAGAAGGCGGAGACAGTACTGGTGCATCAAAGCTGGGACCTTGAGACTGGAAAAACAGCTTCCATCTCCAGGCCATCAGACTATTAAATACTCACCACTAGCCACCGTCCAGTACCCTGCCCTGAACTTTAGTCACTGTTACTAGCCGGCTACCACCCAGTACTCAACCCTGCACCTTAGAGACTGCTGCCCTATGTACAGTACATAGTCATTGAACACTGGTCACTTCAATAATGTTTACATTTACCCACTTCCTATTTATATACTGTATTCTTGTCAAGGCTCATCCTATATAACTGCTGTACACACCTTTTCTATTAATATACTGTCAGTAATGTCTATACACAACATGATATACACTGAGTATACCAAACATTAAGAACATAAGATTGAGTTGCACCCCCACTTTTGGCCTTAGAACAGCCTCAATTCGTCGGGGCATGGACTCTACAAGGTGTTGAAAGCGTGGGATGTCCTTTGGGTGGTGGACCATTCTTGATACACACGGGAAACTGTTGAGCATGAAAAACCTAGCAACTTTGCAGTTCTTGACACAAACCAGTGTGGTTGGCACCTACTACCATACCTCGTTCAAAGGCACTTCAATCTTTAGTCTTGACCATTCACCCTCTGAATGGCACACAAACACAATCCATGTCTCAATGCTTAAAAATCCTTCTTTAATCTGTCTCCTCTTCATCTACACTGTTTGAAGTGGATTTAACAAGTGACATCAATAAGGGATCATAACTTTCACCTGGTCAGTCTATGTCATGGAAGGAGCATGTGTTCTTAATGTTTTTTATACTCAGTGTACATATACACACACCCATCTGGTACTGGGTCAGACCCCCCTTTGCCTCGAACAGCCTGAATTCTTCGGGGAATTCTAGAGGGTGTCGGAAACTCCACAGGGATGTTGGTCCATGCTGACGCGATGGCATCACGCAGTTGCTGTTGATTGGACAGCAGTACATTCATGCTCCAAATAGCCCGTTCCATCTCATCCCAAATATGTTCTATTAGGTTGAGGTCTGGGGACTGACCAGGCCACTCAAGTAAACTGAACTCGCTGTCATGTTCCAGGCCATGTTTTTCCACTCCTCAATTGTCCAGTGTTGGTGATTGCGTGCCCACTGAAGCCACTTCTTCTTGTTTTTAGCTGATAGGAGTGGAACCCGGTGTGGTCGTCTGCTGCAATAGCAAGCTGGCTACATCCTATGATTAGCTACCAAGGTAGTCTCCAAGTGCCTGCCCTATATTGACCTTAAATGCCAATGGGCTACAGTTAGCTGTTGTTAGCAAGGTATCTAGCTAACGTGAGCTATGCACATCTTCCTCTGACATGCTACATCACATTACACGTTAGCATGTTGTATTTAACTAGCTACAGTATCATTCCCCTTTCATCTGTGGTATCATAGCTAACCTGGCTCGCCAACATCAAATAATGTTTTATAACCAAAAGTAGCTACTAGCTAGCTAGTACCAGTTATCTACTTATCTAACATACTCACCCGAACGAGTGGTTTGACGGTTGACCGGCAGCAGAAGTGTCGGATGTAATCCATTCCTCACCATCTGGCAATATTGTTGAAATGCATTGGAAGATACGTTTTATCTAGCTGTGTCCCGTCCAGGTGGTGCTTGTACAAGCAGACCATCTATGGGAGGAAGGATGTCAGCGTTGCGCTGCAGCTGAAACCTGGTCCCCACTTAGTCCGAACACTCCTTGGCGACAACACCAGGCTCCAGAGCATTGAAGCTGTAAAACAAAAATACATAAATTACAATACACACATCTAAAAGTAAAAGAATAGAATTAAGAAATATATAAATATTATGACGAGCAATTGACTAAAATACAGTATATACATATGAAATTAGTAAAACAGTATGTGAAGTGACCAGTGATTCCATGTCTATGTACATAGGGCAGCAGTCTTATGGCCTTGAGATAGAAACTGTTTTTCAGTCTCTCGTCCCAGCTTTGATGCACCTGTATTGACCTCTCCTTCTGGTGGTTGATGTCCTTGATGGTCTTTTTGGCCTTCCTGTGACATCGGGTGCTGTACAGTTGTCCTGGAGGGCAGGCAGTGTGCCCCCGATGATGCGTTGGGCAGAGCGCACCACGCTCTGGAGAGTCCTGCGGTTGTGGGCGGTGCAGTTGCCGTACCCGGCGAGTAATACAGCCCAACAGGATGCTCTCAATTGTACATCTGTAAAAGTTTTTGAGGGTCTTATGGGCCAATCCAAAATTGTTCAGCCTCCTGCGGTTGAGGAGGTCGCTGTTGCGCCTTCACCACACTGTCTGTGTGGGTGGACCATTTCAGATTGTCAGTGATGTGTACGCCGAGGAAGCTTTTCACCTTCTCCACTGTGGTCCTGTCGATGTGAATAGGGGAATGCTCTCTCTGTTGTCTCCTGAAGTCCACGATCAGCTCCTTCGTTTTGTTGAGGGAGAGGTCATTTTCCTTGCACCATTCCGCCAGGGCCCTCACCTCCTCCCAGTAGGCTGTCTCGTCATTGTTGGTAATCAGGCCTAATACTGTTCCGTCATCTGCAAACTTGATGATTGAGTTGGAGGCGTGCGTGGCCACGCATTCATGGGTGAACAGCGAGTACAGAAGGGGGCTGAGCACACACCCTTGTGGGGACCCTGTGTTGAGGATCAGTGAAGTGGAGGTGTTGTTTCCTACCTCCACCACCCGCCCGTCAGGAAGTCCAGGACTCAGTTGCACAGGGCGGGGTTCAAACCCAGGGCCCCGAGCTTAATGATGAGCTTGGAGGGTACCCATACAGCTCTGTGAAGCGCAGAGCCTGAGCTCTGACGTCATTTATAGCATGTTACTGTAAAGCCACTGCATTCCAATTTAGGCGCTAATCAGTGCACAAATCTTCAATTTTCAGCTTGTATACGGGCAAGAGTGTAAATGGTTATTTAGTGTCAATATACTTTTTTTAAACCAACATCCCCTCCATATTTACACACACACACACACACACACACACACACACACACACACACACACACACACACACACACACACACACACACACACACACACACACACACACACACACACAGTGTGGTCTGAGGTTTTGTTACTAGGTTCTTCAACAACAACACTGCATCAACACCAGCGTTCACCACTACCGAGTACCGCCCCCTCACTCTCGCGGGTCCTGCAATGAAACCATTATTTGCCACTTATGATCATGTCAATCTTCATTATACTGAGTTTCTTTTTGATTTAGCTGTCTTCGAATATGTGTATGGAAGCTAATAGTTACTGCAGTTGGTAGTTGCCAGACAGACGTTTACCAGCTCTTGAAGGTTTTAAATAACCACTTTGTGTTAATCAGAGCCCATGCCATGTGGTGCCAGTGGTGAGCTCTTGGTTTGTGGTTTGAGAACCTGGTTGCAGCTCTAAAGGTTGTGGGTAGATGCCCCGTCTTACCTTTGCCTTCAGTCGCTCTGGTTGTAGGCCCAGGAGAAGGAGTGCAAGAAAGCAATGACTGATAAATTGTTGTCCACTGCGTTTAACACCTCACGTAAAAGACACATAAAATGTGTCTGATGGCATGCTTTAAAATGAGAGGTTTGGGCTTTGTGAAAAGACTGTGATCATGAGCCGAGCTACAGTACAAGGCACTTTTCCCCAAAAAGTGAAGAAAGCAGGTCCTATCAACTTAAATAGTAATTGTTTGGTGTGTTAAACCAATAACCAATTGGAGGGTGGTTCGCACACAAAAGTAGACAACTTCAGATATTCCTTTCTCGTTTTTTTTAAATCTGGGTTTTTTTTCACCTCCAAATAGTAATGTATGATGTGTAGCTTTAGTGAACTCATCCGATGAGTGCCGCCTCACTTCTGCCCACTACACCTTGCAGTTTTTCCCCTCATCACTGTCGTACTCTTACCTTGAAAAAGCCCCCGCGGTTGTCTGCCTATCTTCCTCTAACCAACACTTCACTATGTCCCACCTACACTACGGCCCGCTGATGGAAAGTATTCACCACCAGTGCGGCATTTATTTATGGTATTTTTTTTATTGATAGAATTTCACAATTCTAGGTTTGCGAGGAACTTCCAGTACTAAACTACCATAAATATAATAAATATGGTACATAAATATGTATCATGAGGTAAAGCGCTCAGTCAGTGAAACCGAATGTATAGTAAAATGGACATCAGGGTTTTTGCATTGCTGTTGCAGTATAAATGTAGCTGTATGTATATGTGATCCATGGTAATACCACAGCTCGGCTATCTTCTTGTCAAGAGAAGAAACCACTTCCTATTGTGAGTCGAAGACACTCTGACAGCTAGAACCAGAGGTGACATGTTGGAAGCCTATCTATGATTTGTACTTCTGCATGCGTGATTGCCTCACAGATTTCCATGTATATTTAACAGAGGGGCTTTTGCAAATTCAGTGGTTATTAGAGGTTCCTCATAGTGTTTTCGGACTGCTCTCTTGGTAATTGCGTCTGCAGTTTTATCGGTAAATACATGGTGGTTTGCATTTACAAACAAATTACGTGTTGTTTGTCATCATTTCTATTGTGTGTGAGGAAACTGGTCAAAAAGTCACATTTCCTGTCATAGTATCTATGCTTGTTTTTTTTTTTTACCCTAATAGCGTTAGTGCAACTATTGTTCTTTGGATGGGACATGTGCCACAAGATTGTAGAGAGCATGACACTGAACACGAAAGAGCACTCACTTGGCTCACAGCTAGTTTGACATTGGGCGCAAGCAACTATTGTTAATTGGGAAAAAGTCACAAAGTGACCCTGTTATGGACATGACGTGTCACAAGATTAAATTTGTGCAATCTAACGCTCCTCTACCACAGCCATATACAGTGCCTTCAGAAAGTATTCACACCCTTTGACTTATTCCACATTTTGTTGTGTTACAGCCTGAATTCAAAATGTATAAAAATAAATTGAAAATGTATTGAAAATGAAATACAGAAATATGTAATTTACATAAGTATTCACACCCCTGAGTCAATACATGTTAGAATCACCTTTGGTAGTCTTCTTGAGTTAGTCTCTAAGAGCTTTGCACACCTGGATTGTGCAATATTTGCCCATTTTTATATTTTTCAAGCTCTATCAAATTGCTTGTTGATCATTACTAGACAACCATTTTCAAGTCTTGCCATATATTTTCAAGCAAATGAAAGTCTAAACTGTAACTCGGCCACTGGTAAGCTACTCCAGTGTAGATTTGGCCTTGTGTTTTAGGTTATTGACCTGCGGAAAGGTGAATTTCTCCCAGTTTCTGATGGAAAGGTTTTCCTCTAGGATTTTGCCAGTGCTTGGCTCCATTCCATACATTATTTTTATACTGAAAAACTCCCCAGTCCTTAACGATTACAAGCATAGCCATAACATGATGCAACCTCCACTATTCTTGTAAATATGGAGAGTGGTACTCTGTGTTGTGTTGGATTTGAACACTTCAGCTTTTCAATTTGTTTTGCAAACATTTCGGGAAAACATAATTCCACTTTGACATTATGGGGTATTGTGTGTAGACCAGAGACGACAAAAATATTCTCAATTTAATCCACTTTAAAAATTCACGCTGTAACAACAAAATGTGGAGGCACTGTAAACCAAGATTGAATGTCGAGAGGACAAACAAACAACAATGTCAGTAGCCAACAGCCGTAGGACAACAACCACCTACGGGGGAGGGTGGAGGTGTTGTGTAGACCTGGAGGGATGCAGTCAGGCGAGCCATGGCTGTGTCCCAAATGGCACCCTATTCCCCATACATGGCTGCCCATAGTCTCTGGTCAAATGTAGTGCAGTATATAGGGAATGGGTTACCATTTGGAATGTACCCATGACTTAAGACATTTGACATCCCTGGCCACAGTCCCTAACCCCCTGGCCACAACTTGGCACCTGGTGATTCACACAGCTGAGTACGAGGAAGTCTTATTAACTGCCTCTCCCTTATCACTAGCTAGCTCTGTCAGGAGAGAGGGAGGGGGGNATCCAACGTTTTTGCAGTATGAAAGTAGCTGAATGTATGTGTGACCCATGATAATACCACAGCTCGGCTATCTTCTTGTCAAGACAAGACAAGAAACCACTTCCTACTGTGAGGCGAAGACAAACTGACAACTGTTGGAGGCCTATCTATGATTTTGTCCTTCTGCATGCATGATATGCTCCCCAGATTTAGATGTATATTTAGCAGGGGGCTTTAGAATGTGCTGTWGCAAATTCAGTGGTTATTAGAGGTTCCTCAGTGTTTTTGGACTCCTCTCTTGAGAATTGTGTCTGCAGTTTTACATGGTGGTTTGCTTTTACAAAGAAATTAAGTGTCATCTCCTTTGTCAAAAAGTAATGTTTCCTGTCTTGTGGTTTCTATAGGTGTTTGTTTTTAACACTAATTATATTAGTGTAACTATTGTTATTGGGGTAACTATTGGTTTTTTGTGTTGGCCATATGTCGCGAGATTGCACAGAATCAATCTAACGCTACTCTGCCATAGCCATATAAACCAAGACTGATTGTAGAGAGAGAACAAGCATGAAACTGAACACGAGATCTGGCCATCTAAACCATGCTGAAATGCCCATCTGTCAGAGGGAAACAAGCCACCATGTCACTAGCCAAAAGCTGTACAACAATAACCTCTGGGAGGTCTGGGAAAGCAGGTTGGCGTTTTTTGAGATGAGTCTTGTCCTGGAGGAAGAACTGAACGGTTTCCTCTAAATTGGCCAGCTGCAAAGTCGAAGTTGGCTATATTGTAAAAATTCATGAAAACAAAAATTTTGGCTTTTTGGTCTTCATTTAAGGCTATGATTAGGCATTAGGGTTAGCAGTGTGGTTAGGTTTAAAATCTGATTTTATGGCTTTGTGACACTGCCAGCTAGTGACCACTCGGCAGAGCTGCCTTCAGAACAACATTCATTATGAAAAACACTAACCTGCTGTGGGTGTAGCATAGAACTAGAGGGGCGCAGGCAGGCGAAGGAAGCCATTCCTGCATCCCAAATGGCACCCTATTCCCTATATAGAGCACTACTTTTGACCAGAGCCCAATGGGTGCCCAAAGGCTCTAATCAGTAGTACAGTATATAGGGAATAGGGTGCCATTTGGGATGCACAACATGACTTAAAGACGTTTGACGTGTCTGGCCACAGCCCCTAACCCCCTGGCACCTGGGGATCCACACAACTGAGTACGAGGAAGTCTTGCTAACTGCCTCTCCCTTATCACTAGCTCTGTCAGGAGGGAGGGAGGGAACCTCAAGAAAAACACAGATTCCAGGAAGAACAGCTGCTTGCTTAGATCTCACATTGTCAGCAGCTTGTCAGGGTCCTAGGCCTACACCCTCAACCTCTCAACCATAACCTGACCACAGGAATCGAGAACGTTGTATACATTTTGAGGTGTTGGGTCAGACAGAGGTGGTTCTCAGCTCACTACCTCACCCACCCCACCCCTGCGTTTTACATCTTCCCCATTTTCCCCCCTCCCCTGTTCCCACGTTGCAGGTTGTGGTTAGCCTGAACCCTTCAGCCTGTGACGATGTCCCTCTCTCTCTCTTTCTCTCTGTCTTTCTGTCTGTCTGTCTGTGTCTGTGTCTGTCTGCGTGCGTGTGTGCGTGCTTATAAACTATCCCAGGCTTTAGACAGGAATAAGTTTAGGTTTATAATGGGGTATGTGTGTGTCTCCTACTGCTGCAGCTGTCTGCGCTGATGAAGGTAAACAGCACGTGTCATGTTTGACTGTTACTAGGCTCATCCCCAGGGCCCAAAGAGGAAAACGATACCAACGACTATATCTATCTTGTTAGTATAGCTAGGCCCCCCTCCATCTTTTACTAAGTCAACAGTCACTCTGTACATATCTTCTAGGATGCTTCTGTTATGCAAGTTTTCCAATGAGATAGCTCAAGTGTCTCTTGTCTGGTGGTAGTTGTCTCCCTCCCTCCCAATCTGCTTATCAAGTTGCCCTAGTAACAGCTCAAGGTTTCCAACATTTAAAGCGTCCACAGTGTCACAAACGTATTATCGCCTCTCCAGTGGTCTTATGCTTAGAGGAACAATGATAAGCTATGCTTTAAGACATGTTTTCTGTTTGTTCCTACAGAAAGAAGAAGGGAAGGTCCAGGGCCAGCTGAACAACACAGACTCCAGTCAGTACATCCGAGACCTGAAGGACCAGATAGCTGAGCTCAAACATGAGGTGAGCAGTTACAACAGGGGAATACTGAACCAGGGGAATAACAAACACCGCTTGTACCTGTTGTTTTCAGAGACTATTTTTTTTGCTATTTTTCTCACGTGTTTTTGCTCAGATTTGTCTATTTTGAAGCCAACTGTAGAAGTGTAAACTACACCCATAAGCTTCCTGCGCTGAGGGTGTTGATGTACCAGCACACACCCCTCTCCTGTAACTCTATTATTTTAACGCTAAAACCCACTCTTCACCATACTGAGAGAGCAATGGAGGACCCAGATTGAACGGAATGGAGTCTCATAAACTACTTGTGCTCCTCTGTGTGCACCACAGCTGGCTATTCTCATCCGAATAGCTAGATCAAGGATTTGAAGGTTATGAATTTCATCACATAAATAGACATCTACAAGATCAGCTACAGGTTTGCCGGTTTGACTTTGACACAATCACTTCAGCAGAGTGGGCCATCTTTGATCAGAATAGTGTCCTTCATATAATACAAACACCTGATCAGGCCTGAATGTAGGATTCTCTTGTAGGATTATATATGCAGAACCTGATGCACCCTTTTATTCTGTGTAATGTGTGTGCACGGTATTGTAATATGACATTTGGCACATTTTATAAACAACTGTTATAATGTGAAAAGAGTGGTGGAACCCCAACCCCCCCGAAAGAAAATAACAGAAAAGAGAAGTAGAAGAACAAAGCAACTTGTTTTCTTCCAGCAAATCAATGATTTACCAGGGAGGATGTAGTCAGATTTTTATCTCCTCCTAAAATAAAATAAAAAGAGGACAACAAAAGGCTGGTAGACTTGTGGTTGAACTGAGCTGCACTAAATCATGCATTGTGTCGCTCTGGGTCTCCTATCAAGACTGTGCAGCCAGCCAGGCAGTCAGTTAAACAGTCGGTCAAGCAAGCCGAAAAACAGTCAAGGTAGTCAGTCACAGTTAGTCAAACAGGCAGTCAGCCAGGCAGTCAGTTAGCCAGGCAATCTGTCTGTCAGGCAGGCGTGGAGGCAAACAGTCAGGCAGGTCGGTTAGAACAGAATCTGCCCCACCTCTCCTCTGGGCTGTACTCAGTTGCATCTCAAATTTCACCCTATTCCCTATATAGTGCACTATTTCAAAAGTAGTGCACTATATAGGGAATAAGATGCCATTTGGGACACAACCAGGGCTGTTGGTGTGGCCAGGGGGTGCTGAAGAATGGGTGGCTGTGAAGCTGTGAATCATGCTTTCTGAAGTGTTGTTGGTGACAGGTTCTGAGTGACAAGAAATGACCTCATAGCCATGTTCTGGATGTATAAACCCCTCCCCCATGACCTGAGATATCTAATCCTGGACATGCTACAGTTAGCAGGAAATACTGACAAGACTACTGAATTTGTTTTTATTTGCACACACAAGATGAAATATGGTTATAAGAATTTAAAGACAAAAAAGTAGCAGGATAGGTTAAATATAGAGACATATATATTCTAGTTATTCCATTTTTGTCAGTGGGTAATTATTAGGCCCAATTTCTGCATTTCTTGGTGACAGCAGTAGAGCAGTAGTGAGACCAAAGGCTCAGTGTAGACAGACCAAGGAAAAGAAGAAGGGGTAAAAGTGTGCCGCCCACAATGTGCTATTTCAATCACACATTCTCATAAGAGTGCTGGGTTTACAGTCAGCCACAGAGAGTTGCGCGAAACCAAAGTTGACTAATTTCTCTCAGGATCAAAAAGACGTCTCAAATGGCTCTTGGCTTTTAGCACTTAACTTTCTTTGCACACTTGTGTCAGTCAAACTGTAGTTTGAAATCACTGATCTCTGTCATAAATTGGTAGTTTTTTAAAGCCCTGGTATTTGAGGAAAGTGACATGTACCGGTACAAGAACTAAATTGAGTCATTTCTCTAAGTGTGTCTCTCTCCCTACATGTTTGTCTTTGCGAGGCAGGTTGATCCAGGTGACTTCTAGGCAGGGCAGGTGTGGTCCAGAACAACATTTTAACCTGACCTATCTGACCCATCTTTCACTAGTTTCGCAGCCCATACCGAATATATGATGTGTAATTAATTGTTTTGTGGAAGGGAGGAGCATGATCAGTGAATGAACACACGTCTACCAATGAGTGTGAACGTGCCTCTTCCATGCGTTTAGAAATCCATCTCCTCCCATTGTCGATATTTCAGAACTGATGTTTTCATTAGTGTTGACCTCATTGTCTTTGTTGTAGTTTGTGCATGTGGTTTCCATAAAGAGCAACAACTCAAATGTTCTCAGGGCCTCTTCCCGTGGCGATGTATGGATCTGTCCCCATTACACTCCGCATGCGCCCCTGTTAAACACCCCTCGTCTGTCTCCACAGATCCGCTGCTTAAAAGGCCAGAGGGCAGGCAGCATGTCCAATCAGCCCAGTTTTGACAGGATCCGCATCGTCAATCACTACATACCAGACGATGAGTCGTACCAATCCTCAGACGAAGACGCAGGCAAGACCCCCTCGCACCTGGACCCTCAGCAGAGCAGTAGCAGCCACACCAGCCTCATCAGGCTGCACCCCTCCCTGGATCTGGATAATAGGCTGGGGGATACAGACAGTGAGGGGGATGATGATGGGGAGGGTCTGGTTCTCACTGTGCCTCCCAACGGCACCCACAAACACACCACCGTGTGACCCGGTAACTGGGTGATGGGCACCATCGCTAGCCTAATGGAGGCTGATCAGGGCTGTTCTGATCTAATACAGGTGGTGTCCATGGTAGCAAGCCACACTCCTCAGGAGCATGACGTCTAAGTCTGTCTATGGGAGTCCAACGTAGGGAGCTTCTTGGAATGGAATCTTTGGAAGCTTGGAGTGGAACGTGTCATCTTTGTCATCAAGTGAAGTCATCGCAGAATCACACCTGTGGTGGAGTTGGCTGTTTTCTTTGTGTTACTCAGTTTGCTTTATTCTTGTTTTGCCAAAACCAGATTGAGGAGGATCATATCAGTGAGTTGCTCTGGTCTGATCCCCAAGTGGATGGATCAGAGAAGGACAACATGAAGGCTCTTTAGCTTCTTGAGCTCCACAGAGCCAGACTGACCACCAAGGGAGTGGATGGGGGTTACCCCATCTACGGTGACCTCACCCAGGCAACCAAACTATGGGCTCTCCCTCAGCCCCACAACACCAACCATGGTACAACAGACACAACACACAGAGAGACTGTGCAATAGAATGTTTTACGCTTTATGGTGATGATGACACTTCATTCAATCAGTTTTAATTTTTTATCGCATTTTTAAGTGAACCATCAAAATGTATAGAGCCATTTTGTGTCTGTCTTTATCATACGGAGGGAATGATGTACTGGAGAGTGATGTCTCTATTGAACATGGTTAAAGAGCCCCAGTATCAAACAATAACTGTGGTTGTGTCCCAAATGGCACCCTATTCCCTATATAGTACACTACTTTTGACAGGAACCCTATGGGCCCTGGTCAAAAGTAGTGCACTTTAAAGGGGATAGGGTGCCATTTGGGGTACGGATATAAAACCTGCCGTATCCGAAGGTCAATGGGAATCCAGTATCTGTGTATATACTGTATATGTAAATAGTTGTTTTTTTTGGGACTTGAAAATGTTTATCTAATGAATTATTGCATATCTAATGTTTATAATGTATTGTATTTTTAGACTGAAAGTGACATATCACTCTTAGTGTTGTCAAGACCCATGGATAACTGATTGCCAGACATTTCTTCCACAAACATGGGCTGCGTTCCGATTCTCTACCCTTCTCCAGAAGTGAGCACTCATTCACCTTCCCTCATACTTTTAAATGCATTGGATTGGTGCAAGCATGGCTGAAGGGAGTTTACAGCATTATTCCTTGCACCAATGCATTTATTTTAAATCCATGTGGGGGAATGTGCGAGTCCACACTCCACGAGGAGGGTAGAGAATGGGAACGTAGCCAATCTCAATGTACTGTATGCGTTTTCTTATCTCATACTTATCTTCTCTGGCAGGATGATTTTCCCTTTGGAGGAAGGACTGATGTAGGATCATTGCATAATTTCATAGATTAGAATACATTTCAGCATGCTGGTTAATGAAAGCATGTACCTAACTTAAGTGAACCAACCATCCCAGATTTAGAGGGCTGATTTTAAAGTACTGCTCTTTCTAAGGTGGGTATCCTAGTCTGTTAATAAAATACAAAAATTACGGGACATAATGAAAAGTATGAGGACAGAGATCTGTGATCTGAGTCTTGTATGAACACCAATAACATTAAACAGAGGTATTGCTATGTTGTTATTTTGCACTAAGTGAATGGCAGTCCAAGCCAAGGGAACATAACTTTATTTCCAGAATGCAATATATTAACATAAGAGTGAACAACACTTCTATCTGAAAATACTAAGAAGATCATTCTAAATGTTAGTCAAATGGTAAACTATTCCCTATACAGTGCACGACTTCTGACTAGAGCCCTGGATGAAAGTAGTGCACAATGTTGGGAATAGGGTGCCATTTGGGACGAATCCTAAGACATGTCCTGTTTTGTTTCCTATGTGAACGAAGCAAAGTGCATTGTGTCAAGTGTTACCAAAGTGTAGGAGCCGTTGTATAGGCCTGGTACCAAATCAGTTTGTGCTGTATAGCCTATAACTCCTGTGGTCATTGTGATGCTTTGGAATGACAGCTCTGGGACCAGGCTGCAACTGTAAACCGTAGGCTCTGCCTGCCAGAGAAATAAGCACCACTCTGTTTCAAAAGGGATGAATGACATTGATTCATTATCAGGATTAACATAACACTAAAACAGCCTCCTCTAGGTTGAAAAATGACCAGAACAAGGGACACCTGATAATAGCTAGATTTGGTCATTTTTGACCGCAGTGGCCCTTTAAGACATTAGAACCACAACTTATCAGCCAAGTGTCTTTCTATTCAGAATGCACTGCAATCCTCTGACTCATTGTTCAGATGGGTTTTTGTGATAGTGTTGTGATATTACCTGGTTAAGTACTATGACAGATGGAATCCATATTTGGAGAGGTATTATGATGCAGTTTTGGCACTTTGAGGGAATAAAATGCATTTTAGAAGAGTAGTCTACATAAGGCAGCGAACCGTTAACACTATGGAATAATTCTTATCACACTCATGTATGTGAGATTGATGTGTGTGACGTCACAAATAAACTAACTATTTGATAACTGTTTTCAGTGTTTTTAGTTCTGTTATGTTAATGTTATAAATGGTGATTACAGATGTGCTGTAGTAGTCACCATGGTAGAGCATATACCATTTCTTTCTCACTTCTAGTGCAGTATCATGTCATTGGTTTCCAATTTCTAAAATAACCTCAATAGTTTTGGGTTGCATTAGTGATGTGCTATTTCCGTGTGTTTGTGGTGTGTGTGGTGTATGATATATATATATATATATATAGTATATATATATATATATATATATATATATATATACACACACACAGTTGAAGTCAGAAGTCCACAAGCTTCCCACAATAAGTTGGGTAATTTTGGCCCATTCCTCCTGACAGAGCTGGTGTAACGGAGTCAGATTTGTAGGCCTCCTTGCTCGCCCACGCTTTTTCAGGTCTGCCCACACATTTTCTATAGGATCGAGGTCAGGGCTTTGTGATGGCCTCTCCAATACCTTGACTTTGTTGTCCTTAAGCCATTCTGCCACAACTGTGGAAGTATTCTTGGGGTCATTGTCCATTTCGAAGACCCCATTTGCGACCAAGCTTTAGCTTCCTGACTGATGTCTTGAGATGTTGCTTCAATATATCCACATAATTTTCCTCCCTCATGATGCCATCTATTTTGTGAAGTGCACCAGTCCCTCTTGCAGCAAAGCACCCCCACAACATGATGCTGCCATCCCCATGCTTCAGCTTGGGATGGTGTTCTTCGGGGGGGGGGGGGGGGGTTTGGTGGGAAATGTTGTCAGAAGTTTAAAGATTAAAACAAAAATGTTCATTTTACCCAAACACATACCTATAAATAGTAAAACCAGAGAAACTGATAATTTTGCAGTGGTATCTATTTTTTTCCAGAGCTGTATATCCTTATAGTCAAATGCATTAGGTATACTTGTTTTCTTTAGATTTCGGGGTGGTTTAAATTGTACAGTTAAAACGTACAACGGCCATTGAATAAAACATAAAATAATTATACAGCACTTTGTGGCCCTTATTAAACTATATTAATTTGTATTTGCCAATTTGACGAGATTCACTGTAGAGCTTAGTTTGATATAGCGCTGTCCAGCCCAGCCTCACATTCAATTCGCGCATATACAGTATGTACAAAATGTATTTCAGCAGATTTCGTGCGTTTTTGTGCATTTTTGGGTGTTTTGGGGTGGTTCAATTCGTTTGAAAATACACGAATTTCTGTGCTACTTTATTTGTGCGAAAATACACAAATTTCTGTGCTACTTAATTCGTGCGAAAAGACACGAATTTAACCAGTAGGCGACACAAAGCCGTTGCAACAACCATAGACGCGATCGCCTGTATTTATTTATTTTACGTTATGAATATATATATTTTGTCTTTTTTTAACCATATAAACATAAGAGGTTATATATATATCGTCTTTATTTAATCCCTATTAAAACATTGTGGTTTTATGCCTATATGTACTGTTTTCGATTTTTCTGAACAGACTTCAGTATAGAATGAATCATGCAATGCATGATGGCTAATGTGTTTTATTCGTTGTAGTTCCATGTATTTCTTAAAAAACAAACGTGTAAACCATTTTTATTGACCAGAATGTAACTGAAAATACAATGGCAGCCTTGCATTGTCCATCAATAACAAAACTTTTTTTTTTGTTTATAACATTTGGGGAAACGTATGCAGTCATTGTAGTCTTACATTTTGTTGGCCAACCAAAATTACCAAAACGTTAACCCGTAATAAGGCTAGGGTGGCTGAGTGTAAATACATGGCTCTGAGTGTAAGCACCTTTTCACTAGAAACGTCTTGTGTTCAAATTACCGTCAGTGCGAAATAGCTAGAAACCTTTCGTATTTCCACTTGGCGCACCTACTGTTACGATAACGATAAATCAAGTGCAATACCTGCGTCGACCTGTGTCGAGCAGCAAAACACCGGAAAGCTTCTAGCCTACCGGAAAGTTACAAGAAGAACAAGAATAGTTACCTCATCCGGTCATGTGACACTCTGGATGCCCCCTAAAAGCAATTTCAACCGTTTTGAAAAATGACGCCTGGTAACCCCAAAAAATACCAGGTGCATGAAGAGTTTGGACTTAGAATATTTTTGAAAACCTCCATAATCACTCAGGCCATTGACTCGAGAAGAAAAAACATAAAATATTTTCCAGAAGAAAAAACTGAATATTTTTTGAAAACCTCCATAAATCACTCAGGCCACACCCATTGATTTGGGGCGGTAGTATAGCGCTCCAGAGCGGGTATGGAAGTCTGGATCCCCCCTAAAAGCATTTAAGGCTCTGTGTGTCTTTAAGCACCATACTTTTCACTCCGGCTTGTGTGTGTGTGTGTGTGTGGTGTGTGTGTGTGTGTGTGTGTTGTGTGTGTGTGTGTGTGTGTGTGTGTGTGAGAGAGCTTTTCTTTGACATCTGTTTAGCGAAATTACGATTACAGTTCATGAGGGTTGACCGATTCACACATTTAAAGTTTTTGAAAGATCTGACTTTTTTAAACCTTCGAAACAGCACCTATGACCCCATTTTAAGGCACTTCCGGTTGGCACAGGAAGCTATAAGTAAATACATATCCTGATCGGGGTATGCTTTTACAGAATCTGAGTTTTAAGTCTATACGTTAAGAACTGACTGATTTACACAGGGTTGAATGCACTATATATCAGAAAACTGCTGGTTGGGTATGGCAAAACACTTTTAGGGTGATTTTATCACTTCCGGTTGCTCCAGGAAGCTTAGAATCAACACAGAGTAGACCTCATAGTGGCTTGATGGATTGTCATTGAAGACAGGTTCATAAGACATTCATAACCCACATAGGCTTCAGGTTGAATTTAGGGGTGCAAGCAATGTGTTCCTATGGGGTGAGATGTCATTGTAAACTGTTTGATGTAAACACCTTCTTTTAACTGTTAAGGGTTAATGCCACACGGTCAAGGTTAGGCTTGCACAGAGACCTTAGGAACGTTCCTGAGGTCAAATTGTGCTTCTAAACCTTAACAGTTCTCTCTCTGTCTCCCAAAAGCAAAAGACTTGAAATGTAGGTCAAGGGTCATCTTCTGTCACTGTCGCTGCGTCAGACCGAGCAAGCTACGGTCAACGGGGCATCTCGTTGAACTCGGCACGGCTATGGTGATGTCATTTTTATGTGTGATTTCAGAATGCTATATTGTGTGTTTTTCACTGTTGAAACATATTGCAAATGCAACAAAAGTCAACTAGCAAGTCAGTGTCCATCAGCCAATTAGATATTTTCAGACACCAAACTGATACCATCTGACTCCAAACTCACTTTTTCCAACTCGTTTAGAAGCCAACTATCACATATTTCAGAGCAGGCCCAAAATTCACAGCGCCTTCCATTTAAACCATAATAAAAAACAATAATAGGTAGTTATGTTCTAGCTGCGGGTCCAGTTTTCACATTATTTTTAGCCCTATGTGAGGCGACCTCGAATCCCAAGTTTCGGCTCGATAGTCATTCGGTGCCCGAGCAAACCTTAATTGGTGCTGAAATTCCACTTTTTTCCATGCCTTGCTACGGGGTCCTTGAATGAGCTATCGGACAGAAATGCGGGGTCCGTCTCTATGGGCCGAGACGGTTTCAATGCACCTAGTCGTGCAACTCTGGGACTTTTCTAAATGTCACCATTTTGTAATGCTCAAAATGAATTGAAGTCAATGCAAATGCACCGAGGCTTTTTATCGGTCCGAGAACCTTCTAGAGCCACATAACTCACCTGCTTAATCGACCTGAGCTCTAGAACAGGTTTGTAAAGTTTCAGAACTCTAGGTCTGACGGTTCTTTAAAAGTTCAAACAAAGTAACTATTGCAGGCACTGTCTGCCCTCTAAGCCCCTCAGTGTGTCACTCCATCCTTTCTGTGTGGGTGTGAAATTTTCCTTGAAATCTGATGGATGAATGACTGATTTACAGTTCATGAGGGTTGCCTATTCACATATATTAAGTTTTGGAAAGATTTGACTTTTTAACCCTTCGAAACAGCCCTTTTGACACCAATTATGGCACTTCCGGTTGGCACAGGAAGCTGAAAGTAAACACATATCCTCATTGGAGTGGGCTTTTACAGAATCCTGAGTTTTAAGTCTATACGTTAAGAACTCACTGATTTACATAGGGTTGAATGCACTATTTCTCTCAAACTGCAGGTTGGGTATGGCAAACACTTTAGGGTGATTTAACCACTTCCGGTTGCTCCAGAAGCTTAGAATCGACACAGGTAGACCTCATAGTGGCCTGATGGATTGTCATCGAAGACAGGTTCATAAGGCATTATTAACCCACATAGGCTTCAGGTTGAATTTAGGGAGCAGGCATGTCTCCTATGGGGAGACATGTCATTGTAAAACTGTTGATGTAAACACCTTCTTAACTATTAAGGGTTAATGCCACACGGTCAATGTTAGGCTTGCACAGATCGGGAGGACTTTAGGAACGTTCCTGAGGTCAAATTGTGCTTCTAACCTTAACGGTTCTCTCTCTGTCTCCCAAAAGCAAAAGATATGAAATTGAGGTCAAAGGGTCATTTGGGTCCTTCTTCTTGTCCCTGTCGCTGCACTCAGACCGAGCTAGCTACGGTCAAGCGGGCATCTCGTTGAACTCGGCACGGCCTGGAGATAATGGCATGCCATTGCAGGCTTTGTGTGTCTTAAGCACCGTACTTTTTCACTCCATCCTTTTATCCCCTTTTCTTCGTGGTATCCAATCGCTAGTAATTACTATCTTGTCTCATCGCTACAACTCCCGTATGGGCTCAGGAGAGACGGGTCGAAAGCCACGCGTCCTCCGAAGCACAACCCAACCAAGCCGCACTGCTTCTTAACACAGCGCGCCTCCAACCCGGAAGCCAGCCGCACCAATGTGTCGGGGAAACACCGTGCACATGGCCCCTTGGCTAGCGCGCACTGCCCCCGGCCCGCCACAAAAGTCGCTGGAGCGCGATGAGACAAGGATATCCCTACCGGCCCAACCCTCCCTAACCCGGACGACGCTAGGCCAACGGACCTCCCGTCCGGCCGGCTGCGGCAGAGCCTGGGCGCAAACCCAGAGACTCTGGTGGCGCAGCTAGCACTGCGATGCAGTGCCCTAGACCACTGCGCCACCGGGAGGCAGATCTGACCTTTTTAACCCTTCGAAACTGACCCTATGGCAACATTTGAAGTACTTCCGGTTGCATAGGAAGCTGAAAGTGAACACATATCCTCCTTGGGTAGGCTCTTATATAATGTTGAGGTTTAAGTCTTTATGTTAAGAACTGACTTATTTACAGAGGGTTAAATGAGTGTGTGTATTTTCATAAAATCACATAAAATCACAGAATTCTGGCAGAGCTTCGAGACCCACTAAAAAATGTTCGTCTGAACACACTGCAACTGGATCTGTAACTTTTTTTTTTAACTCCTTTTTGTGAACATGACCAATTTGTCAATGTACGATTTCTCTTAAATTACGATAGATAAATGGCTGGTTCTTTTTTTCCTGACACCGTATGCTTATGTACTTTGACGTGAAGCGTCAAATTAGCACCCTACTTTGCGTTTTTGACCTTTAATCCCAGAAAAATGGCCATAACTCAAAAAGCATTGAGGCCTCGACGCCATCTTTCGGGCCAACTGTCCATTACGTCTTCGAAATATTTTCCGTTTTGAGAGAAAGGCCACATGCATTTGCAATGTGCTTGTGCATTTGCAATATTATTTATTTCCCTCCTTGGTGGAATTTCCGAGACTGCGGAAAAATGACCAAAATGTGTTTATTTTATAAAACGGAAACCGACGTCCGAGAGATTTAGTTTGATGACTTCCTGAAAGATCTCTCCCCCGCGCACGCCGACGCCGTCCGCGAATTTTAGAACGTTGCAGGACGTCTAGTAAGGACCTTACATTTGCAAGTGGCGTTTCTCACTAACCATATGGCGAGTGCTAAAATGTTCCCCTAAGGTATGGAAAGGCCTTGGAAAGGCCATAAGTGTAAGCCAAATAATTCATTATTTTACATTCACATGTAATACATGCATTATGTAAGAAAATTGTGTAATTTAGGCTCCACGAAATATGAAATGGGTTATGAAGAAAATCGTGTATGGTTGCCTACATGACAAAAAGGCGTTCTGATTACAAGTGCACCAGTATCAAAATATTAAGCGAAATCAAGCACAGAAAACAGCATTGGCATTATAAAACAATATTTTCCACGAATTAAGTCGCACTTAAATGTGCGTCTTTTCTCAAATTCTGTTCAGCAAGTCTAAAACAGTACATATAGGCATACAACGACACATTTTAAAACATGGTTAAACAAAGACAACATTTCTGTATATTCATGACGTTGAATTAGCATTAAGAAGAACAAAAATGAAAGACAAATGGTATCCGTGTTCTACATGGTTGTTGCAACGGCTTGTGTCGCCTACTGGTTAAATTCGTGTCTTTTCGCACGAATTAAGTAGCACAGAAATTCGTGTATTTTCGCACGAATTAAGTAGCACAGAAATTCGTGTATTTTCAAACGAATTGAACCACCCCAAAACACCCCAAAAATGCACAAAAACGCACGAAATCTGCTGAAATACATTTTGTACATATATGCGCGAATTGAATGTGAGACTGTGTTGCGCTGTCAGTAGGTGATGCTCAAACACGACTCCCCTTTCTTTCATCTGCATAAATCTAGAAGTGTCTGAAATAACATTCAGGAAGTAAATCAGTCTGCTGCTTTTAGGAGGGCAACTTTCAGAGCTGCATGTCTAGCAAAGCAACTTTGTGTCAACAACACATAAGATCCTCCAGCGGCACTGGACCCGGGTTGTTCTGACAGGTCTGAGAAGCTTTCATTACGCTTGAACTCTGGTATATCTTGAACCTGCTCTGTGACTGTCAACCTATAAATGTTTAAACCAATGGTATAGTATACCGCGTAAAGGGGACGCACATGGGGATAATATTACAATATTTTTAGGTGGGTGCTTATATTTGTCCTGTTTCACACATGTACAAGTGTATTAATACGCATGTGTGAATTGGAAATTGTTTGTTTTTTTGCATATCCCAACTCTCCCTGAGACACCCTACGATAGTGGGGTCATTATCAAAGGTCTGACATTATCAACGGCGACCGTGGAGCAATTAGAGTTTAGTGCCTTGCTCAAGGGCACATCGACAGATTGTTTACGTTGTCGGCTCAGGGATTCAAACTAGCATACACACTTTTAATCTCATTATTGATAAGAAAACATTTGAGCCTTTTATCTTAACATGTGGATGAGTTGCATAAAAACAGCACGCTGTCCCAATGTATAGCCAAGCGCATGCTGTTTTAATTTTTGTTGACGAAAAAAGTATTTAATTTCCTTTATTAGAATACCCTGAAGTTGGCTGTACATTTATGACTCAGTAACGTTAGCTAGGTTTTTCATCCAATTTGTGAAAGATTTTCTTGCGAATATTTGTTGTGTGGTCCTCCCACTATGACTCCAGAAAGCATGCCGTTTATTAGGCTACAGATGAAATAAATGCTGAACTTCACAGGGTGGTGGAAGTGCACGTTCATGTGCTTGATGCTGATTTCCGATAAATACCGATGGTCTTATTCTGGTGACATGATGATCGATGCTTGGCTGCCTTTAATAACCATAGTAATCTAATTATGTAGGGAGTCTACCTGCACTGTATCTGCGAGCTGTTGGCTAGAGCACACATACCAACGACCAGAGTGGGCACGATCGCTATATAACTCAACATTGTTTGTGACAAAGCCATCAGTAGAGTAGAAAATGTGATGGAAACCCATTTAACTTTTTATTCGGAACATGGAAATGTAATGTGCACTTTATGCGCACAGCCTTTTGTCCGCAACAAATCAATTTGAATAAAAACACATCTCTGGTGGGAAAATGCACATATTGTTTTATGCAGATTTTAGGAAAATCGCATCCAAATCTGTCGCCAATTGGATGGAAACCTAGCTAGTGGCTGCATGTAATGAACATAATGGCCTTCGCCTCTGTTGAAGGAGTGTGTCAAACTTCGTTAATCCTCTCCTTTCATTTGAAAATGCGTGCTGGATCCATGGCACAATACAGCCTGAACTATACAATATAGCCTGAACTATATGCATCCAACCTTTTTATGTGGGTAAAGTAGATGTCGGATAAAAAATGTCATGACAGGCCTGACAACAACAAAAAACACTAAACAAGGTGGGATCTTTTTGTGTCGGTAAAATGTATTACGCGAAAAATGTTGTCGGAAACTATTTCATGCCAAATATTTATATGATAGGCCATCAAATCAAAGTCAACTTGGAGTCACGTGGTGACTTGGCGCTTGACGCTCCTTTCCAATAAATATCGAGGGTCTTATTCTGGTGGCATGATCATAGATGTTAGGATGCCGTTTGACAAATAAAAATAATTGCATCATGTAGGCTATATACGCGCACTGTATCTTTGAGCTGTTGGCTAGAACGCACGTGCGAATACCAGCGTGGGCCTACTCTATAGGTTCGCACTTTATAGGTTCGCAACACAATCTCACACTCAATTTGTGCAAATATGTCTCAAAAGTATTTGTGCAGATTTTGTGCTTTTTTTGTGTGGCTTAATTCGTGTGAAAATAAAACATTTTTGTGTAACTTAATTTTTAGGAAAATACACACATTTTTGTGCGACTTAATTCATAGGAAAATACATTTTTGGGTGAAAACTTTGGAACAATCTTCTGAAAGTTATTGGAGTAATGCATTTTGGACACTGCCTTTTTTTTGTGTCCCACATTTATATAAAATAACAAACGTGTTAACAACCCAATAGTGTTAATCAACCATGTTGTAAAAATTGTATTTGTCTAGTTTTGTTGTTGTTGTGGTGTTGATATTTGATTGAGGAATGGTGATACATTTTCATAATGGGAAATTAATTCATCAATAAATGTGGGGAAACAAGGAACTGCAAAAAAAAGTATGTTTGGTTTAAATTCCCCTGGGGCAACTGCATGGTATTTGCAGCTATAAGGAGTCTGGATGGTGATCAATTAAGTCATATCAATGCAGTTAAACAGGTTCATGTAAGATCATGAATTATGTTGACTTGCACTTATGGCGTTTCCAAGGCCATTTCATGATGATTATTAAGGTCATGTCAATCATGTTATACACTTAGGATATTGTAACAAGGCATATGCCAGCATCGTAGGCCTACTGCCTCAGCCCAGAGGCCTACTAGGCTTTCATGGCAACAGCCGTTAGAGCTCACTTTGCCACGTCTGTGCCCTGCTTGGAGTCCCTGTTGCAGCTCTCACTTTCTTCCGTTACATTGGTGGCAGCGTTGGGATCACGTCCAGCTCACGTCTAGTTAAGTGATCTAGTGGTGGGAAGCATTCTGTTCTTCAACATTGTGTTGGGTGTAATTACATTGATCTAGTGAACAATGGATAAGCAACAATGGGCATGACGGATAGAAGTAGTCACTACAGGTGTGATCAAGCCTTACATCAAAGTTGCCTGAAGCTGAATGGAAAGTGCTATGCCCTGACCAGTTATTCAGAAGAAAACCCTCTGTTACTGTGTAATTTACATACGTTAACTTACCAGTGTGGACCCAAAACCAACACATTCTACACATTTACAAACTGCCTGTTTAAATGTTATTACAACCATGGTGTTATATATCGAATAACCTGACAATGATCCACACCATATGGGTAGGCAAATCATGTAAGTGTGTTATGCAGCAAAACACAAATATCCTTTTTTGGGACGCAAACCAGTAATATGATCTGTTGATCCATCCTGTTCTGATCTAATGAGATGGATGGAGGATTTTCTACGGCCTAGAATTGAGGCCTTTCCCAGTCATGATGGACGAAGCTAGGCACCTCTTGGTTCTCATTGGTGGGGTTATATGTCAAACTCTCCTATACCACTTTGCCCAACATGTTATACCCCAGAGGTTGTAAATAAACTACTTTTAAGGTGATATAACTTGTTTTATTATAGGGCTGTGAAACCCATAGCTTCAGTCTGAATGGCTTCAGACTGAATGGCTTCAGACTGAATGGCTTCAGACTGAATGGCTTCAGACTGAATGGCTTCAGACTGAACATTTCTCACTGGAAATGTCTGTTGACATTGAACATAGCTTAGGGTTATGGTATTTAATTCATTTCAGACTRTCCTATGCCACTATTCCTATAGGTTGTAAATAAACCCTTTTTAATACTTCTTAAGGATCGGACCCTTCATCTCAATTTCCGCCTAAAATGACATACCCAAATCTAACTGCCTGTAGCTCTGGACATGAAGCAAGGAAATGCATATTATTGGTACCATTTGAAAGGAAAAACTTTGAAGTTTGTGGAAATGTGCAATTCATGTAGGATAATATAACACATTAGATCTGGTAAAAGATAAAACAAGCAAAAAACATGCATTTTCCATATTTATTTATTTTTGCATCATTTTTGAAATGCAAAAGTAAGGCCTTACATTTACCTAGGAAGATGGGTGTAAGTTAGATGTTGTCCACAAGACGACATCAGTCTGTGTGTACAGTTTGATACATTCAAGAATGAGAACTCTACATAATATTTTGTATGAAGTCTCCCAGGTGTCCTTCACAAATTTGCCCAAATGTACCCAGGAGGCTGAATTGTTACATATATAAATTTCCAAGTACATAACTATAGAGAACATAAACAAAATGCTATGGCAATAGACAATTAAAGTTTACACACTCCAGGAATGTCATACATGAGGAATCATTAGCCTCCCTACATTAAAGGTACTAACCTTCACACCTCTAGATGGCCGGGTGGGGGTGGGTGTGGAGCCAGAGACAGCAGAGGGGTCAGACTGGAGAAGACAGTTCCTAAATTTGAATGAGTGGGGGATGGAGTACTTGAATGTGGTTTCTTTTCTAAGTTGGCTCCCACAGGTCAACTTACTCTCTACCACTATTGAGGTACAACAACAACAAAAAATCAGTTAGAACTCAAGTTTACTATTACTTATTTTATTTAACCTTTATTTTAGCAGGGGGGTGAGCACTGCATCAATACATCAAATACACAACACATATCTAGAAGCATATACACTTCAAAAGTTTGGGGTCACTTAGAAATGTCCTTGTTTTTGAAAGATAAGCACATTTTTTGTCCATTAAAATAACATCAAATTGATCAGAAATACAGTGTAGACGTTAATGTTGTAAATGGCTATTGTAGCTGGAAACGGCAGATTTTTTTTATGGAATATCTACGTAGGCGTACAGCGGCCCATTATCAGCAACCATCACTCCTGTGTTCCAATGGCAGGTTGCGTTAGCTAAGCCAAGTATATAATTTTAAAAGGCTAATTGATCATTAGAAAACACTTGCAATTATGTTAGCACAGCTGAAACTGTTGTTCTGATTAAAGAAGCAATAAAACTGGTCTTTAGACTAGTTGAGTATCTGGAGCATCAGCATTTGTGGGTTCGATTACAGGCTCAAAATGGCCAGAAACAAAGCACTTTATTCTAAAACTTGTCAGTCTAGTCTTGTTCTGAGAAATGAAGGCTATTCCATGTGAGAAATTGCCAAGAAACTGAAGATCTCGTACAACGCTGTGTACTATTCCCTTCACAGAACAGCGCAAACTGGCTCTTCCCAGAATAGAAAGAAAAGTGGGTGGCCCCGGTGCACAACTGAGCAAGAGGACAAGTAATTAGTGTCTAGTTTGAGAAACAGACACCTCACAAGTCCTCAACTGGTAACATCATTAAATGGTACCCGCAAACACCAGTCTCAACGTCAACAGTGAAGAGGCTCAACGTAAGGCTACTATTATTATAATTATTTTGGTGACTACTTGGTTGATTGACAATGTTGGGTTGTTTGCATGTTTGTTTTTACATATAAATACATTTGGGGCACACACAAAAAGGCAGTGTAGAACACCATTGCCCATCATGCATTGTTCTAACAACTTTCAAAAGATTGTTCCGAAGTTTCCCCCCAAAATGTATTTTCCTATGAAAGAAATCACACAAAAATGTGTCTTTTCACGCTAATTAAGCCACACAAAAACGCACAAAATCTGCTGAAATACTTTTTGTACATATTTGCACGAAGTGAGTGTGAGATTGTGTTGCGGCTAAAGCAAAAATGTTGGTAAGAAAACTCAGTAGAAAACTCAGTAGAAAACTCAGTAGAGTTAAAAATGTGCTGGATTTTTTTATTCTGCACATGGGAATTTAATCTCAAAAGGTATTTTTAAGTGCACTACATCACTCACAGCCTTTTATTCGCAACAAGTAGCCTACATTTGATGGAAACACATATCTATCTGCCTAAGGTTCTTCGAAAAACTTTGAGGAGCTTACAAGAACCCTTTTTGAACCCCTATTTTATTTAGTGTGGTAAGAAAATGCTAATATTGTTTTTATGTGGATTTGTGAATATTTGCATGGAAATCTGTCGTCAGTTGGATGGAAACCTAGCTAGTGTCATTGATTCAAGCCTTCAATTTTGGGATTCTATTGAACATTTCAATAGGCAAACACTTGTATTTTAAAAACAAAGAAGTTAGCCTAGTAATTATAAATATTTCAGCAATTATATTTGTTTGTACCCTACTCCATAAAATAAAATGAGCCTATTACAGAAAACCTTATGCACATAAAACAGCTGATAACCCATAATTACAAAACATCTGGAAAAATACACCAAGGACCTGTTTCATAAACTGTGCATAGAGGTAAAACAAATAAATTAGATGACTGGTTATTTCGTTTGAATGGGGACACCTACAAGAAACGCTCTACCAATGCTCCTTGTGTGGAAAGAGTTTTAGCAAGTTAGGGGGCCTGATTAGGCATGACAGGACACACTCAGGAGGGGATAAAACCTACCACTGCTCCCATTGTGGATAGAGATTTAACTACAAAACATTGAATGTATAGGCCTGATGCTGAATAATGATAAATGGCCTCATAATGTATGTTTATTCATATAAACAAACAACAATAACTGATAGGCCTTGCATTGGTGTTGCCAAAGGCATTCATAAGATTTTGGGTGGCCTATCAGATTTCCACCTCAACTCTTAGATTTTTTTGTGCTATTATGTTAAATTAGAAGTCTATATTTAATTGCATTCAACGTTTTTCCATTGAAATGGGTTAATGTACAATGATTTGCTTGGATTATGCTAAGCATTTCAAATAACGTTTGTGGTTTGATGAGTTGAATAGATTTTCTAGGCTGCTATGTGAAAGAGAAAGTCAAATTGCACCACAATTTGGGCAATGGTTAACTCGCGTCAGTGTATCTTGTGTTTTTATCGGTAGCCTGTCTTATCTCCTCCAACCCAATGCAAGGTCCGGATGCAGCGGTGATGTTTCTAATCGACAGAGGGCATATGGCGCTTTGATTTCCTGCAAGTCACTGGTGTTTTTTCTACTGTATCATGGTCTGGAGGACCTGCCTGCCTTCCTGCGCCTGATAGAGTACTTCTGCATTAACTGACAGAGAATTAACTGAAAACATGCTATGTCATATGAGCCTGGTCTTAAACAAAAATGAGTGACTATTAAATGTTTTAAGTCTATTGCTGTCAGCACTTTATTGTCTCACTTCAAAGTTCATAAACGAATAGGCCTAATCAATTATTTAGTCTTTGTAGACTAAATGGTATCTGCTATAGGGCCAGCAAATCGTACCAACATTGCTATTTCGTTTTTCTTTATTTGTTCTTACTATTTTAATTACTTTTTTAATTTTTCTACGTAATTTCAAAGACAATACAGGCCTATACATATGTCTTGTTTGTTAATAATTTCACCTGTCGAATGTGAAATGTTTATCAAATGGATAGGTCTGTCATGTATGGACATTGAAATTATGTATTTTCACTGCACCAATACAACAATTTCAATTAATCTGAATGGCACGGGCCAGCGGCTGGTTGAAACGTTCTAAATGTGACGTACAGATAGTCTCGGTCTCACTGGTTGTCTGGCGTGTGAGCTCCAGCTGAATGCGCTCGCTGCATGCCTTATTGTTCTGTGCGTAATTGGGCCAGAACAGGTAATCAGCGGTCCCACTGTGCAGACAGGGAACAGACGTATCTGTTTACTCACTGAGCATATTATAATAATGCAGGAAATACGAAACTCCGGTGGCACCGCAGGCAGACGTGTGCAGTTGTCTGCAGCTATACGCCTGTATGGATGGAGACACCGACCAAATTGATGGTTGAAAATACACTTGTGAAGGACGCAAAACAATTCAATGCCGATGCAGTGTTATCATGTCATGCATGAGTCTTTTAACGACATTTCTTCATTCTACAAAATGCTATAGCCTATACTATAAACCAGTGATGGGCTATTCTGTGACGTGACTATTTGGTCACATCCACGTCCATACTTTGCCTACTATTCTCTGATTCTCATTCTCGTTCATGTGCAATCGATGACGGTAATATATGGATCCTGTACCATTATCAAGCACATTCTACATGTCTCATGATGACGAACGTGTGGCACGGTCCATAGCAACCCTGACTGACTGGCACCCTGGTGCTGCATACCGCGTTTCCTCTTTCTGTCCTGTACTGCAGCTAGGGATAGGGAGGGATTAAGTAACACATTGATAAAGCAGTGTATCACTTATCCTGATTGATATGGGTTGTAATTCCCCCAGTAGAGATACAGGCTGATCCGTGAGATGGAGCTGCCTGGAGAGCAGTTGGTTCTGGAGGCGGACCAATCATAGCCCCCCGAGCGGCAGCAAACTGAGGAGGAGTTTCCTCTAGCCTAGGCACCTGTCCCTGAAAGGTCCCCACAACACCTGGCAGACGGGAGAGGGCGTGTGCGCATGCTTCACCCCCAGCTAGAACTCTCTTAAAGTTGACCACACATTGTCAACCAATAGTCTTCTAATCTTTTCAGGAATAAAACAGCAGCACCGCATCCCAGGAACAGAGGAGCAGATTGCTGTTGGATCGCCAGTGATTGCTGTTGGATCGCCAGTGATTTTGGATATTAGCAAAGGTCGAACAAGGAGAGTGAAAATGCCTCGGTCCTTCTTGGTGAAAAGTAAAAGGGCGCACAGCTACCACAAGCCCCGCTCCTTAGAAGATGACTACAATCGACTGGATACTATCTTAGCTCATATATGTGCAGGTATGTGGATGTTATCTCCATGTTCATGTCTGGATGTTGTGTGAGGTGCACATATTTCATACCACAACCTCATTCGTTTTTCTGTAGCCTAATTATATTGGTATAAATATACACTTTTATTTGTCTTTTTGTACTAATTATTAGGCTATATTGTGAGGCATGGCTTCATTCAAAAGAACCTGCAATATATTATAAATATAAGACTATGATTTCTAATTTAAAGTCCAGCTATTAATTCAAAGAGATATATAGCCCATGTAGGCTTATCCTGTATCCAAATCAGAATGTATACCTTAGTATAGTTACGTTGACCTCAAAAGAATGAATTTGCAAATTCTATCGTTATTCTTAATAACATATAATTGTGCTGACATTTCTAGGCTATTATTAACGTTATTTATATTTTGTCTTCTTAGAATAATTATTAAAGTGTTAGGCTATCATTATCAAAGTTGTATTTTTGTCGTTATACTTGTAAGCTAAGTCTACTTTAATAGGCTACTGCTCGTTGTAATTAAAACAGAGAATAGTACGATTCCAGAGGACTTGGATGCCTTGACTGGCGGCGATGCCATCGCCGGGCTCTACCCGGACTCTCACCTGGCTGACACGGCTGATTTCTCCAAGTCCCCGCTCAGCTGTGGGGACAGTGTGTGCGGTCCAGTCTCGGATTATGAAGACTTCTGGCGGCCTCCGTCGCCCTCAGCATCACCAGGTAGAGATCTAGTCTGTGGTGCATTAAAATGTAGGCCTTTAGATACCTGAAAATGGGAGATAGTAGCAGACGCAATGATCCTCTTCATACTTTTATCGAAAAAAATATTTGAAACGTAATTTGATGTTTTGTGAAAGCCTCATATTACATAGGCTAAGTTAAACAATCATCATCAGACATATCACATCGAAAATCAACATGAGTATACTTTGAACTGAACATTTGTGATTACAATTTCACAATTTTGATGACGGGACATCCTGTTTGCCTGTCTCCATCCTGAGTTAAGAACAGCGCGCTAATCAATTATATTTATTTGCAACTCAACAGTAGATTCTGATAAATCCCTGTCTCCCTCCGTGGACGAGACACAACCCTTTGCTGTTCCATTCCGGCCCTATGCGTGGAACAGTTACTCTGGTTCTGACATTCGGCACCTGGTCCAGCAAAGTCTCCACCACCAGCACCACCATCCCATGGACCTGGACCGGAGCCCGGCTCTGGGTTACCATGGTGACCGGGCCATGGAACCGACCCTCTTCGAGGGAAGCACTGGACCTGAAAATTACAGTGATTACAGGGCCGCTGCCTGTTTGTTCGATAGAGCCACCGCCCCCGGGGTTGGGTTGTACTCGGAAGGGAACCTGCAGGGGAAAAGCTCAGAAATCAAGGCGGAGTCTGACCTTCTCTGCTCACGGCTAATTCTGAATGGTGCCTACAAGTGCATCAAATGCAGCAAGGTAAGATAATATATGCAAATGTAGAGAATTGAAACATCTTATGCTTGCAATGACTTGCTTGAAGATTTGTGGTTGTGGACACACTTTTCCCGGCATAATGATCACTATCTTTATCAACCTGTCACCATCACCCTCACGAATTTCAAACAACTCTGCAGGTGTTTTCGACTCCCCATGGGTTGGAGGTTCACGTTCGCAGATCACACAGTGGCACGAGGCCCTATGGTTGTGATATATGTGGCAAAACCTTCGGACATGCTGTCAGCCTCGAGCAACATAAAGTTGTGCACTCTCAGGTGACCATTCTAGAATCTAGACTATTCTCATCTCGTTTGTCACTGATTATTCAACGCAAACAAGCAATATAGGATTTGTGTCAGATTTAGACTAATATTTGCCTATATACTTCCACAGGAAAGAAGTTTTGATTGCAAAATCTGTGGTAAAAGCTTCAAACGGTCGTCGACTCTCTCCACGCACCTCCTCATCCACTCTGATACACGGCCTTACCCATGCCAGTATTGCGGGAAGAGGTTCCACCAGAAATCAGACATGAAGAAACACACATTCATCCACACAGGCAAGTATACGTCAGAAATTGTAGTGTATTAGTAAACATACCTCGATGCAACACTAAATATGTTCATTGCGTAAACGGCCACCCAATGTGGCTAATGGTGAGAAGTCATGCCTAATTGACCTGCATTTTCCCTGAAGAACGGATACAATAAAACAAAAACAGCTTGTTTGCCTATATGGTTTGGCTATTAAAGGTAACATGACGGTTAATGTGTACATTTTGTCATGCAGGTGAGAAGCCGCACAAATGCCAGGTGTGTGGGAAAGCGTTCAGCCAGAGCTCCAACCTCATAACGCACAGCCGGAAACACACGGGCTTCAAACCGTTCGGATGCGACCTCTGCGGCAAGGGATTCCAGAGAAAAGTCGACTTAAGAAGGCACAAAGAAACCCAGCATGGACTAAAAGCCTTAAACTAAAATCAAATAATGGACACCAAACACTATTCAACAAACCACTTTTTTGGAAACCAGAAATAAGCTAGTTATCCATTCCTCAAACATGTTAGACTATGACATACTGGTGGAGTATTGCAGAGGCTTTTGTGCAGTGTAGGTTAAGACAAAACCGGTTTGAACCAGGGAGGGACATTATCTGAACCCAAAATATTAGTACAAAATAACCGGATAGGCAATATAACCACCAAGAAAGCGCAAAAACAAAAACAACAGACGAACAATTTCCAACGGACAGTTTGGAAAACAGCCCTTGTCTAAAGAATGTCACTTTGTTTTCAGTTGGACGCCATGGATGCTGGCACAACAGTCACTACAACAAGGCTATGTGATTTAATAAACAAAAGGGTTGTGCTTTTATTTTATAAACCAGAAATGTTTTCATTTTTTCATTTTCGTTCTTCCAATTCAAATTGCACATTTGTATTTTATATCAACCAGACTGTATATCCAGATGTCGTTTACTATAATGCTAAACCTTATTTATTGATCAGATTATCATTTGAATAAAATATGAAAACAGTAATCCAACATATTTTGAGAGTTTTGTTTATTTTTATTTTGTTTCGTAGCCTACTTCAAGGTGTTTCAAGCAGCAAAAGCCACAGATTACTCAAATACATATCACTGTCAACCCCAATACATTTTTTACTCAAATTTTAAGTCAAATAGTTGTAGTAAATTCAACTCAAACTCAACTGAAGTCATTATTACTTCAAATGTTTGTGGTACTGACTAAAAACTAAATAAGAAGTCACATGAACTCTATTTGTTTAAGTTATGATAACAAATTCACTTTTTTCCCAGCATACCCTGCAGGTCGATTTCTTGGAACTGTTTAAAAAAATAGTTTTTGCATGTACATTGAGTGATTGATTGATTAATCTTATGCTACACAAAGATAAATAGCATAACCTTTTCTAAACTAATCCAGTCATTTAGTTAGAATTTTTGCACCCTTTCCTGAAATGGTTATTCCTATTTAAATGACTCCTCCCCAAACCTGGCAGTCATTATGAATGCAGATTGCTGGTGAATAAAATTAAACTGTTGGCTATCCTAACTCAGCTTGGATTCCAATAGGAATTACACATCACTTTGCAAGCCAGTGATTTGCAGGTAGGGTTACAAAACGCTGGTAGACTTCCTATGCAGGCTTTCCAGAAATCCTTTTTGGAAGATTCCTGGAAATCTTTCAACCAGTTTTTATTGAAAATCTGGGAATTCTGGGAAAGATATTGGAATTTTGCAACCTTTCTTCCAGGCCTCATGTGGCCTGTAAAACCATGAATTTCAGGCAACTGCATTAGGGTAAAGATGCGTCTCAAAATATGGCCTCATGAAATATGTCATGTATTGTCATAAAGAGTTAAATTATAATGATAACATTTGCCTAGGAACTCACTTGGTGAAGGCCACAGGACAGAAAATGTCAATAACCATGTCTCATGCCATTAACAAATATGGTCATGGGTGGTAACTACAATTCATTCCTCGAAAAGGCACACTGGAAAATGATATTGGAGGCATTGCTTAGTGAGGGCGTTACTCAAAATGTTCAAAATGATACAACTCAAATGTGGACCCCCTACACATGGTCACAGTGACTATCGGTTTGAGTAATCATTTTTAATGAACTGTACTCAGATATAGATGGCTTCTTCAACAGTTTTGAGTCATGCCAGCACATTGGGGTTTACCGTGTAGGTCATTTTGAATTCTTAGAACTGCCAATGTAAATATTCAGAACTTATTTTTCATTCGAGTTCAGATGATCTGCATTCGTTGTAGTAAATATTTGGTCCAAATTACAAATGTACATTCATAGACAGAATACAACCCCTTGAAATGCATCTGTCTTTGAGGGGGACCTGTGATATTGTTAATTTTAGGCAAATCATTGAACTGAATAGTTTAATCCATTATTGTTATATTTCCACTGTTTGTTGTGATTGTCCTCGTGGTTAACCTTCAGTGAGTTTTAATAGAAAACATTTATCTTGTCTATTCATTGAGGTGTGTAATATTAATCGAAAAACTTGACTGAGCACAAATTGATGTGAAGTCTCTTTTAATAAGGCTATGTGAAAAAGTACCTATACAGCGGCCAGGTTTATTCTCCACTCCATGTAATAGGTCTGTAAAGTGCTTTCTTGCCGTTGGCTATTTTACTGGAAATCTGAGAGGAGACCACAAAATAAGTCGTGTCACAAAGGTCTTCAAGTGCCTTCAGACTGGAAGGTTTCTGTTCTCCCATTATTCATTAATCAAAACATTTTATCTGATCCACGACGTTTTTTAAGGCTTTAGAGTTGACTGCTTAGTCATCTATTTAGCGAATATTTTCGGTTTGAATAAATAATTAGATGCTTAAACAGTTATAGTTAACAGTTATAATTTTAAATCTAATTTTTAATGATATCCAGGAGTGGATAAAACCTTTTTTTATCATGATGAAAGCAATAAAATATAATTTTTACATGGATATTGGCATGGGAAAAATAAACTCGATTCCTCCCAGACCTAGGGTTCATGATGCTGCTACGTTTCATCTGTCAAAAGCTCCTATATACATTTGGTTTGTTTTTACCAAGGCAGTAAGGAGTCTTTTGTTTAGACCTCAAACATTGCCTGAGCGTATTAACCGTTAACTAATGCTTGGTATGTGGCTTTGGCCACTGTGTATAAAGCTCAGGTTGGGCACCTAAACCACCGCTGTTAGGATTACAGCTTGTTGGCGCAAGAGCGTGAAAAGTGACTCAGGTTGATGTGTAGGTTACTGATATCCCTTCAATTGAGGACAAGTCTAATTCATTTAGTCAAACATTTGTCATTCGAAAGTTGCTAACATAGAAATAGACCATGGGCAAAAACAAGTTGAATCGACGTTGTTGTGATGACTTTGAATCAATGGGGACAACTAATTTGATTTGCTAAAACGAATCAACATCAGGGCATTTCGGGTTTTTTCCACCCAACTTTTAACCTAAATCCAATGACATGGCGAATTAATTTTGTTGATTTCACGTTGAATTCACGGTAGTTGAGAACTCAACCAAATGTAAATCAAACTAGATGTTGAACTGATATCTGTGCCCATTGTGAGGAAACATTATAAAACGAGAGAATGAACAGCAACAAAAACAGTACAAAACAATACAAGCTACCCAGTCATACAAAATAGAACGTTAATCATAATCGAGAACATTGTAGCCCTTTCCTGCAGTCAAATGTTCTAGTGGCCGCATGGGTTGAATGTTATTCATTTGTTTCATAATTTCATAATGAATAAACATAGTTGTTTAAAAGACAACAATAATCCGGTGTTTCTATGTCTAACGGTTTTGTTATAGTTCAGTCTTCTGTAATGTATATAAAGTGTAATATTGGGATGCAAACTCAAAATTGAATACATTTCAACTCTATATCTGACATGGTACAGGTGTCTTCTTTTTTTTAAAGCCCATGTGTGAGAGGTGTACACTTTTTTTTCAGCTAGATTTGTTTAAAACTACCAAGAAACCCTGATTTGGCCCACTGCAGTAAATAAAAAAAACTTTGATGTATATATTCCTTTAGTTAACATTCTTAGGCCTGACATACTGTATAGACCTATTTTAGTCAATTAGACAACATGCCATATCTTGGGAGGCCTATAGCCTACATCAATGTCATCATTTCATCTCCAGACAGAATTAAATCAGGAAGTGCTTGTTCAAATCAAATCAAATTGTATTTGTCACATGCACCGAATACAACAGGTGTAGTAGACCTTACCGTGAAATGCTTACTTACAAGCCCTTAAACAATGCAGTTCAAGAAATAGAGTTAAGAAAATATTGACCAAATTAAAAAAGTAAAAAATTAAATTAAAAGTACCACAATAAAATAACAATAACGAGGTTATATACAGTGGGTACCGGTACCGAGTCAATGTGCGGGGGTACAGGTTTGTCGAGGTCATTTGTACATGTAAGTAGGGGTAAATTGACTATGCACAGATAATAAACAGCGAGTAGCAGCAGTGTAAAAGCAAAGGGGGGGGGGGTGTCAATGCAAATAGTTCAGGTGGCCATTTGATTAATTGTTCAGCAGTCTTATGGATTGGGGTAGAAGCAGTTAAGGAGCTTTTTGGACCTAGACTTGGCGCTCCGGTACCGCTTGCCGTGCAGTAGCAGAAAGAACAGTCTGTGACTTGGGTGACTGGAGTCTTTGACTATTTTTTGGGCCTTCCCCTGACACCGCCTAGTATATAGGTCCTGGATGGCAGGAAGCTTGGCCCCAGTGATGTACTGTGCCGTACGCACTACCCTCTGTAGCGCCTTACGGTCGGATGCCTAGCAGTTACCGTACCAGGTGGTGATGCAACCAGCCAGGATGCTCTCAATGGTGCACCTGTAGAACTTTTAGAGGATCTGAGGACCCATGCCAAATATTTTCAATCTCCTGAGGGGGAAAAGGTGTTGTCTTGCCCTCTTCATGGCTGTCTTGGTGTGTTTGGAGCATGATAGTTTGTTGGTGATGTGGACACCAAGGAAGTTGAAACTCTTGACCCGCTCCACTAGAGCCCCGTTGATGTTAAAGGGGAACTGTTCGGCCCTCCTTTTCCTGTAGTCCAGGATCAGCTCCTTTGTCTTGGTCGCATTGAGGTAGAGGTTGTTGTCCTGGCACCACACTACCAGTTCTCTGACCTCCTCCCTATAGGCTTTCTCATCGTTGTTGGTGATCAGTCCTACCACTGTTGTGTCGTCAGCAAACTTTATGATGGTGTTGGAGTCGTGTTTGGCTACGCAGTCGTGGGTGAACAGGGAGTACAGGAGGGGACTAAGCACGCACCCCTGAGGGGTCCCAGTGTTGAGGATCAGCGTGGCAGATGTGTTGTTGCCTACCCTTACAACCTGGGGGCGGCCCGTCAGTAAGACCAGGATCCAGTTGCAGAGGGAGGTGTTTAGTCCCAGGGTCCTTAGCTTAGTAATGAGCTTTGAGGGCACTACAGTGGCGACCCGTCATAGAGGGCAGGTGGGGCAGAGCCTGTTTTGAGCCCCACATTTAGTTTTATATGTGTCACATATCAGTTTGCAAACAATGTAAAATATATATATATATATCATTGAGTTAATAAAGCCACATACAAACATGGTCTCTTTTTTGTTTTCTTGAGTAAGGCAGGTCCAAATGCACGTGTTTCAGCCCAGCMCAGTGCTGTCTGTGATGGTGGGGCAATCCAGAAGAAAATACGGAGTATTGCGCCATGATCGGCTCAGTGTTCTGTCACTCATGGGGGAACTACATCACGCGAAGTCTCGAAAATTCTAGCCCTTTGGTTGCTGACAAGAGTTACAGAAGTGCCTATCCAAGAAGGCTCAAGGTCATTGGCCACAGATAAAATGACGTCAAATTAATTTATATGTACAGTAGCTTTGATTGAACTGATCATGTCAACGTCATACTTTCAAAATCTTAGCTAGCAGTCATCATCATGAATAAAGTCGACAATCTACTGGAAAATCCTTTTCAATCCTTGTCATATGAAGATAAATAATGAAGAGAAATGATGGTTAAAACGTATTGGTAAAACTTATTGATAAAACGTATTAACATTACAAAACAAGTTGGAAATCGCATATTCAACAATGAGTGGTTAAGAAGGAAGTGAGCACAGCACAACAAGGTGAGTCCAAAATTGTCTTGTATGCTGCTGCATAAATGATGTAATATGCCAGGGAGWTATGTATACTGTAGCTAAGAAAGTAATACTAAGTGCATGTTGTGTTGTAAGCTGTTAGTAGCCAATGTGCCTCACACTAATAATTTGGTCCCTTTTCCCTTCTTCATTTCGTCTACTGTTCTGACATGTAGCCTATGGCCTGTTTTAGAGAAATGTAATCATAGAATATTGTAAGAGCTTTCAATGACTGCTTATATGTCCCCATTATTTATCCTACGGTTCTGACTTGGTGTACAGGGAGAATATTGTAAGAACGGYCCATGTTCTGAATTCTGTTGCTGTACATTTCAAAAGTGCTYAACGAATAGTTATYTTGACAACGTCCGTCCTAGCTCGCTCATTAATGTCTTAATCAAAATGATGGATAGCCTCTTATCTGCTCGTCACCATAGTTTGTACATCTAAATTGTCAGTTGAAACCACATTTGTTTAAACAAGTCAGCCTTATCAGCTATGTTTTTTTAAAAGGCAGTAAATGAGGCTGAATTAACTGTTTCGCTGCCAGACAAGGCTCCGTTGATAGCCAGGTGTAGCAGTGGTAAGATGTTGGGACTGCTATTTYTGGGCACCGTTTGTCACCGTTATAGGGCAATTAATGTATTGTTAGTGTTGTGTTGTGTAGTGGCTTTGCTGGAATGCATAATAAATAAAAAATAAAWAAATGTGTTTGGCCCACCAAGATTTCCATGCTAAAATTGCCACTGGGGCACTATGATGTTGAACGCTATGAACAGCATTCRCACATAGGTGTTCATTTTCTGAGAAAAAAAAWAAATACAGTGCATTAGGAAAGAATTCAGACCCCTTGACTTTTCCCACATTTTGTTACGTTACAGCCTTATTCTAAAATMTATTAAATTGTTTTRTTCTCTCATCAATCTACACACAATACCCCATAATGACAAAGCAAAAACAGGTTTTTAGAAATGTTTGCTAATAAAAAAATWAAAWAAATGAAATATCACATTTACATGTGAATTCAGATATTTTACTCAGTACTTTGTTGAAGCACCTTTGGCAGCGATTACAGCCTTGAGTCTTCTTGGGTATGACGCTACAAGCTTGGCACACCAGTGTTTGGGGAGTTTCTCCCATTCTTTTCTTCCGATCCTCTCAATCCTCTCAAGCTCTGTCAGGTTGGATGAGCGTTGCTGCACAGCTATTTTCCGGTCTCTCCAGAGATGTTCGATCAGGTTCAAGTCCGGGCTCTGGCTGGGCCACTCAAGGACATTCAGAGACTTCCCCCGAAGCCGCTCCTGCGTTATCTTGGCTGTGTGCTTAGYGTCACTGGCCTGTTGGAGGTCCTGAGCGCTCTGGAGCTGGTTTTCATCAAGGACCTCTCTGTACTTRGCTCCGTTCATCTTTCCCTTYATCCTYACTAGTCTCCCAGTCCCTGCCYCTGAAAAACATCCCCACAGCATGTCACCACCATGCTTCACCGTAGGGATGGTGCCAGGTTTCCTCCAGACGTGATGCTTGGTATTCAGGCCAAAGTGTTAAAACTTGGTTGTAATAGACCATAGAATCTTGTTTCTCATGGTCTGAGAATCTTTAGGTGCCTTTTGGCAAACTCCAAGCAGGTTGTCATGTGCCTTTTACAGAGGAGTGGTTTCCCTCTGACCACTCCACCATAAAGGCCTGATTGGTGGAGTGTTGCAGAGATGMCTGTCCTTCTGGAAGGTTCTCCCATCTCCACAGAGGAACTCTGGAGCTTTGTCAGAGTGACCATTGTTTTCTTGTTCACCTCCCTGACCAAGGCCCTTCTCCCCCGACTGCTTAGTTTGGCCGGGAAGAATCTTGGTGGCTCCAAACCTTTTCCATTTAAGAATGATGGAGGCCYCTGTGTTCTTGGGGACCTTCAATGCTGCAGAAATGTTTTGGTACCCTTCCCCAGATCTGTGCCTCGACACAATCCTGTCTCGGAGCTCTATGGACAATTCCTTCGACCTCATGGCTTGGTTTTTGCTCTGACATGCACTGTCAACTGTGGGACCTTATATAGACAGGTGTGTGCCTTTCTTCAATCATGTCCAAACAATTGATTTTACCACAGGTGGACTCCAATCAAGTTGTAGAAACATCTCAAGGATGATCAATGGAAACAGGATGCACCTGAGCTCCATTTCGAGTCTCATATCAAATGGTCTGAATACCTATGTAAATAAGGTATTACTGTTTTTTCTCTATTGTGTGTAGATGTCTGAGGATTTTATTTGTATTTAATCCATTTTAGAATAAGGCTGTAAACATAAGAAAATTTMGAAAAAGTCAAGGGGTTTAAATACTTTCCCGAAGGCACTGTTTTTATGTTTTATTGTTGGACATAAAAGACTGTAAAAACACCAGCAAATCAGCTTGAAATTATATTACTTTTGGAAATCTGTTCCAAAGTATTCCCACGCATAATAGAGAGATATCCGAATGTATATGTGATCGTATACAAATGTAAGGAAGGTTGGAAATGATTGTTTTAGTCAAATATTATATACAGTGGGGCAAAAAAGTATTTAGTCAGCCACCAATTGTGCAAGTTCTCCCACTTAAAAAGATGAGAGAGGCCTGTAATTTTCATCATAGGTACACTTCAACTATGACAGACAAAATGAGAAAAAAAAATCCAGAAAATCACATTGTAGGATTTGTAATGAATTTATTTGCAAATTATGGTGGAAAATAAGTATTTGGTCACCTACAAACAAGCAAGATTTCCTGGCTCTCACAGACCCGTAACTTCTTCTTTAAGAGGCTCCTCTGTCCTCCACTCGTTACCTGTATTAATGGCACCTGTTTGAACTTGTTATCAGTATAAAAGACACCTGTCCACAACCTCAAACAGTCACACTCCAAACTCTACTATGGCCAAGACCAAAGAGCTGTCAAAGGACACCAGAAACAAAATTGTAGACCTGCACCAGGCTGGGAAGACTGATCTGCAATAGGTAGCAGCTTGGTTTGAAGAAATCAACTGTGGGAGCAATTATTAGGAAATGGAAGACATATAAGACCACTGATAATCTCCCTCAATCTGGGGCTCCACGCAGATCTCACCCCGTGGGGTCAAATGATCACAAGAACGGTGAGCAAAAATCCCAGAACCACACGGGGGGACCTAGTGAATGACCTGCAGAGAGCTGGGACCAAAGTAACAAAGCCTACCATCAGCAAGGGCATTGAAGATGACGTGGCTGGGTCTTTCAGCAAGACAATGATCCCAAACACATCGCCCGGGCAACGAAGGAGTGGCTTCGTAAGAAGCATTTCAAGGTCCTGGAGTGGCCTAGCCAGTCTCCAGATCTCAACCCATAGAAAATCTTTGGAGGGAGTTGAAAGTCCGTGTTGCACAGCAACAGCCCCAAAACATCACTGCTCTAGAGGAGATCTGCATGGAGGAATGGGCCAAAATACCAGCAACAGTGTGTGAAAACCTTGTGAAGATTTACAGAAAATGTTTGACCTCTGTCATTGCCAACAAAGGGTATATAACAAAGTAATATCGAGATAAACTTTTGTTATTGACCAAATACTTATTTTCCACCATAATTTGCAAATAAATTCATAAAAAATCCTACAATGTGATTTTCTGGATTTTTTTTCTCATTTTGTCTGTCATAGTTGAAGTGTACCTATGATGAAAATTACAGGCCTCTCTCATCTTTTTAAGTGGGAGAACTTGCACAATTGGTGGCTGACTAAATACTTTTTTGCCCCACTGTATGTTTGTTCCTCTTGCGGTCAATTTGCGGTCTACAAATTATTTGTAATTATGTTACGGCCTCCTGACCATCCACTCAAGAAAAAATCATCCCGTGGCTGAATCTTGTTGATGATCCCTTCTCTACTAACATTGATTGAAATCACTGACTCACAAGGATTTTACACGCCTCACTTCCCTCAAATCTTACAACGTACAGGCCTGCAAAAATACTGAATATTTTAAACCCCCTGACGAATAGACTGAGGAGTACAGGAAAATGCCTGCTTATTTAATGAGGGAGAGAGAGAGGCCAGAGAAAAGGAATATAGGCTTTGCTTTTGGCCAACAGCTATAGCAGGTAGAGCTTACTTAAGAAATAACCTGGGAACATTTGGGAAAAGACCAGGACTAACCATGATAGTGATATGCTACTGTGTATAATAATGATTTACTATCTCCTTTATCCACTTGCAATAATCAAGGGGCTCTATTCAATCCACATCGCGGAAGTTCAGTTTTCCAGCGCGATTGAAATTTAAAGGCAATGTTCCCGCTGTCTAAGCGGAGGCTGCATTCACGGGAAACGCTGCATATGTCTGCTCAATCAGACGTTACCTTTACATTTCTATTACGGAATGTGTAACGCTTCAGCAACACAGATTGAATAGAGACAGAGGATTGTTCAATGTTTTAGAAATAGCCAACAGAGAAGGGACCAATTGTGGAGCTGCATTGAGGGAAAGATCATTTATTAAGTGTGTACTAATTACGAACGTCATAGTCAAACAAAACAAATAAATACAAAGTAAACTGTCATTACTGATCCTATTCCAGACAGCTGATTCTATCATCATCTGCTAAGTGACAGGAGCCCTCTCCACCAGGGTGAGTGTATGTATGATCTAGCCCACTACATCTGATCTGAGCTGTTTCTGGCTCCATGGGGACTTCTGGCAAAACGAACAGTAGGCAGCTAGCTAGTACTCTATGAAGTGCCTTTAACACTCGGAGGCAGCCTGAAGCTACAACACTATTTAATGCTCCCATTCCATCGTCATAGCTACACAGTATATCCCAGCCCAGCCCTGTGCCCCTGACACCAAATGGATTCCTTAGGTATTAGTTAGTGACTCAGGTTACCCAAGTCACAGTGCTTTAGTGTCAGCCGGGTCAGGTGGAAAGTGTCATGGGCCGACTTTGAGCGATTGTCAATTTGCAAAGCACTACGTTGAAAGCCCACTGTGAAGAATATGCAAGTCACGCAATATCCTAAATACAATGTCTTTGGGAGACAGAAAGTAATCAATGTTTCGCTCTCCGCATAGTGCTGCTATAGTTCAAAATGCTGTGAGATATGTTTGCATCAGCAGAAAGCATTGACAATAACTGAGTAACCTACAGTAACTATGCCTATAAGAGACAGGAGAGCAGTCCTCCATCTTTTCGTCCGAATGACTGACTGGTTGGGTCTAAAATAGACTCAGTAACTCCAATCCTTTGTGGTTTACTCTGAGAGGAGACCGAGGAGGCTTTTCAAGCAAAGCCTTCAAATGAGCCATTAGTCTGGCCAGATTTTTTCTCCAAGGCCTCTGGCTGCTGCCTGTGCTGAAGTTTTAAAGCATTACCCCATTGCCCCCAGGCATATCAAATATGAATAGAAGAAGTCCTGAAACGGTCCAATCGATTCAAGCTGGCGAATAATCAGAGCACTGCATTCTATGGCTTAAATCTAGGCCTGCTCTCTCTCTCTCTCTCTCTCTCTCTCTCTCTCTCTCTCTCTCTCTCTCTCTCTCTCTCTCTCTCTCTCTCTCTTCTCTTCTCTCTCTCTCTCTCTCTCTTCTGCACACAAATACACACACACAGTATACTACACACACAGCTGAGATGAACAGCTGAGACATCTGAGATGAACGAATTTCATCTCTCTTGACGAACATAGTTGTTCAATTAGAGAGTTGAGAGTTGAGTGCGCTGGTTTTGGTGGTTTGGGGCAATTTATTATTGATGTCAAATAACACATGAAATATAAAAGAGATACATTTTAAGTCATGCTTTGGTTTTTGATGAAATTCTTTGCATCTTCCACAACTACAAGTAAAGAGCATAGTGCATAGCAGTAATACACTGATTTGGAGAGACTAAACAGCCTCCACAACAGCTAAGTTTTGGGTTAAAACACTGTTCCTTCCCAGCATCTGTTTCTCCCCTTTCCATGTACATATAGAGCCAATACATTAAGTGGCCTGCTGTTGTCTGGTACAGAGTACCGGCACCTATAGATTTTCTATTGCTTGAGTACACTTCAGGTACCGTGTAGACTAGAGCACATCCCTCAATCTGCAGACCCATAGACAGACATACATCACCTTTCTCATCAGGGCCTGTTTGGACAGATCACAGCTTAGCTCTCTGTAGACCAGCCTCCACAATGCTACCTACCTCATAATGTCAACAATCCAGCTGCTGCAGCCGGTGGAAAGAAAACAAATAAATCACACACAGTCATCAGAGCCTGTTTACAGGTTACTATCAATCACTTTAGTGCAATTTTCACAAGTAGGCTATGTGGTACATTTTCACAACTCTAAGCACAATAATCTAAACAGATCATCAAAATGGGTCATGTTTCAAAACTCTAAGCACATTTTCAATTGACTAAGTCACTTGTTTACTGTTCCAAATCACTCTTTCAAAGTGCATACTAATTCAATCTACACTGAGTGTATAAAACATTTTGAATACTTGCTCTTTCCATGACATAGACTGGCCAGGTGAATCCAGTTGAAAGCTATGATCCATTATTGATGTCACTTGTTAAATCCACTTCAATCGGTGAAGATGAAGGGAGGAGACAAGTTAAATAAGGATTTTAAGCCTTGAGACAATTGAGACATGGATTGTGTATGTGTGCCATTCAGAGGGTGAATGGGCAAGACAAAATATTTAAGTGCCTTTGAACGGGGTATGGTAGTAGGTGCCAGGCGCACCGGTTTGTGTCAGGAACTGCAACACTGCTGGGTTTTTCATGCTCAACAGTTTCCCGTGTGTATCAAGAATGGTCCACCACCCGAAGGACATCCAGCCAACCTGACACAACAGTGGGAAGCAATGTAGTCAACACGGCATGCTTTTGACACCTTGTAAAGTCCATGCCCTGATGAATTGAGACTGTTCCAAAGGCAAAAGGGGGGGTGCAACTCAATATTAGGAAGGTGTTCTTAATGGTTTGTACACTCAGTGTATGTATCTGGTTTCCACAATACAATATTCACATTACTTTTTCCATTTGTAATTGTATTTATTGTTTTAGCAAAAATTCTTGCACACGAACATAGGATGTAGTTGCACACACAATAATTCATAATTCATAATAATGCGCCCCCAGCCATTACTTTTTTGTTGTTGTTTGTTAACAATTCATTTAACTATCACTTAATCACACTGCTCAAAACCGATAATGACTGAACCAAAGTTGTATAGTGAAAATTGACCACAATTTAGGTAGAAATAATCAAAATAATTTATGGATGTGGCTGCAAATACTACATGATCATCCTCCATCAGCCAGTGTGCTTCAATAGGTCAGGGCAAAGTGGAAAGAGTCACTGCGCTACCAATGGAAATGATGGTGTATAATACAATGCACTGCTGAAATACTTTTGTTGTAAATTACAGTATATTCCACTCATTATCTGAATTTCATTGATACACTCACTGTAAGCTGGGGATTTTAGTTGGTGATACTGCAGCAGTTACAGTAACACATCACATTTAAAAGTTGATCTTGTGCAATGTTCCATGGGTCAGAAATGGCATACATATACCTAGCCGACTTAATTCAACTCCACGATTTACGATGGAGTTGAGCAGCGACTAGTTTGGGAGGACTGGACCTCCGACATCACATAAAATGAAGTTTTTATCAAAAACTACGGATTTCAGCAACCAAAGAATAGCATAAACAGGATATACTCCTGTTTATACGAACAATACAATGGACATTCATTTTACCCACTGTAGGTGGTTTTAATTGTTAGACCATGGCAAATCACCCAACAGGTCAGAGAGAAAGATAAGGTAACTTTTCCTCACCTGCCACCCCCTCCTCCCCCCTGACTGAAGAGGAGGATGGGGGACAATGGGGGAGGGAGGGCTTATATGTGGGAGGCATTCATTTGACTTAGCTTTGTTGTAAATGTTAGACCTTGGTTATCTAACAAGTCAGAGAGAAAGAGAAAGTAACTTTTCTCTTCACCTGCCTCCTCCCCCCTGACATGAGAGGTAGGGTGGGGGAGGGAGGGAGGGCTCATATAGAAGAACGACTCTGACTTCTTTTGTTGCAGGGGGTTATTCATTATTCACCTGATCTAAAAAAAAAAAAATTTGACTGAAGCCAACTGCACAGCTGTCATCAAGCAGCAAGACTAAGGCACAAATTATTAATGATTCTGGAAAGATAAAGGGAGGAGAATGAGAGAAAAATAATAACAAGAGACATGGCTGAACCAGGCAGATGACAGGCTGGGCAGGGTAGGGTGAGTGGGAAAGCTGGCATCTACAGGGTAACAAGGATTCTCTGCTCTGAGAGGCTTGGGTCACCTCCATCTTTACTGGCTTAGACTGGAGTAGGCTTTATGCACTCTGATAATCAAATGAATTATTTAAATCTCCTTRCAATACAGCAGCCAATTCACATTATACAGCAGTGCTTTTACGTCTATAGCCATGTTTTTAATGTCATATATTGGCATACATATACTAAGCTTTTTATTTCCACAAATTCTTTTACCTTGTCTACAGTAGCACCATCTCTAACTCCATGTCATGTAGCGGTCTAAGACGCTGCATCTCAGTGCATGAGGCGTCACTACAGTCCCTGGTTCGCATCCAGGCTGTATCACATCTGGCCATGATTGGTAGTCCCATAGGGCGGTGCACAATTGGCCCAGCATCGTCTGGGTTTGGCTGGGGTAGGCCGTCATTGTAAATAAGAATCTGTTGTTCTTAACTGACTTGCCTAGTTAAATAAAGGTTAAATAAAAATAAAAATACTGTGGGAAGATTTACATCTAAATCCAATATGTGATTTGCGATATGTGTTCATAAATTTCAGAGATGCTCGTATGTAAGATAAAGACAGCTAAACACTAGCTAAACACTAGATGGACGCTAAACACTAGATGACCCTCTCCCAGCTTGATGTGACACCTCCCTGCCTTCTCAAGAGGAATGGGAGGCTTTACAGACAGCCTACTCTGGGTCTGGGATGTCCCATGTGCACATGATGTGATCTAGACTTTCTGAAGCCCTTGTTTTTTCAAGCATGTTTACATGGCAAGTCCCCTGTGTGTGTGTGTGTGTGTGTGTGTGTGTGTGTGTGTGTGGTTTGTTGTGGTGTTTGGTGTGGTGTGTGTGGTGTGTGTGGTGTGTGTTGTGTTGTGTGTGTGTGTGTGTGTTGTTGTTCATGTGTGTGTGTTGCCTTGTGTGTGTGTGTGTGTGGTGTGTGTGTGTGTGTGTTGGTGTGGTGTGTGTGTGTGTGGTGTGTGTGTGTGTGGTGTGGTGTGGTGTGTGTGCGTGTACGTGCAGGAGGGCTAGCCTGAGGGCTGTGAAGCCAGAAGAATGGGGTGGCCAGTGCCCGCAAGCAGGCGGTGACATCACATCAGAGCAAGGCAGGCAAAGGCCAAATGAGAGCGGACGTTTTTGTGGAGCATCATGCCTTGAAAGCTTTCCATTAGTCCTGCAGGGAGGGCTGAGACGGGGCCGAGAGGGGCCCTGAACAGCATGGCTCCTAAAGGAAAGACCTGACCCTGCCCCACTAGGCTGACTGATAAAAAGGTGCGGTCGGATTCTGGACCGGATCCCAAATGGCACCCTATTCCCGATATAGTGCACTACTTTTGACCAGATATCTGGTCAAAAGTAGTGCACTATAAAGGGAATAGGTTGCCATTTGGGGCGCAACCTCTGACTGACTGCAAGGTCGTCTGCTCATTTAATTTAAAGACATGTTTATCCGCTTCATTTAGCATTACATATCACTACACTATTTGGATGTGAGCTGTCACTCACTCAGTCTGAAGAAAAGAGGGGGCTGGTTTTTCTGCTCAGCATGCAGTGCACTACTGTACTCTACCGTATGTATCAGTCAGATTCCTCAGCTCTCACTGCTGCAGACACTGACAGACAGGCCTTTTTTCACATTTATGCTCATATTATATTCTGCGCCATCATGTTTCACAAAGCATAGAGACAACCTTCATCAGARGGGCCATTAAAAGTGTAAAGCGAAGAAGCTTTTATTTCTACAAATCCTTTTACCTTGTCTACAGTAGCACCGTCTCCAACTCCGTGTCATGTAGCCTTCGTTTCATCTTGATTTTAAGTTCCGTCTAATGTCAGATGACTGTGGTGCTAAAAGGATTCAATTTGGTTACAAGGGTTGATGACAAAGTGCTTCTCCAGGAGATAAATAGCACYCGGCATGYAAATCCAGAACARATCAAKGTGTCAGTCAGGGAGAAGACCTTAGAACACCTTCGGGTCATTCTTGAATTGTGGTGGTAATGCTGCCCCTGGTCTTTGACATCGTGTAAAACCAATTTAAATTGACAAATGATAATTGTTTTGTTTTATTKAACTGTTATTTAATAAGAAAACATGTGTATTTCCTTTTACTGCAAAACATACTTTTTTATGCATTGTAGAAAATACTGGGGGCTGGCTAATTTGCTTCTCCCAATGATGATGTGTCGAGGTGTAGTACACTTTTTTTTTTAAATATACTGAATAAAAATCTAAACGCAATGTGACGTTTTGGTCCCATGTCTCATGAGCTGAAATAAAAGATCCCAGAAATGTTCCATACATACAAAAAGGCAATTTGTCTCAAATGTTGTGTACAAATTTGTTTACATCCCTGTTAGTAAGCCTTTCTCTTTTGCCAAGATAATCCATCCACCTGACAGTTGTGGCATATCAAGAAGCTGATTAAACAGCATGTTCATTACACAGGAGCTGCTTGTGCTGGGGACAATAAAAGGCCACTCTAAATGTGCAGTTTTGTCACACAACACAAAGACACAGATGTCTCAAGTTGAGGGAGCGTACAATTGGCACGCTGACTGCAGGAATTTCCACCAGAGCTGTTGCCAGATAATTTCTCTACCATAAGCCGCCTCCAACGTTGTTTTAGAGAATTTGGCAGTACCGCCAACCGGCCTCACAACCGCAGACCACGTTGTGATGTTGAGCGGTGTGCTGGTGTCAACGCTGTGAACAGAGTACCCTGTGGTGGGGGTGGGGTTATGGTATGGGCAGGCATAAGCTGCGGAGAATGAAAATAATTGCATTTTATCGATGGCAATTTGAATGCACAGAGATACCGTGACGAGATCCTGAGGCCCATTGTTGTGCCATTCAACTGCAGCTATCACCTCATGTTTCCGCATGATAATGCACAGCCCAGTTCTTCCATAGCCTACATACTCACAAGACATGTCACCTATTGAGCAGGTTTGGTATGCTCTGGATCGACGTGTACGACAACGTGTTCCAGTTCCCACTAATAGCCAGCAACTTAGCACAGACATTTAAGAGGGGTGGGACAACATTCCACAGGCCATAATCAACAGCCTGATCAACTCTATGCGAAGGAGATGTCTCACGATGTGTGAGAAAAATGGTGGTGACGCCGTAAGATACTGACTGGTTTTCTGATCTACGCCCCTACTTTTTTTAAAGGTATCTGTGACCAACAGATACATATCTGTATTCTCAGTTATGTGAAATTCATAGATTAGGGCCTAATGAACTTATTTCAATTGACTGATTTCCCTATATGAACTGTAACTCAGTCAAATCTTTGAAATTGTTGCATGTTGCATTTATATTAATGTTCAGTATATACAGTCTAWTGTTTTGAATGCCATGAATTAATAAATAGCATTAAACAGTGCATTCAGGAAAAGTATTCAGACGCCTTGACTTTTTCCACCTTTTGTTATGTTACAGCCTTATTCTAAAATGTGTTATATAGATTGTTTCCCTCATCAATATATACACAATAACTCACAATGACAAAGTGAAAACAGGTATTTAGAAATGTTTGCAAATGTATCAAAAATAAAAACAGAAATACCTTATTTACTTTACTAAGTATTTAGACCCTTTGCTACAAGTCACATAATAAGTTGCATGGACTTACTATATGTGCAATACTAGTGTTTAACAAGATTTTAGAATGACTACCTCATCTATGTACCCCACACATACAATTATCTGTAATATATCCTGATATGTTACCAGTATCCTAATTGGCTTAAAATTAGTTTTATAAAACAGGTAAAACATTTTAAGGATACAATTTATACAACCACTTGCTTTTTGATGACTCACCTTAATTATTTGTTGACGTTACAGCCAAACAAAGGATAGATTACAAATAGAAAATTTGCACAATACAAACATTACACACATAGCAGATTAAATTCAAATAAATAACAATTCAAAACCTTTCTTCAAATTACCATGCACCCTTCCAATGCGTCCGTTGACTTAGCGATGTGCAAAAATTGCTGACAGAAATCAGCATTAGAAAGCCAGAATGCTCTGTAATGTTTAAGTGGTAGCTGCCCCAATTAAGAACCGAATGGCAACAAGTTGGCAGCACTGGAATATACGTGAGGTACTTATCAGGAATATTAAGTGACAATCTTAGATTCAGTTAATTGTATTAAAGGACATCATTGTGCAGAGAAGATTTTAGAGCGACATTTGACTCTGCGAGTATTTATAAGGATCAAATCATATAATACAGAAATTTATAAAGACTGTGTAACCATCCAGAAGCTCATGTCAAGAAACAATCTATCAGTGTAAATTTTTATAATGGACATTATTTACAGCATTTTAAGGGACGACTCAGCAGGTTTAATAATATATTAAGGACATGTGATCAGCGCATCTCTCAAGGACATACATCTGATAGAATATTAGAACATGCTATCATCTAGGAGAGTTTTTATAAGGGATTCTCTATGTCATCATCCGCCGTAATATTTACAGGTATCGAGAGAAAGTTTAACGCGCATTATCAGGAAACCTTTAAGACATCATCAGGAATTTAAGGTGGAGCAATTATCAGGCAGATTTAAGCGCGCACGATATCATCAGAGGTGAAAGTTTGTAAGACCTATTATGACCGGCCTCGAAATTTAAGGAACCTATATCATACGGAAATTTTAGACATTATCATGACAGCGCCTGGGTACCGTTACCGGATCAACTGGTTGACCCACAACTGAGGTAGAGAAAAGCCCAATATTTAAGAATAGTGCCCCCACCGTATGTGATTCTGGTTTTATAAAACATAGAAACTATCTCCAACACTGCTGAAGAGAGCGTGTGTTGGTTTTTGAAATCTGGCACACTTACCCCGAGCACGAAAATATGCCTTTTCAATGGACAACGTGGTATCTGCTACTGTTTCCAGCTTCCCACGGGCGTCTACTCTAGTAGAAGTACAAAGTATCAGATTTACCCACAAAATGGACCAAAAGATTATGATCAAAGGTTTTTAACATGCACCTGCATGTCCACACAATGGTTACTATCTAACATGTTAGGGACATGTAGTAGTCCTTGTGTTTTCCTTATTGACCAAGTGGGGAGTAATAAACCTTTAGCAAGCGTTAATGGACACGGGTAGCAATACCAGTAGAATCGCACCAGCCAGCGAATATACGGAACAAGTATAAAAAACCAATAGTCCGGTTTTGCCTGCTCTAATACACGTACCAGCTGAATACAAAAATATTATATCTTCGGAACACATCTATATTAGTTGTCTGATCGATAACTCATGGATACTAAAGTGAGCACAAAGATATGATGCTCTCTGCAAGGTGGATAGGATGCCCAAATGAGAGAGTAAGCTGCTTTCAAAGGGAATCTTTCTCTCTCCACCAGGAAGTACTGGCCAATATTTACCCTGACTCTGATCCTTCTCTGCCTGCTCGATATCTCATCAGACCACAATGGCTCTAGTTTGAATCTATCACCAACGACCCGTATTCTTAAATAGTTTCTAAAATGTTGTGTACAAATGATGATAGTGTTTTTTATAAATACCACTCTCTATAATATGAATATGCATGTGTGATATGTTACTACAAATTGTACATTATATACCAATAACTGATCCATCATTCTTGTGACTATGTGCTTTCTCTCTACTTTCTCTTATATGTATTATAAATCAATAATAATGTCTAATTATAGTGTTGAAAACTATGCTTAATACATATATTTCTCCATGTGTCTGCAGGCGAATAGTGTATGATGGTCTCTAGGTCGATTGCAGTGATATGGAGTCACCAAGTGATAGTTACCTGCCACAAGCGAAAGTAGGCTACTCGTTCCTGGGGTTCCAGGAGAGTGATCTCTCATTACCTCTGCTCGAGTGTGCACGGTATAAGATGTTGTTGGAGAGAGGGGAAGAGAAGATCTTGGACCCCAGTGAAGACATAGCTGTAACTGCGAAGTACTTGGGCAGGAACGTAATGGGTATGCACCATAATGAATCATAACTAAGTCGAACTTCACCTGAAAGCGAGAGGAGGGATTAAAAAAAGTAGATATAACATGAAGAGAGAGTTCACAATATATTATAACATTTAATATAATCAAATATTTGATTGCATACACAAGATAAGATAGTGATATCAGATATATTTGATATGTTAGTGTCTATATATCATACACATGCGAATTATTCAATACTGTATGATAAAAAAAGACACGACAATATTTTGAACTATTTTGACACTATTTAAAACGTGTCTGAAGTTAACTCCATCGTTAAGGCCAAGAGAGACAATGATGCCGGCGACCTGTGTGTCTGAAGCTCTATACGCGGAATATACCAGGCAACATAGATTAGCTTCACGTTTGTAATAGAAAGTTTCTTCTCTCGAGTTACAATACACCGTCCACCTGCTAATGCATATATTGCAACAGTTTATATGTCGCAAGTATATCGCAGAATCAACGTGAATAGAATGTCTCCAGCTTAGACATAAAGCATGAGCAAGCTTAATTGCCAGGCGCCGGAATGTGTTGTTGTGTTGTTACATCCAACTACAACTCATGGTCCGTCTGGATATTCGGGTGCAGGGTAGTCAGACTGCATGACCGTTGAGAGTGGATCTTAAAGGCTGTCTGAGGTTTTCCCTCTGATAAGCGAACCACACAGGACAGGGACAATACTTCACGACAGTGAGGTGAAATAAGAAACAGATTGGTGGAGACACGGGAAGGGTGAGATGTTAGAAGAGAACCGAGATGTGAGTTATCATAGAGATCGCATCTTGTGCACTTTGATGGGTGAAATGATTTCTGTGATTTGTACGTGGAACGCGCGCGTAACAAACGAAGTTAGCCAACACAATTGTCCAAAGGACAACGGTGCTTTCCTGTCATTCTCTGCTTGGGAAGACGAGCGTTAATTACGGAATTTCGAACGACAACGTGTCATGGATCACGCTGATTGGGAGAGAATGAGGATCTTTAAGAAGAAGACAAATCAACGTGGAGGGTGAGGGAGTGTTTTAAAATGGTTTCAATTGTGATGGATGGTCTGGGAGACGACGAGAAGTAGTCAATGTTAAATGCGTATGTACCGGCAGCGGACTTCCTAGACATTGTACGAGCTATAAGATGCCTGTAATAGTCCTTAAAATTCCTGGGAATGGTACGGCTATAAATGATTCGTGAATGATGTCGCGACTTAGACATGGACTGATGACGTGTCCTTAAATTCGCTGAATATGGGGTCCTTAGAATTCCTGATGAGATGATATATCCCTTAGATTTCTGAATAGAGAGTTGTCGAGAGACTAGAGATAAAGAATTTCCGTATGGATGAAGCTGTCGACATAAATCCTGATATGGATGATCGCTTTAGAATTATCGATGAGAGCCAGTGATGTGACCTTAAGTAGTCAGACTGATAAGTTCGCTTAAATACAGCAGACCTGACATGATGGTCCTTAAAGTTCCTGAATAATGTCCTTAAATTCCTGATGAGTCCTTAAAATTCCGGATATGTGTCCATTAAATCACTGATAATGTCCTTAATTCCTGATTAATGTCCATATTAAATATTCCTGGATGGGATGTCCTTAAATTCCTTTGGATGAGTCCATTAAAATTCCTGGGATAAATGACTTTAAAAATTTCCTAAGCATAAAATGGTTCTTAAAAATTCCTGATAATTGTCCCTTTAATTCGATAATGTCGTAAATCCTGAAATGTCGTACTACACTTAATCTATGAAGGCTCTGGACTTATCTCTGACGAGTTCGTATAGGAAAACTGAAAGGTGCGTTTTGAGGAAATGAAGTTTTTACAAAAAATCCCACTTGATCTTGGTGCAGAGCAAAAGGCATATGATTGACGCAGGTGCTGGTACATTCGTGATAGGTGGGCGCTACTCCAGAGCGAGTGCAGCTTAGTCGCCAAGCTGAGCATGTCCAAGGATACTTGTCACCCGGTGTTGATCGCTCGTGTAGCTGCGACGTCTAAATTTCCGTGACTAAGTGTCCCTTAAATGCCTGATAATGTCCTTAAATTCCTGATAATTGGTCCTTTAAATTCGCTGATATGTCCTTATAATTCCCTATAATGTCCTTAATGTTGATTTTCAAACAGGACAATTTTACTATCAACTTTGAAGACAAGTTCAAATAAAATGGTGTCTAAACAAATATGAAGCTTCAAGATACATAATCTTGTATCTATGTATTTCAATATCGGCATGAAAATGTTTATAATTTTCTTCTAGTGGAATTTTTCCATCGCAATTTCATCGGATATTCC
>NC_036853.1:25903596-26085690 GCF_002910315.2 Salvelinus sp. IW2-2015 | reverse complement strand
TTTCTGTCTATGTAAAGTTATTATCAATAGTTCCTACAAATATAGCTATCAACACAAACAAGCATTCAGTGTTGTTACAGTATCTTAATCCAATCCGCACTGCGTTACTTTTGTTAGGTATGGATCAACTTTACGTGCAGCAAAGAAGCAGAAGCTATACAGACATGCAGAGCGAAATTTTCTGCAAAACTGCCTTTTCATGTCAAATTGGTGTCGAGGTGCGAAATCATGTAACATATTCAATTGCATTTTCTCGTTTTTAAGATGTAATAAATGGTGAATTTATTTTGATTGGTTTTCACATTATGTTTGATGTGTAACAGCATAGTTATTGGTATTTTCTATATGTTCAGTACTAATTGTAATTATTAAAAAGTAAAACATTTTAAGATACAATTTATGACATTTTGAATGACTCAAACCTTTAATTATTGTTGACGTTACAGCAAAACAAAGGATAGTACAAATAGAAACATTTTGCACAATACAAACATACACACATAGCAGATTAAATTCAAATAAATAACAATCAAAACCTTTCTTCAAATTACCATGACCCTTTATCTCCTTGATTAGATGTGCAAATTGACTGACAGAAACAGCATTATGGAAAGCCAGAATTGTAATTTAAGGTGTGAATAAAACCAATGGCAAAATGGCAGCACGAGTATTATTTGAATGCATTTATTCAAATAAATAAAATTAATTCAGCTATAATTCATGTTGATTAATAATGCTAAATAGTTACCTAATATTGTACAATACGTTTTGGTATAGAAAAATCTATTTAAACAATTATGCAAGTTGAAATGCCACCGCAATTCAAGAACGACCCCCTTCTGTAAGAGTCAGTGCACTAGCTTGTTCATATTTCATAGCATAGGTAATACTGGTGCTCACACACCACTTACAATATGTCATCTACAAGGGGAAATGTCCGGGGTTGCATTTCTGACCTTAACTCACAGAATCTGATAGCACACACACATTTGTCAGAAAAGCACAAAATTGTATTTCACAATGATCCACTCACATGCCTCTTTCTCTCCATATCTGTAAAAATCTTGTCAATGCAAACAGCATGTGATTTTCAGAGAGAGAGAGAGAGAGAGAGAGAGAGAGAAAGAAAGAGAGACAGAGAGAGACAGAGAGAGAGAAAGAAAGAGAGAGCAGCAGATGTTGCTTTGTGATACAGTGTCCCACTTAACCAGGCCTGATTGCAGCTATGAAATCCGCTTCTGAAAAAATTATAAGATCCATTTCCCAGGCGTGTGTGTGTATCAAATAAGGAGGAGAGAAGAGAGAGAGGAGAGAGGAGAGAGAGAGAGAGAAGAGAGGAGAGAGAGAGAGAGAGACAGAGAGAGAGAGGAAGAGAGAGAGAGAGAGAGAGAGAAGAGAGAGAGAGAAGAGAGAGAGGAGAGAGAGAGAGAAGAGAGAGACGAGAGAGAGAGAAGAGAGAGAGAGAGAGAAGAAGGAGAGAGAGAGATGGGGAGAAGAGGAAGAGAGAAGAGAGAGAGAGAGAGAGAGAGAGAGAGAAAGACAGTGTGGGGATCTTTAAGAGAAGAGAAACAAACTGGAGGAGAAAAGAAAACAAAATGACAAAAGATTTATTCTCAGCTATTTATAAAATATTAATGCAGAGGCATTCAAGTTAAAGTTACTTTTTGTGTTCTGATTTAATGAATGATTTGAGCGTTACGGTGCATGCGGTGCGGGGAGACACAGATGCTGGATAGTCTGAAGCCTGGTCTAATGGTCGTTCAGGGGCTGTGTGGTCATGTGTCAGACTGAGGCAGGATCAAAGCAGCGTAATGCCAGGGCCCAGGCAATGTGGGGACCAGAGTGGAGCGGAGGGGATACACACGGCGTAAGTACTTCCACAGCCCTAGAGGCCTTCTCCTTCTGCGTTGCTTGTGCAAAGCAGGAGAGAGAAGAGAGCCCCAATGAGAACCAGCTGCCATGTTGGGTATAAGTCACCCACGTGCACGGATGGATACGCACTGATAAACACACACACGCAAGCATGCACGGACACGGGCAAAAATCACAAAATACAATGACCAAAATACAATGACAAAATACCATAAAGATCAATGTATCAAAAATAACTGCAAAATACTTGTATTTTGATATTTACTTATTTCAAATATTTTTTTATGTACATACACTACTGTTCAAAGTTTGGGCCAGTTAGAAATGTCCTTGTTTTGAAAATAAAAGCACATTTTTTGTCCATTAAAATAACATCAAATTGATCAAATTGGCAGCTTCATTAAATAGTACCCCCAAAACACCAGTCTCAACGTCAACAGTGAAGAGGTGAATCCGGGATGCTGGCCTTCTAGCAGAGTTGCAAAGAAAAATACACATCTCAGACTGGCCAATAAAATAAAAGATTAAGATGGGCAAAAGAACACCAGACACGGATAGAGGAACTCTGCCTAGAAGGCCAGCATCCCGGAGTCACCTCTTCACTGTTGACGTTGAGACTGGTGTTTTGCGGGTACTATTTAATGAAGCTGCCAATTGAGGACTTGTGAGGCATCTGTTTCTCAATCTAGACACTCTAATGTACTTGTCCTCTTGCTCAGTTGTGCACCGGGGCCTCCCACTACTCTTTCTATTCTGGTTAGAGCCAGTTTGCACTGTTCTGTGAAGGGAGTAGTACACAGCTTTGTACAAGATCTTCAGTTTCTTGGCAATTTCTCACATGGAATAGCCTTAATTTCTCAGAACAAGAATAGACTGACGAGTTTCAGAAGAAAGGTCTTTGTTTCTGGCCATTTTGTGCCTGTAATCGAACCCACAAATGACGATGCTCCAGATACTCAACTAGTCAAAAGAAGGCCAGTTTTATTGCTTCTTTAATCCGCACAAGTTTTCAGCTGTGCTAACATAATTGTAAAAGGGTTTTCTAATGATCAATTAGCTTTTTAAAATGACAAACTTGGATTAGCTAACACAACGTGCCATTGGAACACAGGAGTGATGGTTGCTGATAATGGGACTCTGTACGCCTATGTAGTTATTCCATAAAAAATCTGCCGTTTCCAGCTACAGTAGTCATTTACAACATTAACATTGTCTACACTGTATTTCTGATCAATTTTATGTTATTTCAATGGACAAAAAATGAGCTTTTCTTTAAAAAACAATGACATTTCTAAGTGACACCAAACTTTTGAACGGTAGTGTAAATGCATTAGCAAGGCCGAGCAGCAAAAACATTCTAAGTAATGTTTACAGAAACTTTTTACTTGCTATAACTGTGATAGACCCTCTAGTGAAAGTCTACACACCCCTTGTGAAGTCTTCACATTGTGCCGCCTCAAKATTTTATCTAAAAGGCATTACATTAGATATTATTCTTACTGTTCTTCACATCCTACTCCACATTTCCAAAGTAAAAAAAATGTGGAAAAAGTATCCAAAATAAAATATATTTTTTCAACCGAAAATGCCTTGATATGCGTCTGTTTTCAGACCCAAGAGTTAATACTTGGTGGAAGCACCTTTGGCAGCCATTACAGCTGTGAATCATTTTGAATAAGATTCTACCAAAGTCGAACAATTCTTAGAGCAACATATCCATTGTTTTTGTCAAAATCGCTCAAGCTCAGTAAATTTAGTTGGGGATCATTGTTGGACAGCAATATTCCAACCTTGTCTTTGATTTTCAAGCCGATTTAAGTCAGGACTGAGACTGTACCATTCAGGAACAGTCAACACCTGTTGGAAAGCTATTATTGTGTGTCTTTGGCATAAAAATGTGTGTAATTGTCCTGCTGAAAAATACAACTTTATCCCAGTGTTAGGTTTTCTTAAAAATGTTGCTAGGACTTTGCTCCTTTCCACCATAATACTGAATAACATATTTATTTTGATCCTGACATACTCCCCAGTCCCTGCCGGTGACAAGCATACCCATAACATGATGCTGCCACCACATCGCTTGAAAATACAGAGGATCAACAACGTTGCACTCACTCCATATTATTGGCCTGTATGAAAAAGTGAAATGAAGGAAGGCTGTGTTAAAAAAATCCACTCCAAAACATGCATTCTGTTTGCAATAAGGCCATTAACGTCTTATGGCTGCAAGGGCAGTATTGAGTAGCGTGGATGAAAGGTGCCCAGAGTAAACTGCTCCTCAGTCCCAGTTACTAATATATGCATATTATTATTAGTATTGGATAGAAAACACTCTAAAGTTCCTAAAACTGTTTGAATTATGTCTGTGAGATTAACAGAACTCATATGGCAGGCAAAAACCTGAGAAGTTCCACTTCCTGTTTGGAATTTTTCTGGGGGTGCCATATTTTCAACAAAGCTCTCATTGAAAATACAGAGAGATATTGATGGGTTTTCACTTCCTACGGATGTAGGATGTTAACAGTCAAGAGAACTTAGTCTGATGACTCTAATGTGAAGGGGGGTCGAAGGAGACAGAATTTAGTAATCGCTGCCATGAGGTGACCATGCATTCAACACGCGCGTTCACGTGAGAGGCAGCTCCGTTCCATCTCTCAATTGAAGTCGATTTAATTCGCCGGATGGAACGTTATTCAAGATGTATGTTAACAACATTCTAAAGATTGATTCAGTACATCGTTTGACATGTTTCTACTGACTGTTACGGAACGTTTGGACATTTCGTCACGTTATAGTGGTCGCGCTTTGAGACTTTGGTTAGGGTGTTTGGTAAGCAATTCGAAAGTAGCTAATTTGACATAAATAWCGGACATTAACGAACAAATCAAGCATTTATTGTGGACCTGGGATTCCTAGGACTGCATTCTGATGAATTCATTAAAGGTAAGGAAACATTTATCATGTATTTTCTGGTTTCTGTTGAGTCCAACATGGCGGCTAATTTGGCTATTCATCTGAGCTCAGATTATTGCATGGTTTATTTTTCCGTAAAGTTTTTTTGAAATCTGACACAGCGGTTGCATTAAGGAGAGGTATATCTATAATTCCATGTGTATAACTTGTATTATCATCTATATTTATGATGAGTATTTCTGTTGAAACGATGTGGCTATGCAAAGTCACTTGATGTTTTTGCAACTAGTGAATCTAACGCCTCAATGTAAACTCAGATCTTTTGATATAAATATGAACTTAATCAAACGAAACATGCATGTAATGTGTAACATGAAGTCCTATGAGTGTCATCTGATGAAAATAATCGAAGGTTAGTGATTAATTTTATCTCTATTCTGTTTTTTGTGAAAGCTATCTTTAGCTGGAAAAAATGGCTGTGGTTTTGTGGTGACCTAACATAATCGTTTGTAGTGCTTTCGCTGAAAAGCCTATTTGAAATCGGACACTTTGGTGGGATTAACAACAAGATTACCTTTCAAATGATATAAGACACATGAATGTCTGAGGAATTTTAATTATGAGATTTCTGTTTTTTGAATTTGGCGCCCTGCACTTCGACTGGCTGTTGTCATATCGATCCCGTTAACGGGACTGCAGCCATAAGAAGTTTTTAAGCAATACTGCAAAACAACACAGCAACAAAGGATTTAACTTTTTTACCAAAATAAAAAATGACAGGTTCGGGTCAAATCTAATACAACACAACCCCTCTATATTTTCAAGTATTGTGGTGGTCACATAAGTGCACTCAGGCTACCCGGAAGGCCAAAGTTAGTTACTTTAAGGAGTAGTTCTCTCTGTTTGGGTCTAACCCCAAGAAGTTCTGGAAAACGGTTAAAGACCTGGAGAATAAACCCTCCTCCTCACAGCTGCCCATGTCCCTTAATCAATCAATCAATCAATCAAATGTATTTATAAAGCCCTTTTTACATCAGCCGATGTCACAAAGTGCTGTACAGAAACCCAGCATAAAACCCCAAACAGCAAGCAATGCAGATGTAGAAGCACGGTGGCTAGGAAAAACTCCCTAGAAAGGCCAGAACCTAGGACGAAACCTAGAGAGGAACCAGGCTCTGAGGGGTAGCCAGTCCTCTTCTGGCTGTGGAGATTATAACAGAATATGGCCAAGATGATCAAACGTTCATAGATGGCCAGCAGGGTCAGATAATAATAGTCACAGTGGTTGTAGAGGGTGCAACAGGAGTAAACCTCAGGAGTAAATGTCAGTTGGCTTTTCATAGCCGATCATTCAGAGTTAGAGACAGCAGGTGCGGTAGAGAGAGAGTCCAAAACAGCAGGTCCGGGACAAGGTAGCATGTCCAATGAATCAAATCAAATTTATTTATATAGCCCTTCGTACATCAGCTGATATCTCGAAGTGCTGTACAGAAACCCAGCCTAAAACCCCAAACAGCAAGCAATGCAGATGTAGAAGCACGGTGGCTAGGAAAAACTCCCTAGAAAGGCCAAAACCTAGGAAGAAACCTAGAGAGGAACCAGGCTATGAGGGGTGGCCAGTCCTCTTCTGGCTGTGCCGGGTTGGAGATATTAACAGAACATGGCCAGAAGGATGTTCAAAGATGTTCATGAATGATAATGCATCCAGACTATATGTGTCAAAAGGTACCTAATATATTCAGTAGTTGGTCGTGAGGCGTCCAAGATGCATTACACCAGTTCAGCACCACTCAGGTAGTAATAGATGTCAGGGTTGGCTTTTTCAAGTATACTAAACCGATCATTAGGTTTTTATATCGTTTATCCCATCTCTTCGCCTCTCGGAGAGTGAAAACAGCAGGTTGGCGACATAAAGTGTATGGCATGCTCCGATGAACAGAAAGTCAGGTTCGCATTAGACTGCAGTGCAGACACTTAGTTGAAACTGGGATTGCCGATAGGTCTCTTTATGCAGAACAGCTAAATACGGCACAGGTGGAACTGAGGACAGCAAGGAGTCATCATGTCAGGTCGTCTGAGGCGATGGCTGCTCTAGGGCTCAGGTCCTCCTACGAGAGAGAGAATAGAAAGAAAAGAGAAAGAGAGAATTAGAGAGAGCATACTTAAATTCACACAGGACATCACGGATAAATACAGGAGAAGTACTCCAGATATAACAAAACTGACCCTGCCCCCGACACAAACTCTAAGTGCAGTCATAAAATACTAGTAGGCTGAGACAGGGGGTCAGGAGACACTGTGGCCCCCAGTCCGATGATACCCCCGGACAGGGCCAAACAGGAACGATATAACCCCACCCACTTTGAGCCTAAGCACAGCCTCCACATCGCACTAGTATTCATGGAGTATCTTCGATCCAACCTACGATAATACGTATACCATCTCATATTAGAATCGCTAAGGACACGAAGTAGGATACAGCACAAAAGTGAGATCTCCGCCACGGCCAACCCAAGGGCGTGGGTTGTGGTATGGTTAGGTGTCCAGGCAACCCAGAAGTTCAGTCTAGGGCTCGCAATCCATAGCCACAGGCAGAGATCGCTTGAAGAACTGTGAGCTAGCCTAGCATTGTCTCCAGGTAAGTGGCAAGACTTAGGGACACCTTAATGTTGATGATGTGGTTGTTACTGACAAGGAGCACATGGCTGAGCTCTTTAATCACCACTTCATTAAGTCATGATTCCTATTTGATTCAGCCATGCCTCATTGCCTGTCCAACATTTTCTCATCTCCCACCCCTTCAAATGCGACTAGCCGCAATGTTCCTCCCTCTTTTTCCCCTGCCCCGCTACAAAGTTTGAGGTGCAAAAGGAGCTCCTTAAACTTGACCCCCAATAAAACATCTGGGTCAGATGGTTTAGATCCTTTATTCTTTAAGGTTGCAGACCCTATCATCACCAAGCCTCTCTCTGACCTTTTTAACCTGTCTCTCCTCTCTGGGGAGGTTCCCACTGCTTGGAAGGCAGCCACAGTGCGTCCTTTATTTAAAGCGGGAGATCAAGCTGATCATAACTGTTACAGGCCAATTAATTTTTTGCCCTGCTTATCAAAAGTGTTGGAAAAACTTGTCAATAATCAACTGACTGTCTTTCTTGATGTCTATAGTATTCTCTCTGGCATGCAATCTGGTTTCCGCTCAGGTTATGGATGTGTCTCTGCAACCTTAACGGTCCTAGATGATGTCACCATTGCCCTTGATTCTAAGCAATGTTGTGCTGCTATTTTATTTGACTTGGCCAACACTTTTAATACGGTAGACCATTCCATTCTTGTGTCTCTGAGGGGTCTTTGGCCTGGTTTGCTAACTACCTCTCAGAACAACTGCTGTCTCAGCCACTGCCTGTCACCAAGGGAGTACCGCAAGGCTCGATCCTAGGCCCCACGCTCTTCTCAATTTACATCAACAACATAGCTCAGGCAGTAGGAAGCTCTCACATCCATTTACATGCAGATGATACAGTCTTATACTCAGCTTGCCCCTCCCCGGATATTGTGTTAAATGCTCTACAACAAAGCTTTCTTAGTGACTAACAAGCTTTCTCTGCCCTTAATCTTGTTCTGAACACCTCCAAAACAAAGTTCATGTAGTTTGGTAAGAAGAATGCCCCTCTCTCCACCGGTGTGATTACTACCTCTGAGGGTTTAGAGCTTGAGGTAGTCACCTCATACAAGTACTTGGGAGTATGGCTAGACGGTACATTGTCTTTCTCTCAGCACAAATCAAAGCTGCAGTCTAAGGTTAAATCTAGACTTGGTTTCCTCTATCGTAATCACTCCTCTTTCACCCAAGCTGCCAAACTAACCCTAATTCAGATGACCATCCAACCCATGCTAGATTACGTAGACGTAATTTATAGATCGACAGGTAAGGGTGCTCTTGAACGGCTAGATGTTCTTTACCATTTGAGCATCAGATTTGCCTTCAATGCTCCTTATAGGACACATCACTGCACTCCATACTCCTCTGTAAACTGGTCATCTCTGTATGCCTGTCGCAAGACCCACTGGTTGATGCTTATTTATAAAACCCTCTTAGGCCTCACTCCCCCCTATTTGAGATACCTATTGCAGCCCTCATCCTCCATATAAAACACCCGTTCTGCCAGTCACATTCTGTTAAAGGTCCCCAAAGCACACACATCCCTGGGTCGCTCCTCTTTCCGTTCGCTGCAGCTAGCAACTGGAACGAGCTGCAAAAAACACTCAAACTGGACAGTTTTATATCCATCTTCAATCAAAGACTCAGTCATGGACACTCTTACTGACAGTTGTGGCTGCTTCGCGTGATGTATTGTTGTCTCTACCTATCTGGCCTTTGTGCTGTTGTCTGTGCCAAATAATGTTTGTACCATGTTTTGTGCTCCTATCATGTTGTGCCACTGCCATGTTGTGTTGCTACCATGTTGTTGTTGATGGTTCCCAACCAAACACACACACACACACACACACACACACACACAACACACCACACACACACACACACACACACACAACCCACACACACACACACACACACACACACACACACAACACAACACACACACACACACACACACAACACACAACACATACACACAGTGTACAAAATATAAGAACACCTGCTCTTGAGACTGACCAGGTGAATCCAGGTCAAAGCTATGAACCCATTTGATGTCACTTGTCAAATCCACTTCAATCAGTGTAGATGAAGGGGAGGAAACAGGTTAAAAAGGATTTTCACCGATCTTGGAAACAATTGAAACATGGATTGTGTATGTATGCCATTCAGAGGGTGAATGGGCAAGACAAAAGATTTAAGCGCCTTTGTACGGGTAGGGCAGTAGGTGCCAGGCACAACAGTTTGTGCAACGCTGCTGGGGTTTTCACGCTCAGCAGTTTCCCGTGTGTATCAAGAACGGTTCACCACCCAAAGGACGTCCAGCCAAGTTGACACAACTGTGGGAAGCATTAGAGTCAAAATGGGCCAGCATCCCTGTAGAGTCCATGCACCGACAAATTGAGGCTGTTCTGAGGGCAAAAGTGGGGGGTGCAACATTAGGTGTTCCTAATGTTTGGTACACTCAGTTTATACTGGAACAACAAGCAATGTTGCGTAGTCATAGCAGTAACGTGTTACCCCTTACCTAACCTTGTCATTGTGACTAGGCTGAAGGTAGCTGAAGGCATGTGGGGAGCAACAGCAGTGTTGCAGGAGAGGAGGCATATCTCAGGTCACTGCTATCACATAGCCATGTATATTTAATAGGCAGAACAACAAGCAGATAATTATTGTGTAACCTGACCAGCTAATAGATTCATCATGGCTCTGCAGGGTTACACTCCAGGATMATGTTTTTGTTTATCTCTCATGAAAACAACCATACAYAAAAATARATATATATTATGARATATTAATGAATGACATTCATTAATGATATTTATATAGACAAGTACTACAGGGTTGAAATAATGTGTTTATGACAGCATTTAATTTGGATGGTCAAGTATATACAGCAGGGGTATCAAACTCATTCCATGGAGGACCTAGAGTCTGCGGGTTTGAGTTTTTTCCCTTTCAATTAAGACCTAGACAACAGGTGAGGGGAGTTTACAGAGACTGGGGAATTTGTCAGGCTTGACTAACTAGTGACCATAATTCATCAATCAAGTATAAGGGACGAGTGAAAACTCTCAGACACTCGGCCATCCGTGGCATGAGTTTGACACGTGATATACAGTATACATACAGACTGTAAATACATACATAGATACAGTACATACATAAAGTGCCTTCAGAATGTATTCACACCCCTTTTTCTGTCACACCATGATCTGTTTCACCTGCCTTGTGCTTGTCTCCACCCCCSAACAGGTGTCTCCCATTTGTTCCATTATCCCCTGTGCATTTATGCCGGTGGTTTCTGTTTGTCTGTTGCCAGTTTGTCTTGTCTCGTCAAGCCTACCAGTGTGTTTTTCTATACGCATGTTTGTCTAGTCCCTGTTTTCTAGACCTCCTGGTTCTGACCTTTTCTGCCTGCCCTGAGGCCGCCTGCCATACCATTCTGCCTACCCTGACCTTGAGCCTGCTTGCCTGCCGTCTTGTACCCATCTGACTCTGACCTGGTTTACGAACTTCTGCCTGTCCTCGACCCTGCCTCTTCCCTGCCCCTTTGTATATTTAATAAATTAGAGGCTCCCTCCTTGTGTCTGCATTTGGGTCTCGTCCTGTGTCGTTAAAGACGAACTGGCCATGACTAATCCACAGATTCGGACCAGCTTCTGCAACGCTGTCTCCCTACAATGGACCCACCATTGGAAGACATGTGGAGCTACTCCATGAACCTTATGGAAGGACTCCATAACTTGGCTGACACGCCATGACCAGGGTTTCAAATCCTTACTGAAGCAATTCATGGCTACTTCAGGCAGCATGCACAACGGAGACTTCCCGGACGCTCAGTATCTCCCTACCAGTGGTGATTTTGTACAGCCTACTCGCTTCCCGAGAAACCTGCTTTACTTCCTCGGAGCGCTATGCTGGGGATCCTGGAAACTGCCGGGCGTTTCTTTCGCCAGTGCTCCTCAATCTTTGAGCTGCAGCCGTTCTTCATTTCCTTCGGATCGTTAGAAGATAGCGTATGTCATACGCTGAATGTCTGGAACGGGTGCCACGTGGGCTACGGCGGTTTGGGCAGCAACAATCCGTCCATTTGCTTTGTCTGGAGGATTTCCGATGGCAGAGGTGATAAAGCTCTGACGAAGGCCTGTGAGGGGCCGATACGTTAACTTATTAAGAGCAAGTGATACTATCAAAGAGCAGTGTGTCAGGTTCTTATTTTTTCCAATGGCAGAGGTGAAGAAGGTGTGTTCGATTCTCCGGTGTCTGGGAGAGAGATGACCCGAAAGCTACCTCTACTGCGTCAAGACTCCCGTAATGTGGCAGACTATGCTGTAGACTTTTGCACATTGGCCGCTGAGAGTGCCTGGAACCCGGAGTCCCTGTTCGATACCTTACTTCATGGATTATTGGAGGAGATTAAAGATGAGCTCGCAGCTCGGGAGTTACCCTTGGACCTCGAATTCCTCATAGCCTTAACTATAAGGATCGAAGGGCGATGGAGAGGAGGACTGTTCTTGGCCACATTCGCATGTCCACGGCTGCTTTCACGCCTCCTAAGAACCCCGGAAATCCCRGATGCCTGCATTCCTGAGAGGATCCGAAGTCACCCGAGCCCCCTCGGGAATCATCGGGGATGGGGAACTCGTTTACTCCAGAGCCTATGCAACTGGGCAGGGCTAGATTGTCACCTAAGGAACGACTATGCAGGCTGAGCTCCAACAGTTGCCTGTATTGTGGTGCTACAGGGCATTACATATCCACCTGTCCAGTAAAATACCAGGCTCATCAGTAGGTACGAGTACACTGGTGGGCCATACTGGGAGTCGTCTAACTCCTATTACTTGTACCTCTTTCCATGTTATCCTGCTGTGGAYTGATCGGTCTAAATCTCTCCAGGTGCTCATTGACTCTGGGACTGACGAGAGCTTCGTGGACGCTACTCTAGTATCTGACCTGGGTATCTTCACACAACTCCTCTCCGTTCCCATGGATGCAAGAGCACTGGACGAACGCTCCATTGACAAGTTCACTCACAGTATGGTTCCCATTAACCTGCGAGTGTCAGGCAATCACAGTGAGTCCATACAGCTTATACTTATTGAATCRCCCCTTGTTCCTGTTGTTTTGTGATTTTCATGGCTCCAGAGGCACAACACCCTGATTGACTGGACTACTGGTTCTATCCTGGGTTGGAGCCCATTCTGCCACTCACGTTGCCTTAAAGTGGCGCAGCCTGCCCCGGGARGTCCTCCTGCGGGCTCTGGAAAAGCCTCGGATTTCTCTGCCATTCCTGCGGAGAACCAGGACCTCCTGGAGGTTTTCAGCAAGGCTCGTGCCATCTCCCTTCCTCTGCATCGTCCCCATGATTGCGCCATTGACCTCCTCCCAGGCACCACAATGCCTCGTGGGGTGCTATATTCTCTGTCTGGCCCTGAGACCAATGCCTTGGAGGAGTACACTGAGGACTCTCTGGCTGCTGGGAGCATTCATCCTTCTGCCTCCCCTGCCGGTGCAGGTTTCTTCTTTGTGGAAAAGAAGGACAAGACCCTGCGCCCATGTATCGACTACCGGGGCCTCAAGAATCGTTACCCTCAAGAATCATTACCCTCTACCACTCCTCTCCTCGGCTTTCAAACCTTTCCATGGGGCAACCATATTTTCTAAGTTGGACCTTCGGAACACCTATCACCTAGTTTGGACACGGGAAGGAGACGAGTGGAAGACAGCCTTCAACATGGCTAACAGACACTACAAATACCTGGTCATGCCGTTTGGACTCACCAACGCCCTCACAGTGTTCCAGGCCCTGGTCAACAATGTGCTTCATGACATGCTGTATCAGTTTGTGTTTGGCTACCACAACAACATCCTTGTTTTCTCCCATTCTGCTCAAGAGCATGTCTTTCATGTCCGACAAGTCCTCCAGTGCCTCCCGGAGATCCAGTTGTTTGTGAAAGCTTAGAAGTGTAAATTACATCGCTCCACTATCTCTTTTCTGGGAACGTTCAGATGGATCCTGACAAGGTGACAGCGGTGGTGGACTGGCTCCAACCCACCTCTAGAGTGCAGCTGCAACGTTTTCTGGGATTTGCTCATTTCTAACGCCTCTTCATTCGTGGCTACAGCCCCCATCTTCTCCCCTCTCTGCACTCACTTCTCCTAAGGTGCCATTCACATGGTCCCAACGTTCGGCCCAGGACCAAAAATTGCCCCTAGNNGGGGTACTGTCACACCCTGATCTGTTTCACCTGTCTTGTGCTTGTCTCCAACCTCCACCAGGTGTCTCCCATTTGTTCCCATTATCCCCTGTGTATTTATACCGGTGGTTTCTGMTTGTCTGTTGCCAGTTCGTCTAGTCACGTCAAGACTACCGGCGTGTTTTCCCYTACTCCTGTTTTTCTAGTCCTCCTGGTTCCGACCTTTTCTGCCTGWCCTGACCCTGAGCCCGCCTGCCGTCCTGTACCCATCTAACTCTGACCTGGTTTACAAACTTCTGCCTGTCCTCGACCTGCCTCTTGCATGCCGCTTGTCTATTAATAACGTCAACGATTTACACAAAATACTCTAATGTCAAAGTGGAAGATATTATTTTTATATTTGTAAAAACATTATGAAAAAGAAATATATCACTAATATATCTTGATTTAGATAAGTATTCAACCCCCTCYGTCAATACGTTAGAATCCCCTTTGTCAGCAATTACAGCTATGAGTCTTTCTGGGTAAGTCTCTATGAACTTCACACAACTGGATTGTGAAACATTTGCCCATTATTATTTTCAAAATTCTTCAAGCTTAGTCAAATTGGTTGTTGATTATTGTTAGACAACCATTTCAGGTKTTTTCGTAGATTTTCAAGCAGATTTCAAGCAGAAGTCAAAACTGTAACTCGACCACTCAGGAACTTTCACTGTCTCCTTTGTAAGCAACTCCAGTGTAGATTTGGCCTAGTATTTTAGGTTATTGTCCTGCTGAAAGTGAATTAATCTCCCAGTGTCTGGTGGATTTTGCCTGTGCTTAGCTCCATTCCGTTTCTTTTTTATCCTGAAAAACTCCCCAGTCAACTACAATGTTGTTGATCCATCCTCAGTTTTCTCCTATCACAGCCATTCAACTCTGTAAATGTTTTAAAGTCACCATTGGCCTGATGGTGAAACCCCTGAGCAGTTTCCTTCCTCTACGGCAACAGAGTTAGGAAGGACGCCTGTATCTTTGTAGTGACTGGGTGTATTGATACACCATGCAAAGTGTAATTAATAACTTCACCATGCCCAAAGGGATATTGCATGTCAGCTTTTTTTATTGTTACCCATCTACCAATACGGGCCCTTTGCGATGCTTTGGAAAACCTGCCTGGTCTTTGTGATTGAATCTGTGTTTGACATTCACTAAGTCGAGCAGTGAATGTCAAACACAGATTCAATCACAAAGACTGAGGGATCTTACATTTGTCTGTATGTGTGAGTTAGTCCACCTCCTAAGGATCCACCCCTTTTTTCAATTTTCGCCTAAAGGACATACYTAAATCTAACTGTCTGTAGCTCAGGACCTGAATCAAGGATATGCATATTCTTGATACCATTTGAAAGGAAACACTTTGAAGTTTGTGGAAGTGTGAAATMAATGTAGGAGAATATAACACAGTAGATCTGGTAAAAGATAATTGTATTTTTTTTGTACCATCATCTTTGAAATGCAAGAGAAAGGCCATAATGTATTATTCCAGCCCAGGTGCAATTTAGATGTTGGCCACTGGATGGCAGCGGTGTATGTCCAAGTTTTAGACTGATCCAATGAATCATTGCCTTTATGTTCAAAATGTTGTATCAAGAGTGCCCAAATGTGTATAATTGGTTTATTAATAACTTTTCAAGTTCATAACTGTGCACTCTCCTCAAACAATAGCATGGTATTWTTTCACTGTAATAGCTACTGTAAATTGGACAGTGCAGTTAGATTAAAAATAATTTAAGCTTTCTGCCAATATCAGATATCTATGCGAATCGCATTAGCCTATGTTAGCTCAACCGTACCACGTGGGACCCACCGATCCTGTAGAGGTTTTAAAAACAGGGGAGTTAGTCTTTAAAAAATCTTGTTAAACACTATTATTGCACACAGAGTGAGTCCATGCAACTTATTATGTGACTTCTTAATTAAGTACATTGCTACTCCTGAACTTATTTTGGCTTGCAATAACAAAGGGGTTGAATACCTATTGACTCAAGACATTTCACCTTTTCATTTTTTATTAATTTGAAAAACATAATTTCATTATGGGTTATTGTGTGGAGGTCAGCAACAACAAACATCTAAATTTAATCCATTTTAAATTCAAGCTGTAATACATCAAAATGTGGAAAAAGTAAAGTTGTGTGAATACTTTCTGAAGGCACTGTACATACAGTACCAGTTAAAAGTTTGGAGACACGCACTCATTACATTGTTTTTCTTTATTTGTACTATTTTCTACATTGGAGAATAATAGTGAAGACTTCAAAACTATGAATAACACATATGGAGTCATGTAGTAAGCAAAAAAGTGTTAAACAAATCAAAATAGATTTTATTTTTGAGATTCCTCAAAGTATCCTCCCTTTGCCTTGATGACAGCTTTGCACACTCTTGGCATTCTCTCAACCAGCTTCACCCGGAATGCTTTTCCAACAGTCTTGGAGGAGATACCACATATGCTGAGCACTTGTTGGCTGCTTTTCCTTCACTCTGCGGTCCAACTCATCCCAAACCATCTCAATTGGGTTGAGGTCGTGTGATTGTGGAGGCCAAGTCATCTGATGCAGCACTCCATCACTCTCCTTCTTGGTCAAATAGCCCTTACACAGCCTGGAGGTGTGTTTTCGGTCATTGTCCTGTTGAAAAACAACTGATAGTCCTACTAAGCGGAAACCAGATGGGATGGTGTATTGCTGCAGAATGCTGTGGTAGCTATGCTGGTTAAGTGTGCCTTGAATTCTAAATAAATCACCGACAAAGTCACCAGCAACCCCCCCACCCACACACACCATCACACTTCCTCCTCCTTCACAGTGGGAACCACACATGCGGAGATCATCCGTTCACTTACTCAGTGTCTCACAAAGACACGGCAGTTAGAACCAAAAATCTCACATTTGGACTCATCAGACCACTTTTCTAATGTCCATTGCTCGTGTTTCTTGGCCCAAGCAAGTCTCTTATTATTATTGGTGTCCTTTAGTAGTTGTTTCTTTGCAGCAATTTCGACCATGAAGGCTTGATTCACACAGTCTCCTCTGAACAGTTGATGTTGAYATGTGTCTGRTACTTGAACWCTGTGAASCATTTATTTGGGCTTGAATCTGAGGGGCAGTTAACTCTAATGAACTTATCCTCTGCAGCAGAGGTAACTCTGGGTCTTCCTTTCCTGTGGCGGTTCTCATGAGAGCCAGTTTCATCATAGCGCTTGATGGTTATTGCGACTGCACTTGAACAAACTTTKAAAGTTCTTGAAATGTTCTGTATTGACTGACTTTCATGTCTAAGTGTAATGATGGACTGTCGTTTCTCTTTACTTATTTGAGCTGTTCTTGTCATAATATGGACTTGGTATTTTACCAAATAGGGCTATCTTTTATATACCTCCCTTGCCTTGTCACAACACAACTGCTTGTCTCAAATGCATTGAGAAGGAAAGAAATTCCACAAATTAACTTTTAACAAGGCACATCTGTTAATTGTTATGCATGCCAAGTGACTATCATAAAGCTGGTTGAGAGAATGCTAAGAGTGTGCAAAGCTGTCATCAAGGCAAAGGGTGGCTACTTTAAAGAATCTCAAATATAAAATATATTTAGATTTTTTAAATACTTTTTTGGTTACTACATGATGTGTTATTTTATAGTTTTTGATGTCTTCACTATTATTCTACAAAAAATAAAGACAAACCCTTGAATGAGTAGATGTGTGCAAACTTTTGACTGGTACTGTACATATACTTCCATGAAACAACCCAAAATCCCCTCTCTCCCCCTTTTCCTTATTTTCTCCTTAGTGACCTCTTAGAGAACATACACACAGAGTGAGTGGACCATTTACCAGCCAGCCATCTATCTCAGCCCTCAGCCCAACTCAGTGTGAAGAAACAGGCCCCCAGGGGCCCCTAACAGACTGACTCTCCCTTCTGCTGCTTGTCAAGAAAAACTGGCATGTTTAGGTCCTCTCCCTCGGGTCCCCAGACCCACTTCAGCTGCTGTTTACTGTGGTTGGTCTGGACTGAATGCTGCATCTGATTTCAAACACAGATATTCTTCTGATATGCTAGCCTTGATTTGCTTCTTTCAATGGATGGTGGTTTCCATTTTATCTCAGAGTACTGTAACTTAAAGAAGAGAAGTAGTAATTGACCACAGAGTAAATGAGCAGTAATCTCACAGTTTTCTCTCTGATTTGTAGTTCCTTTTTTAAACCAAAGGTTAGCTAGTATGTGTAGAAATTGCCCACATAAGAAACATGACATTTGCTGAAATATCACAGTCTGTCACGCCCTGACCTTAGTTATCTTTGTTTWCTTTATTATTTTAGTTAGGTCAGGGTGTGACATGGGGGATGTATGTGTTTTGTATTGTCTAGGGGTTTTGTATGTTTATGGGGCAGTGTCTAGTCTAGGTGTATGTATGTCTATGGTTGCCTAGATTGGTTCTCAATTAGAGACAGCTGTCTATCGTTGTCTTTGATTGGGAACCATATTTAGGCAGCCATATTCATTGGGTAGTTCGTGGGTTATTGTCTATGTCTATGTCAGTTGCCTGTGTCTGCACTGTTTAGCTTTAGCGTCACGTTTGTTGTTTTGTTTAGTTTGTCAAGTGTTCTTCGTTTCGTGTCATTAAACGTAGTATGTATTCACTTCACGCTGCGCCTTGGTCCTCCTCTCTTCCACCATACGACGATCGTGACACAGTCTCTACCTTTTGCAAAATGTTACTGCAAAGTTGCATCACAAAAATGTGTCAAGTTCCCTAGAGTCAAGTATGAAACCATAGACCACATTTTCTTAAGAATCACCAGCTTCATATGAAGTGCTTTCTTGTACTTCCCAAATTGTGCTAAGAAGTCTACACACTCCTTGCACAGTCTTCACATTTTGCTGCAAATTACTTTTTTTCTACAGATCTACAAAGCCTAGTCCACATTTTCAAAGTGAAAGAAAATTATAAAACATTTTCCGAATTAATAAAAAAGAAAATTAACAAATACAGTTGAAGTCGGAAGTTTACATACACTTGGAGTTGGAATCTTTAAAACTCGTTTTTCAACCACCACAAATTTGTTAACAAACTATAGTTTTGGCAAGTCGATTAGGACATCTACTTTGTGCAGGACACAAGTCATTTTTCAACAATTGTTTAAAGACAGATGATCACTTATAATTCAGTGTTCATCATCACAATTCCAGTGGGTCAGAAGTTAACATACACTAAGTTGACTGTGCAATTTAAACAGCTTGGAAAATTCCAGAAAATGTCATGGATTTAGAAGCTTCTGATAGACTAATTGACATACCCGTGGATGTATTTCAAGGCCTACCTTCAAACTCAATGCCTGTTTGCATCATGGGAAAATCAAAAGAAATCAGACAAGACCTCAGAAAAAAGTTGTAGACCTCCACAAGTCTGGTTCATCCTTGGGAGCAATTTCCAAATGCCTGAAGGTACCACATTCATCTGTACAAACAATAGTACGCAAGTATTCACACCATGGGACCATGCAGCCGTCATACCACTCAGGAAGAAGACGCGTTCTGTCTCCTAGAGATGAACATACTTTGGTGCGAAAAGTGCAAATCAATCCCAGAACAACAGCAAAGGACCTTGTGAAGATGCTGGAGGAAACAGGTACAAAAGTATCGAGTCCTATATTGACATAACCTGAAAGGCCGCTCAGCAAGGAAGAAGCCACTGCTCCAAAACCGCCATAAAAAAAGCCAGACTACAGTTTGCAACTGCACATGGGGACAAAAGTTTTACTTTTTGGAGAAATGTCCTCTGGTCTGATGAAACAAAAATAGAACTGTTTGGRKATAATGACCATTGTTATGTTTGGAGGAAAAAGGGGAGGCTTGCAAGCCGAAGAACACCATCCCAACCGTGAAGCACGGGGGTGGCAGCATCATGTTGTGGGGGTGCATTCATGACAGCATCATGTTGMGGATGCTACCATGATTACTGATACTCCTGAATGAATCGTGAATAATGATGAGTGAGACAGTTACAGACGCACAAATATCATACCCACCCAAAAAATGCTAACTTCCTCTGTTATTGTAATGGTGAGAAGTTAGCATGTCTTCGGGGGATGATATTTGTGCGTCTGTAACTTTCTCACTCATCATTATTCACAATTCATTCAGGATTATCCGTAATCATGGTAGCATCCACATTAATGTAGAAGTGTTTAGAAACATATTCTATTCTTATTTACAATAAAAGTGACTCCAAAATTATGTTAAATTTTCATTCATTTCAATTGGGAACAAAATAATCTGAAACACAACCAAATCAACCAGCAAATGCATCCAACAAGTTTGTAGAGTCACAAGGTTGATATTATCATTGCATGCTAGGAATATGGGACCAAATATTAAACTTTGGACTACTTTAATACACATAAGACAATCTGTCCCAATACTTTTGGTCTCCTAAAATGGGGGGACTATATACAAAAGTGCTGTAATTTCAAAACAGCTCACCCAATATGGATGAACATTTCCTCAAGMTATAGCTGACAGTCTGCACTTTAACCTTATAGTCATTGTATCATTTCAAATCCAGTGCTGGAGATAAGAGCCAAAACAACCAAACATTTGTCACTGTCCCAATACTTTTGGAGCTCACTGTGTATCAATTGTTTTTGTCCCAATAGCTCTAGCTTGGTTGCAAATTATTGATGCGCGACTTTGCTCCTTTCATATGTATTTTGATCCTGACAAACTCCCCAGTTCCTGCCAGTGACAAGAATACCCATAACATGATGTTCTCACCGCAATACTTGAAAATATAGAGGGTTTCACTCTGTGTTGTGTTGGATTTGACCTGAACCTGTAGTTTCTAATTTAAGCCAAAAAGTTTATGTATTTGCTGTGTTTTCTTGTTGCAAACAGAATGGCCTTGTTGCAAACAGAATTGATGATTTGGAGTGGATTTCTTAACACAGGCTTCCTTTTTACTTTGTCATACTGGCCAGTAATGTGGAGTGAATGCAATGTTGTTGAGCCCCTGTATTTTCAAGTATTGTGGTGGCAGCAATAGCATCATGTTATGGATATGCTTGTCACCGGCAGGAACTGGGGAGTTTGTCAGGATCAAAATAAATATGAAAGGAGCAAGGAAGGAGGCCAGGAAAAAAGTTAGAGGAAACCTCGCGGTGGTCTTCTGAAAACCTCACCCATTGATATAGTTTTCTTTTCCAGCGGGGTAATTACAAACATTTGAATGCCAAAGACACACTAGAATTGCTTTCCAAGAGGTGATGAGTGTTCGTGAATGGTCCAGTCTCGGTCCTGACTTAAATCTGTAAATTTGTAATGTGGGTGAACTATACCTTTAACTTTGGGGRGTAAAGACATACACAATCAACACATCTTTTTCTTTTAAATTAATTTTGAAAATGTTCCATCATTTTTCTTTCACTTTGAAAATGTGAAGTAGGTTGTGTAGATCGGTAGGAAGAAATCCAATGTAGTTGCTCATTTAAAAATMTTAAAACTGTGCAAGGGGTGTGAGACTTTTACTAGCAACTATATAGGAAGAATTGTGTGTCACTGTCAGGGAAGATTTTAGGAATAGGTTTTGAAGAGCAAGACTAGTTTTGACAAGGATAATAATAACAATAATAATACTTGTATAGCGCTTTTCAATACATGTAACAAAGTGCTTCACATCATAAAATAATAAAATAAAATGACTAACAAAGACAGTAGGAAGGAGAATGAAAGAAGATAGCCAATTAAATCTTACATTGAAATCATCTTTATTACAGTGTGTCTTCAGCAGGGATTTTAAAAGAGATAAAGAGAGATGCCCTAGTGGACTGAGATAATGGAGCTCCAGACATCACAAGGGAACATCCAGTCCATACCAAAACAATTAAAGGGAGGGGCTGTGCCCCTGTGTGGGAGCAGAGGACAGCTCTAAGTGTGTCAATGCGTTTGTGGGCATTTCTGTGTACTTTGGTGAAGGCTACCGTGCCGCATGTTGTCTGGCCCTTTTTTATCTACATCTTTCAACAGGCCTTAATGCTGCTTTATCCAGCAGAGTAGAGGGAGGTGACAGCTTCCAAGGCACAGGGACAAAGGCCCAGACGATGAAGCAGGTTTCACTGTTTCCTGGACACTAGCATTTGCCTGTTGGCCTGTTGTCTGGGGCCGCTGGGGCTAACACACACCAACAGATCCATACTGACTGTCGCTGTCACTGTACCATGCTTCCTCGACCAGCCTCTGCTCTGCTTGACTGTTTGTAAATCGGCATTCTGATGACAATTACCAGTGTTGAGTTGTTCCCCAATCAATACAGACAGAGAGGGGACCTTTAATAGACAGGGAGGGAGACACTGCTGGCTGTCTGCTGTGTCTCTGAGAATGACACCCTGTCTGGCTGTGATCAATAATCTACTGTGTGTCTCGACTCACAGACATGGGCCACGGTCGTGGCCTCTCTCTCTGCTATGGTGTGCATGGCAACTCAGGCATGGTTACCCCCGGCGACGGAGCCCCGTCTCCCGAGCAACTCTCCAAGGTGGTAGCGTCGGCGATGTTACATATGAACCGGCTGTCAAAGCAATTTTGTCACCCCCCCCCCTCTCTCCCTCTTCCAGTGTATAGAGATGCTGGCACACTGAGTTTGGGGTTATACTGTCTTGTTGGAAGTGATAGAGGCTTTTAGCCTTTTAGAAAAAAATCTCTCTTCATCCGTTTAAGTGCTCGCTCAAGTGTTAGATTTTTGTATTTCACCTGTCACAGACATCTCCCAGCCACCTCCTGTCTACTCTGTTTTCCGTTTCTGGTCCACTAGTCCTCCCTTATTCCACTCTCAATAGTGCGGCAGAGTTACATTCTCTGAAATATCTTTAATTTAGCTATTGTTGAGTAATATTCAAATCTGCATTTTGAGCATGTGTGCCAATATATTGCAAAAAATAAGAATATACAGTATAACATTATAATACAGTAGAAAATGTTATTTTTCAAAACATTTCAATGACTTTGCTCATTGMCTCTCCTGCTATTTTTATGTAAATACATCAGTTGTCATTCCTAGTTTGCTAAATAAAAGTCTATCATCAACACAAAGTGCTGTATTTTCAGTACTGCTCATCCTGGCCCACAGGCTTCCTATCCACTGGCCTCCTTTTTCAAGCAGTGATGTGAAAAGAGAAGGCTGTAGCTTMGTGGGGCGGTGTTTGATGGGAGAGCTGTAAGTGGCATTGGCCAGGCAGATCACATTCTCCTGGTGATCATTAATGTTTCAGGCTGTGCCAGAGGGTGAATGGTAGAGTCACTGCACAGCCAGAGACAGAGAGACACCCTGCCTGCCTGGATCGCTTTCCTCTAACTGGCGCATTGTCATCTGGGAAGAATCCAAACTATACACAGTATATAGCTATAGCAACCAAACCTATCCACCTTTTGACTGTTTCAGGATAATCCGTTTGTCTCTTTTCAATTGACCATATTATATGATTTGACAGCCACAACAATAAAGTTTCCAATAACACAATATGAATGATATTTACAGTTTATTACACAGAACTACAAATACAATTAAACTTTTCTGCAGCTTATCTTAATTATATCTTATATCTTGTATTTGTATTTATTATGGATCCCCATTAGCTGCTGCCYAGGCAGATACAWTTTAAACACATTACAATACATTCATAACAGATTTCACAACATATTAAGTGTGTGCTCTCAGGCCTCTACTCTACTACCACATATCTATAACAAAAATCCATGTGCACATAGGTCGTATGRCATTGTGTGTTTGTATGCTTGTGTCTATGTTTGTGTTACTTCACAGTCCCTGTTGTTCCATAAGGTGCACTTTTATCTGTTTTTTAAATCTAATTTTACTGCTGGCATGAGTTACTTGATGTGTAGTAGAGTTCCATGTAGTCATGGCTCTATGTTGTACTGTGCGCCTCTCATAAGTCTGTTCTGGACTTGGGGACTGTGAAGAGACCTCTTGTGGCATGTCTTGTGGGGTATGCATGGGTGTCTGAGCTGTGTGCCAGTAGTTCAAACAGACAGCTAGGTGCATTCAACATGTCAATACCTCTCACAAATACAAGTAGTGATGAAGTCAATCTCTCCTCCACTTTGAGCCAGGAGAGATTGACATGCATATTATTAATGTTAGCTCTCTGTGTACATCCAAGGGCCAGCCATGCTGCCCTGTTCTGAGCCAATTTTCCTAAGTCCCTCTTTGTGGCACCTGTAGGACATGCCTTGTTGATAGTGCTGTTAAGAATGCAGAGCAGCGCTTTATTATAGACAGACTTCTCCCCATCCTAGCTACCGTTGTATCAAAATATTTTGACCATGACAGTTGCTCAACTTGCTCAACTTGCTCAATTTCCACATTATTCATTACAAGATTTAGTTGAGGTTTAGGGTTTAGTGAATGATTTGTGCCAAATAAAATTATTTTCGTTTAAAAAATATTTAGGACTAGTTTATTCCTTGCCACCCATTCTGAAATAACTGCATCTCTTTGTTAAGTGTTGCTGTCATTTCAGTCYCTGTGGTAGTTAACGTGTATAGTGTTGAGCCATCCGCATAAATAGAAACACTGGCTTTACTCAAGTCATGCCGTTAGTAAAGATTGATAAAAGTAAAGGGCCTAGACATCTGCCCTGGGGAATTTCTGATTCTGCTTGGATTTTGTTGGAGAGGCTTCCATTAAATAACACCCTCTGTGTTCTGTTAGACAGGTAACTCTTTATTGACAATATAGCAGGGGGTGTAAAGCCATAACACATATGCTTTTCCAGCAACAGACTATGATTGATAATGTCAAAAGCCGTATTGAAGTCTAACAAAACAGCCCCCACAATCTTATCAATTTCTCATAGCCTATCATCAGTCATTTCTGTAAGTGCTGTGCTTGTTGAATGTCCTTCCCTATAAGCGTTCTGAAAATCTGTTGTCAATTTGTTTACTGTAAAATAGCATTGTATCTGGTCAAACAGATACTAAGGGTTGGTAACAGGCTGATTGGTCGGCTATTTGAGCCAGTTCAGGGGGCTTTACTATTCTTAGGTAGTGGAATAACTTTTGAACAATGAACAATCATCGGTCACATAGCCAGAAGACTCTCATTTCCATGTGTTTTAACATATTTCATCAGGCCACTGTGCAAACTGATTTCTATTCTCAAGTCACAAACGAAATGTATCTTATACATTGTTCACCTTATTGTTCTAGGCTCGGCTCCACTTGAAACCCCACAGCTCACTTTGAGAAAACAGTGCTCTCTAGAGGTAGAGTTTGGTCATAGGTTACTACCGAGCTAAAAAGGGTTTGGCTTTTTACCGAGGCACAATTTAGTAGACCCTCGTATCCAGAGTGATTTACAGAAGTAATTAGGGTTAAGTGCCTTGCTCAAGGGTACATTGACTGATTTTCCACCTACTCTCTCTCCAGCTGCAGGACAGACTCCTCTGTGTAGCTCAGGTATTCAAACCACCAACCTTACAGTTACTGGCCCAACGCTCTTAACCACTGAGCTGCCTGCCTGCCTATGAAATATTTAAATATTGATGTGAAGTTAAGCTGATTTTCCCCTTTGGAAAAGAGAACAACTCTTCTATGTCAATCTGTACTGTGTCCAGGAGTGTGAAGACACCAAGTGATAGGCATTGCATTTCAATGCACATCAAGTGATAGGCATTGCATTTCAAAGCACATCATTTATCATTTGGCTTCACGTTATAGTATTTGGCTGTCTCAGACGGCATTATCCAAAATGCCTAGTGAAAACAAATGCCCCAACGTATCATTGTGGTTGTTTTTGATATTGAGTGAGTACAGTGCTTGAAAAATAAGTACCACTTTTTTACAAGGCGATCATCCTCTACGACTGATTATTCTCCCATTTCCCTCTTTCCCCTCTCCTTTCCAGATATTTCTTAGACCTACAGAGATCCTCTGTAGCTCAGTTAGTAGAGCATGCCATGCTTGCTACGCCAGGATAGTGGGTTTAATTCCTGGGATCACTCATACTTCAAATGTATGCATGCATGACTTTCAGTCACTTTGGTTAAAAGCATCTGCTAAACGGTATGTATTGTATATTTCTTTCATGTATTGTAGTAAGAAGCTTTGAGGTCACAACAATCATCAGCCTCCAATTAAAGATGACTAAATCAGAGTCAACACAAGGTCCCATTTCCTGTCTCTGTGTATTTGCTTTGTGGCTTTTGTTCAGAGCTTTGCTTTCATCACGACGCAATACAGAGAGCAAACCTATCCTAACCAGCAGCTGCCGGCTAAATCCTATCGTTCAAACATGCTCCTGGCTAACGCTATCTATTTATTACAAATAAGGACCAAGGAGAGCAGCCCCTCAACTAGCTACAGCCATGTGTGTGTGTGTTCCTGTCTTTCTATCTGGCTGTCTGGGGCAGCAAGCTGATATTATATTACTTGGCTAGAGCCTTCCAGACAGTTCTGTTGTCTGCCGTGACCATGTATCTCAGGCACATAGGGCTTGATAAAGGTTTAGAGGGCTCTGGACAGTCCACCTCTACCAGAAGTCATTTTTAAACTGCAACAGAAACTATCTGGTGTCCTTTTTAGGCAGTCATTTAAATATTATTAGTATTTCTTCTGTATTCTGAATAGTCAAACTCTTATTTTTTGGACCCCACACTAATTGTTAGTCAGGACAAACGCTGAGGATGGCTGATCAGCTGCAAGATGTCACCCAGAGATAGGTAAGCTAACATGCTAACAGTGGCTCATATCAATGATAACAACTCGCTACGCTTATAAAAATATAATTAATATGAACTGTTCTACAATAATATGATGTATCAGATGCATAACACTGTCAAGACTATTACTTTGAACTAGCTGTCTCTGTGAGTGGTGGCGTCAGTCGACATCTTGTATCTGTACAGCGAGAAGCCATAGTGGGAGACGGCTTGAGGCCAGAGGACCGTGAGCTGTTCCAGAACACTGGGTTGACATGTATTAATCAGGGTGACACGGCAACACTGGTGGACTTCATTCAAGATGAGAAGAACCAGGTAAATGCATCGATCACCATCACATGTCCTCCTATGAAAGGCCCTCTCAGTTTCTGCCAAATGAGTAATTCAATTCAAAGATATCCTCACACCTTACTTTTATGGAGTGAACAGATTTTTTTTTAAACATAGCTTGTGTGTTTTTACACATTGACAGTACAGTTTCGATTTATTGTTAAATCCCAGAGGTCGATAATAGTGAAGGCAGACGCAGTCACACTCCAGTCTCCTCTGTGACAACAACAGCAAGTCTACTAGTACAGGCCACTTCGCTACCTTGCCACCATGGACATATAGAGTCCATTCCAAATGGCACCCTATTCCCTACATAGTGCACTACCTTTGACCAGGGCACTATGTACAGTATAGGGTGCCCTTTGGGGATGCATACATATAATAATGATCGGGACTCTGCCACTACCCAGACAGAGCTTGTTGTTGCCTGTTGACCTGAAGGTGTGAGGACTGAACCAGCCGATATCCAGTCGGATTTCTCGCTCCACTGATGGTAACCCTGTTTGCAAAGGCTCTTCTTTAAGTGCCCTTGGTTGTCCCACCTCCCCACGCCTCCCTCTCCTCTACGGCCTACACTTACATGAGCATTTGTCAGGATGGCTTTTCTATGTCTTTCAGGAGCTAAAAGAGCCTCAGAGGGTTTCTGGCTTGAAGAAATTGAATTGACTCACAAATGAGACATTTGTGGCCTTAAACTTCGATGTCAAGGATTCTCTAACCGTAGTGAAGGGATATTCGCTTTGAAAAGAGAACATGTAATAAAAAAATTTAGTTAATTTTGATGAGTCATGAAAGGGTCTATATTCTGCAAGGACGTCAACTAAGCGTTATTGATCGATGTGAAGGGCTACGGTGCTCATTTGCAAGCCCACATGCAACCAACATTTTGTATACCCCCCATACACTTGTGCAAATGTTCTTTATCACCAGCTGGGGCTTTCTTTCCAAATTTACATAGTAGATACATCAGGTAGCCTAACGGTTAAGAGCATTGGGCCAGTAACAAAAAGGTTGCTGGTTTAAATCCCCGAGCTGACTAAGTGAAAAATCTGTCGATGTGCCCTTTAGCAAGGCATTTAACCCCAATTGCGCCGGATAATAGTGTCTGCTAAAATGTAAATGACTTCGGTTCTTTTATCTGACTCATGGCATAGTGAAGTCTATGAGCTGTAGCCTCCTGGCTTCCATGGTGGCCGAGATACTGAAGAAGAAGAAGAGCTCCTCTACCTGTCAGGCCGCTATGGCACACCTGGCCAAGGTAAGCTAAGCACTATGAATTACCTTTGACAGAAGTGGCTAGTAGGAGGCTAAACAGTGGGTAGATAAACATGGCATGGCATCAGAGTTAACAGTAATGTATACATCTGCTCTCTCAGGCATGCAGCCCGATGGAACTCATGCTGGTTTTGCTAGGCCAAGTAGATGACCTTCATCCGGACCTCATCGCAGATACCATCATACTTATGCCCCGCATCTTCAGACAGGTAATACTGAGCAGTGGTTTAGCTGCTACAGGTAACACTATGCATTGTGAAGTCAATCTGCTGACAATGGTGTCTGCTGCCCTCTACTGGACACCACAGTAATTTTCTCTTGATTACCTTTTTCTTTCCAAATATGTATTGGTAAATTCCCCCAAAACAAGTCAGAATGCAGTCAAACAACCTATGCATAACGCATTGCTTAAATAGCTTTTTGAAAAACGTATCATCACCTCCCCTAGTGCTACTCATCTTGGTGACTTTTGAACATCTTCTTTTCTCTCGTAGTGCTGCTGTGGCTTATTTTATTAGTCACATACGCCGAATACAACAGGTGCAGCCCTTACAGTGAAATGCTTACTTACGAGCCCCTAACCAACAATGCAGTTAAAAAAAAATAATCAGGATGAGAATAAGAAATAAAAGCAACAAGTAATTAAAGAGCAGCAGTAAAATAGCAATAGCGAGACTATATACAGGCGGGTACCGGTACAGAGTCAATGTTCGGGGACACCGGTTAATTGAGGTAATATGTACATGTAGATAGAGCTATTAAAGTGACGATGCATAGATGATAACAACAGAGAGTAGCAGTGGTGTAAAAGGGGAGGCAATGCAAATAGTCTGGGTAGCCATTTGATTAGGTGTTCAGGAGTCTTATGGGTTGGGGGTAGAAGCTGTTTAGAAGCCTCTTGGACCTAGACTTGACGTTCTGGTACCGCTTGCCGTGCGGTAGCAGAGAGAACAGTCTATGACTAGGGTGGCTGGAGTCGTTGACAATTTTTGGGGCCTTCCTCTGACACCGCCAGGTATAGAGGTCCTGGATGGCAGGAAACGTGGCCCCAGTGATGTACTGGGCATCGCACTACCCTCTGTAGTGCCTTGCGGTCGGAGGCCTTGCAGCTGCCACACCAGGCAGTGACGCAACCAGTCAGGATGCTCTCGATGGTGCAGCTGCAGAACCTTTTGAGGATCTGAGGACCCATGCCAAATCTCTTCAGTCTCCTGAGGGGGAATAGGTTTTGTCGTGCTCTCTTCATGACTGTCTTGGTGTGCTTGGACCTGTTAGTTTGTTGGTGATGTGGACACCAAGGAACTTGAAGCTCTCAACCTGCTCCACTGCAGCCCCGTCAATGAGAATGGGGGCGTACTCGGTCCTCTTTTTCCTGTAGTCCACAATCATCTCCTTTGTCTTGATCACGTTGAGGGAGAGGTTGTTGTCCTGGCACCACACGGCCAGGTCTCTGACCTCCTCCCTATAGGCTGTCTCATCGTTGTCGGTGATCAGGCATACCACTGTTGTGTCATCTGCTTACTTAATGATGGTGTTGGAGTCATGCCTGGCTGTGCAGTTATGAGTAAACAGGGAGTACAGGAGGGGACTGAGCATGCACCCCTGAGGGGCCCCTGTGTTGAGGATCACCTGAGGGCGGCCTGTCAGGAAGTCCAGGATCCAGTTGCAGAGGGAGGTGTTTAGTCCCAGGGTCCTTAGCTTATTGATGAGCTTTGAGGACACTATGGTGTTGAACGCTGAGCTGTAGTCAATGAATAGCATTCTCACATAGGTGTTCTTTTTGTCCAGGTGGGAAAGGGCAGTGTGGAATACAATAGAGATTGCATCATCTGTGGATCTGTAGGGGCAGTATGCAAATTAGGTGGGTCTAGGGTCTTCCAGAACAGCTGGTGCTCTCATGCATGTTTCAGTGTTATTTGTCTCGAAGCGAGCATAGAAGTAGTTTAGCTCGTCTGGTAGGCCCGTGTCACTGGGCAGCTCTCGTCTGTGCTTCCCTTTGTAGTCTGTAATGGTTTGCAAGCCCTGCCACATCCGACGAGCGTCAGAGCCGGTGTAGTACGATTCGATCTTAGTCCTGTATAGACACCTTGCCTGTTTGATGGTTCGTTGGAGGGAATAGCGGGATTTCTTATAAGCTTCCTGGTTAGAGTCCCGCTCCATGAAAGCGGCAGCTCTAGCCTTTAGCTCAGCATGTTGCCTGTAATCCATGGCTTCTGGTTGTGGTATCACTGTGGGTACGCCATCATCAATGCACTTATTGATGAAGCCAATGACTGATGTGGTGTACTCCTCAATGCCATCGGAGGAATCCCAGAACATATTCCAGTCTGTGCTAGCAAAACAGTCCTGTAGCTTAGCATCTGCTTCATCCGACCACTTTTTTATTGATCTAGTCACTGGTGCTTCCTGCTTTAATTTTTGCTTGTAAGCAGGGATCAGGAGGATATCATTTTGGTTAGATTTGCCAAATGGAGGGCGAGGGAGAGCTTTGTATGCGTCTCTGTGTGTGGAGTAAAGGTGGTCCAGAGTGTTTTTCCCTCTAGTTACACATTTAACATTCTGTTAGGAATTTGGTCAAACGGATTTAAGTTTCCCTGCATTAAAGTCCCCGGCTACTAGGAGCGCCGCCTCTGGGTGAGCGTTTTCTTGTTTGCTTATGGCGGAATACAGCTCATTCAATGCTGTCTTAGTCCCAGCCTCTGACTGTGATGGTATGTAAACAGCTACGAAAAATACAGATGAAAACTCTCTAGGTAGGTAGTGTGGTCTACAGTTTATCATGAGGTACTCAACCTCAGGTAAGCAATAGCTCGTGACTTCTTCATATATCTTGCACCAGCTGTTATTTACAAAAATACATAGTCCGCCGCCCCTTGTCTTACRAGACGCCGCTGTTCTATCCTGCCAGTGCAGCGTATAACCAGCCAGCTGTATGTTGATAGTGTCGTCGTTCAGCCACGTCTTCATGAAGCATAAGATATTACAGATTTGAATGTCCCATTGGTAGTTTACTCTTCCGTGTAGGTAATCTATTTTATTGTCCAAAGATTACACGTTTGCTAGCAGAATGGAAAGAAGTGGGGGTTTATTCGATCGCCTACGAATTCTCAGAAGGTAGCTCGTCCTCCGGATCCTTTTTCTCTGCCTCCTCTTCACTCAAATCATGGGGATCTGGGCCTGTTCCCGAGAAAGCAGTATGTTGTCTGCCATACGCGTCGGCCTCGTCAGACTCGTTAAAGGAAAAAAAGGATTCTGCCAGTCCGTGGTGAGTAATCGCAGTCCTGATGCCCAGGAGTTATTTTTGGTCATAAGAGATGGTAGCGGCAACATTATATACAAAATAAGTAAAAAATAAGTTACAAACAACGCAAATAAATGAACAAAAAAACACAATCGGTTGGGGTCACATAAAACGTCTGCCTTCTATTTCGGCTCCATCTTCACTTCCCTGGGTAGGCTCTGGCTGCTCTACAGAAGGTGGAGGATGCATACGGTCTGAGTCATTGCTGCTCAGTCCTGGCCAGGTTCATGGAGCCATTCCTGGAGCAGGTGAAGAGGAGGGACAACCGCAAGGATGGTGGCACTACTTCAGACAATCAGCTGAAGACTGAGCTGTCTAATTGTCTGTGTGTGTGCTTGGTTGGATATGAAGGTTGCTTAAAGGAACAGTGGTTTGTTCATCTGTAAGACATTATTATTTATCTCTTTTAGGGCCATGCACACTTTTGGGGGGCATACCAAAAAAAGGGCACCCCCCCAAAAAAAATCACTCAACCACGGCCACAGATTCATTGAGCGATTATTACAAGAAGATGGGAAAGCAGCACAATCTGATGAGTTAGTATTTTGCAATACTATTTTGAATTGGAATAAATGCTGCATTTACTAACAATGACCAACACAATTCCCCTTACAAAAAAAAGATTGCAGTTTTTGAAACTGCAGTAAAAGTGCAGTAACTGCAGTCAACTGTGGTATTTTGGATGCAGTAATTGCAGAATAACTGCAGTGGTCTAAGGTACCGCATCTCAGTGCTAGAGGCATCACTACAGACCCTGGTCCCAGGCTGTATCACAACCGGACGTTATTTAGGAGTCCCATTGTAAGGATCGACGCTGGTAGAGATGAGAAGCAGGTACAGGGAGCGAACATTTAATTATCAACGGACATGAAACAGGACAGGACAGCGTCTGGACAAGAACACATAACGATATTAACGCAGACACAGGGAACAAACGGGGAAGCAGACAGTTATAGAATAGGCAATCAACAAAGGGAAGGAGTCCAAGTGAGTCCAATGTGCGCTGCTGCACGTAATGATGGTGACAGGTGTGCGTAATGAAGGGCAGCCTCGAGCGCCAGAAGGGGAGGGCAGGAGCAGGTGTGATAGTACCCCCCCCTCTAGAGGCGCCACCCGGCATCCCACCTGGGGGAGCCTGACGAGGCATGGGCACAGGACAAGCCAGCTGGGGCGTAGAAGCCCGACGAACCGGCACAGGCGTGGGAGCTTGGCGAACCGGCTCAGGCGTGGGAGCCCGACGATCACGCTGAGGCGTGGGAACCCGATGAACCGGCTGAGGCGTGGGAGCCTGATGGGCCGGCTGAAGCATGACGTGGGGTAGGCGCCTGCCGAGCCCACCGAGGCAAGACGACCTCTTGAGCCAGCTTGGAAGCCCGACGAGCTAGCTGAGGCACCCCCGGTTCCCTCGGCGATAGCACCCGGGCCCGACGTCACCAACCAAAACTCCCTGATGCTTCTTTTAGTGGTGTGCATTCTATAAGTGTCGACGCTGGTAGAGACGAGAAGCAGGTACAGGGAGTGAACATTTAATTATAAACAGACATGGAATGGAACAGGACAGGACAGCGTCTGGACAAGAACACATAACGACATTAATGCAGACACAGGGAACAAACGGGGAAGCAGACCAGAAGCAAACGGGGAAGCAGACCCAAAGCAGACCGGGCAATCAACAAAGGGAAGGAGTCCAATGAGCGCTGCTGCCCATAATGATGGTGACAGTTGTGTGTAATGAAGGGCAGCCTGGAACCCTCAAGTGCCAGAGACGGAGAGCGGGAGCAGGGGTGACACCCATAGGGCGGCGCACAATTGGCCCAGCGTTGTCCGGGTTAGAGTTTGGCCGGGGTAGGCCGTCATTGTAAATAAACATTTGTTCTTAACTGACTTGCCTAGTAAAATAAAGAATAAATGTAAAAAATGCAGTTATACTGCACTCTAACTGCAGTTACGCGGCAAAATTACTGCAGTAAAATGTTTGGTTATTTTGGACGCAGTAATTGCAGCATACTGCATTTATACTGCAGTCTGCCTGCAATCTTTTTTCGTAAGGGTCCAATCAAAATAGAAAATTGTGAGAAATACTGTAGCCTACCATTACTATATCCAACCCAAATRCGTTTGTTACCACAATTATTTATCCCAGTGGTTTGCAAACTTTTTGACTCTCGACCCCCAAAAAGGAGTGGTAGACCTACGAAACTTGCTTCAGAACCAAAGAGTTGTGTGTTAATTCTCATAACCTGCAGCCTAAATTCTTCTAAATCTGCAACGAAAAGTCAATTTTGACAAAATCTGTATCACTTCTAGACAAAACCAGTTCTGCCTGGCAAAAACATAGTAGGCCTAGGCCTAGGTTTTTCATCCATACAAACTCAGCAAAAAAAGAAACGTCCCTTTTTCAGGACCCTGTCTTTCAAAGATAATTCGTAAAAATCCAAATAACTTCACAGATCTTTATTGTAAAGGGTTTAAACACTGTTTCCCATGCTTGTTCAATGATTCATAAACAATTAATGAACATGCACCTGTGGAACGGTCGTTAAGACACTAACAGCTTACAGACAGTAGGCAATTAAAGACACAGTTATGAAAACTTAGGACACTAAAGAGGCATTTTTACTGACTCTGAAAAACACCAAAAGAAAAATGCCCAGGGTCCCTGCTCATCTGCGTGAACGTGCCTTAGGCATGCTGCAAGGAGGCATGAGGACTGCAGATGTGGCCAGGGCAATAAATTGCAATGTCCGCACTGTGACGCCTAAGACAACACTACAGGGAGACAGGACGGACAGCTGATCGTCCTCGCAGTGGCAGACCACATGTAACAACACCTGCACAGGATCGGTACATCCGAACATCACACCTGCAGGACAGGTACAGGATGGCAACAACTGCCCGAGTTACACCAGGAACTCACAATCCCTCCATCAGTGCTCAGACTGTCCGCAATAGACTGAGAGAGGCTGGACTGAGGGCTTGTAGGCCTGTTGTAAGGCAGATCCTCACCAGACATCACTGGCAACAACATCGCCAATGGGCACAAACCCACCGTCACTGGACCAGACAGGACTGGCAAAAAGCGCTCTTCACTGACAATCCTCGGTTTTGTCTCACCAGGGGTGATGGTCGGATTCGCGCTTATCATCGATGGAATGAGAGTTACACCGAGGCCTGTACTCTGGAGCGGGATCGATTTGGAGGTGAAAGGTCCGTCATTTTCTGGGGCGGTGTGTCACAGCATCATCGGACGGAGCTTGTTGTCATTGCAGGCAATCTCAACGCTGTGTGTTACAGGGAAGACATCCTCCTCCCTCATGTTGTACCCATCCTGCAGGCTCATCCTGACATGACCCTCCAGCATGACAATGCCACCAGCCATTCTGCTCGTTCTGTGCCTGATTTCCTGCAAGACAGGAATGTCAGTGTTCTGCCATGGCCAGCGAAGAGCCCGGATCTCAATCCCATTGAGTACGTCTGGGACCTGTTGGATCGGAGGGTGAGGGCTAGGGCCATTCCCCCCCAGAAATGTCTGGAAACTTGCAGGTGCCTTGGTGGAAGAGTGGGGTAACATCTCACAGCAAGAACTGGCAAATCTGGTGCCGTCCATGAGGAGGAGATGCACTGCAGTACTTAATGCAGCTGGTGGCCACACCAGATACTTACTGTTACTTTTGACTCCCCCCCTTTGTTCAGGGACACATTATTCCATTTCTGTTAGTTACATGTCTGTGGAACCTGTTCAGTTTATGTCTCAGTTGTTGAATCTTGTTATGTTCATACAAATATTTACACATGTTAAGTTTGCTGAAAATAAATGCAGTTGACAGTGAGAGGACGTTTCTTTTTTTGCTGAGTTTATAATACAGTTTAGCAATCTACTACTGACTGATCTTTGCCAGAACAATAGGCTACCTGGCAATTTGATTAATAATTGTAGTACTTCAGATAGGCCTAGTTTGGGTTGCTGCTACTGACTATATGTCTAAAGATAAGCAGTTGTAACATCGCACTGCCTTCAATATTATGGGATGAAGATGTAACATATTATGGCGAATTTACTACGATATTTGTAAGGAAGAACAGGGCTACCTCCAGTGCTTGACTTGAACAGGAGCTGACCTGAGCCGAGTACAGGCACCTCAAACTTTCTACTTCTTGAGCTCCTGTTCCTCTTATAGAATATTAGCTACAAATTATTGTGGAGCTCCTACCCCTAAATATAAACAGTACCAGCCCCCACAATGAGTACCGGCATCTATTTCAGTCCAAGTCAAGCACTGGCTACACCGCTGGCAACGAGCACTCTGCAGGCAGGCTGCCCTTCAAAGTGATGTAGCGGTGCAGACAGAACAGGCTTTTCCATCCGATCCTGCAACTTTCGCTACAAGTAGGCCATGTGATTTTGCTTTCTCTGGACTCCAGAGACGTTTCCCACGGGGCCCAGAAACAGATCTGCTGAACTAAAGTCCTGGACTAAAAAAGCATTGTCAGAGGTCATTGTGCATACTTCTTCTAGGACTAGGCTTAATCAGTGTCTGGGAAACTGGCCCAAAGGGTCTGTCTAAGCAATCCAGCTACCTCTCTCCAGTCTAAAATACACGCCATGGACTGGTGAGCCTGCCCTGCCCCTCTACAAGCTATGAATGTAAGCTTACCCCGATCTGGTCATCATAAATACTGCAGTAGACAGCTGCATATTCTAGCCACATACAGTATATCTGCTGCCCAGCATAAGGCAGATGGAACATGGGTTACGGCACAGATCTAGACTTTCGAATGAAGATCAGGTTTCATTCCTTGAATCCCTTTCTTTCGAGCAATGGGGATGGTATTCATAGCCAACAATATATTATTGATTAATCAATTCTACATCCAGTTTAAAACATAGACAGTAGCAAATACACTGAGTGTACCAAACTTTAAGAACCTACTCTTTCCAAGACTGACCAGGTGAACCCGGGAATCCTTATTGATGTCACTTATTAAATCCACTTTAATCAGTGTATATGAAGGGGAGGAGACAGGGTTAAAGAAGGATTTTGTAAGCCTTGAGACAATTGAGACATGGATTGTGCATGTGTGCCTTTCAGAGGGTGAATGGGTAAGACAAAAGATTTAAGTGCCTTTGAACGGGGTATGGTAGTATGTGCCAGGTGCACCGGTTTGTGTCAGGAACTCCAACGCTGCTGGGTTTTTCACGCTCAACAGTTTCCTGTGTGTATCAAGAATGGCCCACCACCCAAAGGACATCCAGCCAACTTGACACAACTGTGGAAAGCATTGGAGTCAACATGGGCCAGCATCCCTGTGGAACGCTTTCGACACCTTGTAGAGTCCATGAACCAAAAAATGTAGGCTGTTCTGAGGGCAAAAGTGGGGGGTGCAACTCAATATTAGGAAGGTGTCCTTAATGTTTTGTATACTCAGTGTAGGTCAACATAAGCTGACTGTCAGTTTGTAGTGCTTGATTGAAAATATATACTTTACAAAAATATAAACGAAACATGCAACAATTTCAACGATTTAGTTCATATGAGGAAACATTCAATTAAAAATGAATTCATTAGACCGTAATCTATAGATTTCACATAACTGGGAATACAGATGTGCATTTGTTGATCACAGACACCTTAAAAATATGGTCCTCACAATGAGCCTCAGGATCTCGCCAGGGTATTTTTGTGCATTCAAATTGTGTTAGTTGTCCGTAGCTAATGCCTGCCCATACCATAACACCACCACCAACATGGGGCACTCAGTTCACAAAGTTGACATCAGTAAACCGCTCACCCAAATGAAGCCATACAAGTGATCTGCGGTTGTGAGACTGGTTGGACGTAACACCAAATTCTCTAAAATTATGTTGGAGGTGGCTTATGGTAGAGAATTTAATTTTGTCCCCAGCACAGGGTACAGTGGCTTGTGAAAGTATTCACACCCCTTGGAATTTTTCCTATTTTATTGCCTTTACAACCTGGAATTAAAATAGATTTTTGGGGGGTTTGTATCATTTGATTTACACAACATGCAGACCACTTTAAAGATGCAAAATATTTTTTATTGTGAAACAATCAAGAAATAAGACAAAAAAACTGAAAACTTGAGCATGCATAACTATTCACCCCCCCAAAGTCAATACTTTGTACAGCCACCTTTTGCAGCAATTGCAGCTGCAAGTCTCTTGGGGTATGTCTCTTGTTAGTTCCATTTTTCTGTGCTTCGTTTTTTTACTTAACAAATAAGGAAAACTCAAAATGTGTACTTATAAATCATAACAATTTTTATCGAAATACAGCTGTAGACAGAAGTCAAAGATCAAACATCACACATACAACTGATGTCTCTCCTGAGTTCTGCAAAATAGGAAAGGGTCCAAGTTATTTTATTAAGCCCGAAGTCAGCCCTAGTGATGTCACTGCATACGTCATTACCTTCTACTCATGGGACCAAGCACATGCATACACAGCTATACAAACAATAGTTTCAGTGTTATCTAAAGGCTCAGCAGTAAATGTCCACTCCCCAAGTTGATTTATAGTGGTATGTCTGACCCTATCATGACCCCAAGTTGACCTCATCACTCTATCAGCTTGGCACATCTAGCCACTGGGATTTTTGCCCATTCTTCAAGGCAAACTTCTTCCGCTTCTTCAAGTTGGATGGGTTCCGCTGGTATACAGCAATCTTTAAGTCATACCACAGATTCTCAATTGGATTGAGGTCTTGGCTTTGACTAGGCCATTCCAAGACATTTAAATGTTTCCCCTTAAACCACTCGAGTGTTGCTTCAGCAGTATGCTTAGGGTCATTGTCCTGCTGGAAGGTAAACCTCCGTCCCAGTCTCAAATCTCTGGAAGACTGAAACAGGTTTCCCTCAAGAATTTCCCTGTATTTAGTGCCATCCATCATTCCTTCAATTCTGACCAGTTTCCCAGTCCATGCCGATGAAAAACATCCCCACAGCATGATGCTGCCACCACCATGCTTAACTGTGGGATGGTGTTCTCGGGGTGATGAGAGGTGTTGGGTTTGCACCAGACATAGTGTTTTCCTTGATGGCCAAAAAGCTCAATTTTAGTCTCATCTGACCAGAGTACCTTCTTCCATATGTTTGGGGAGTCTCCCACATGCCTTTTGGCGAACACCAAACGTGTTTTCTTATTCTTTTCTTTAAGCAATGGCTTTTTTTCTGGACACTCTTCTATAAAGCCTAGCTCTGTGGAGTGTACGGCTTAAAGTGGTCCTATGGACAGATACTCCAATCTCGGCTGTGAAGCTTTGCAGTTCCTTCAGGGTTGTCTTTGGTCTCTTTGTTGCCTCTCTGATTAATGCCCTCCTTGCCTGGTTTGTGAGTTTTGGTGGGCGGCCCTCTCTTGGCAGGTTTGTTGTGGTGCCATATTCTTTAAATCTTTTAATAATGGATTTAATGGTGTTCCGTGGGATGTTCAAAGTTTCGGATATTTTTTTATAACCCAACCCTGATCTGTACTTCTCCACAACTTTGTCCCTGACCTGTTTGGAGAGCTCCTTGGTCTTCATGGTGCCGCTTGCTTGGTGGTGCCCCTTTCTTAGTGGTGTTGCAGACTCTGGGGCCTTTCAGAACAGGTGTATATATATTGAGATCATGTGACAGATCATGTGACACTTAGACTGCACACAGGTGGACTTTATTTAACTAATTATGTGACTCTTGAAGGTAATTGGTTGCACCAGATCTTATTTAGGGGCTTCATAGCAAAGGGCGATGAATACATATMKACACACCACTTATCCGTTTTTAATTTAAAAAATGTTTTTGAAACAAGTTATTTTTATATTTCACTTCACCAATTTGGACTACTTTGTGTATGCCCATTACATGAAATCCAAATAAAAATCAATTTAAATTACAGGTTGTAATGCAACAAAATAGGAAAAACGCCAAGGGGGATGAATACTTTGCAAGGCACTGTACACCTGTGTAATGATCATGCTGTTTAATCAGCTTCTTGATATGCCACACCTGTCAGGTGGATGAATTATCTTGGCACAAATTTGTGCACAAAATTTGAGAAATAAGCTTTTTGTGCATATGGAGCTTTTCTAGGATATTTTATTTCAGCTAATGAAACATGGGACCAACACTTTACATATTGCATTTATATTTTTGTTCAGTGTAATATAGTAGATATTCTTTGTCCATCTCTACCTTAGGGTAATGGAGTGTCTCAATCTGTTTTACGATACCTGCTTATGCGAGACAAGGACTGGTCTTTTTTACAGATTCACATAATTCAAAAGATTAAACTTTGCTACAACAGCCAGTTAAAAAAATATATATATATATAATATGTTTATTATTTTCCAATAAAAAATCATTTAAAAAAGACAGCGATACAAACATTGATATTCATTGTACTGTTGAATGGGATGGCAAATTTAGAGGACAAAACAAAACTTAACTCACACAAACACAAAAATAAAACAAAATCCTATTAGGTGGTACATGTGTAAGAAGACAGCATATAGTCATTACAAGCAGTGTAATTTAGCCAAAAATAAACATTGAGTGGAGTTCAGCACAGAGTAGCAGCAGATCATCAACCCAGTTATGAAGTGGGACTAGACCATTTATCCAGTATCGGCTGCCATATTTTGTAAAACATTGGATTTCTATTGGAGGTATTGTATCAAATCTTGTCCACATTCCCTAAATCCCGTAACCACATTTGAAAGGTAGGTACAGTCTCCAATTTCCAAAATTGCAATATGAGCCTTTTGGCTAATAGAGTACAAAGAGAGACAGCCTTCCCCTCCTGGTTATTCCCATCAACTGTACCAAACAGAGCGATCAATGGGTCTGGGGCTAGAACTCTATCGAAGGCTTGAGATAAGTAATCAGAAATGAGAGCCCAGTAAGCATGTAACTTAGGACATGTCCAAAATAAGTGGGTCAACGTCCCCTCGTCCTGCTTGCACCTCTCACACAGTGGTGAGGTGTCTGGGAATATTTTATGCAGTTTCACTTTTGAGTAATGTAACCTGTGTATCACCTTAAACTGTACAAGGTTGTGTTTGGCATTCACTGAACTGTGGTTTATATTCCTGAGAGCTTCTACCCAGTCCTCATCTGAGATTTCTGAACCAAGTTCTTGTTCCCAATGTCTGTGGATAACTCTATGTGGGCCTGTAGCACATCATAGAGACCGACCCTTTTGAATGGGGTTTGACAAGGATCAGGCTATCTAATGTAGGATTATTTGGCTTAATGCAATACTGTGGGATATGTGTCCTTAAGAAATTCAAAATTTGGAGGTATCTGAAAAAATGTGTTGTTGGCATGTTAAACTTACCCTGTAATTGTTGAAATGAAGCTAACTGACCATTAATGTATAAGTTACCAATTGTTGTGAGCCCCTTCTCCCTCCACTGTGAAAACACCATGACAAAAAGATAGAAGCATAGGGTGAGAAAGCAGATCTCTCTACACTACAGTACTTTATTTTTTAAAAATGTATTACATGTATAGTATATTCTGTATTATTCTGTGAACTGTATAAAATGTGTTATCCTGTGTACACAAATCAATATACTATTGTGACTTATCCACTCACATAAGCCAGAGAAGCTGTTCATTGACTATAGCTCAGCCTTGAACACTATAGTACCCTCCAAGCTCGGTGCCCTGGGTCTGAACCCCGCCCTGTGCAACTGGGTCCTGGACTTCCTGACGGGCCGCCCCAAGGTGGTGAAGCAAAACAACACATCCACTTTGATGATCCTCAACACAGGGGCCCCACAAGGGTGCGTGGTCAGCCCCATCCTGTACTCCCTTTTCACCCATGACTGAGTGGCCACGCACACCTTCAACTCAATCATCAAGACAACACAACAGTAGTAGGCCTGGTTCCCAACAATGACGAGACTTCAAAGGTCAGGGAAGATGTGAGGGCCGAGGGAGCACGCCCCTATCCACATTGACTGAATTGCTGCGGAGAAGGTGGAAAGCTTCAAGTTCCTCGGCGTACACAATCTGAAATGGTCCACCCACACAGACAGTGTGATGAAGAAGGCGCACCAGCGCCTCTTCAACCTCAGGAGGCTGAAGAAATTTGGCTTGGCCCCTAAGACCCTCACAAACTTTTACAGATGCACAATTGAGAGAATCCTGTCGGGCTGTATCACCGTCTGGTACGGCAACTGCACCACTCGCAACCYCAGGGCTCTCCAGTGGGTGGTGCGGTCTGCCCAACGCATCACCGGGGGCACACTGTCTGCTCTCCAGGACACCTACAGCATCCGATGTCACAGGAAGGCCAAAAATATATTCAAGGACATCAACCACCCGAGCCACGGCCTATTCACCCTGTTATCATCCAGAAGGCGAGGTCAGTACAGTTGCATCAAAGCTGGAACCGAGAGACTGAAAAACAGCTTCTATCTCAAGGCCATCATACTGTTAAATAGGCATCACTAGCCGGCTACCACCCGGCTACTCAACCCTGCACCTAGAGGCTGCTGCCCTATATACTGTACATAGACATGGAATTACTGGCCACATGAAAAAAGGAACACTAGTCACTTTAATAATGTTTACATACTGTTTTACTCATCTCATATGTATATGCTGTATTCTATTCTACTGTATTTTAGTCAATGCCACTCCGACATTGCGTGTCCTAATATTTATATATTTCTTAATTCCATTCTTTTACTTTTAGATGTGTGTATTGTTGGGAATTGTTAGATACTACTGCCCTGTTGGAGCTAGGAAAACAAGCATTTCGCTACACCCGCGATAACATTTGCTAAAATATGTGTATGTGACCAATACAATTTGATTTGATGCTAGAGGCACATTAGTCCAGACTATGACCGTGAAAAATGAGAAGGTATCAGACATGACCCCAGAGATGCAGTATCATTATTTGAATTGGCACTGATAGTAATAATTATTCATTTCGACTTAACAGGTACTGCAGTGTGCTCTGGTGACCTGATGGAGTCTTGCGGTCAGCATTGAAGAGATATCAGAGGAAAAAGTGAAAACTGGGACTGCTGTCTAACAGAAATGGCCCAGTCATTCATTTATTGTTGCTTTATTTTAATTTGAATGTTTTTTATTCTTATTCYGGCTATTTAATAAATACACAATCTACACAAAATGCTCCCTTGTCAAAAAAATCCTACAGGATTAGCAATTATTCCAATAGAATCGTATAGGATTTTCGCAGTCCTATAGGATTTTGTGTCACCTGTGTCAGAATCATATCGGACTACTTTTTTCCTATTGGGAATCAAAAGTAATCCTATTGGACCCTATATGATTCTCGCAATCCCATAGGATTGTGTATCACCATTATCAGAATCCTATTGAATTACTTTTTTCCCCTTTTTGAAATCAAAAGTAATCAGATTGGATCCTATACGTTTTTGATAAGTATTGTAGGATTGTTTCACCCCAATCAGAATCCTATTATTCCTTTTTTCTTAATTGAACCCATTAAATGATAGTTTGTTGAAATGAGTTCCAGTACAATACAACAACATTGCTTGGAGACAACACTTTTATATTCATTTCTGTTTTATTCACCTGCAATAAAAACTATAGCCCTTTTAAGAGTGACTGACGGCGTCACAGCTAGCTCAGAGGGGCGCTGTTTCGCTCGGTCGGATGCTTTATCTGAGATTGATGCTTCTTTCTGTCCGTGAGCGTTTTGGTCAAATAAATGATCACTATTTCAATATTTCATTTGGAGGTAAAGCAGGGCAGCCTGAACTTGAAGCAGCAAGAATGGTGACAGCGGACACTTTCTCTTGAGCTACGTTTTACATATAGGATATAGGGTACCTTTTAGGAAGACGTTTTGGAGGCAGAGACAAATAGATGGGTAGGCTAAACAATATTTATTGAAAATGAAAGGCGCAACGCTTACTCACAATGGTAGCCTAAGCGCGCTTTGCGCCCTTTTCCTTTTCAATGATTATGAACTTTTTTTTGGATTGCACCTCGACTCACGTTCGTTGAGCGCCCTCCACTTCTTCCCATTATCAATATTTATTTACATATGTAATATTTGTGTTGTGGAGAAATGACCAGGCAGGAGACGGGAGTACAGTTAGTTTTCGTTTAGTCAAAACCTCTCGTGCTCTACAGTTCCCGGGCACACTAGTGCGCATGTGCATTTCCTATTAGGTGTAGTAACGTAACACTGTCGTAATACATCACCGCTTAGTAACAGTATAGTAACTAATATAAACAGATGTAGATCCCAGATACTACAACAGACACTAGTAAACTATGGTGTAACTGCAAATGCCACACGATTCTCCGCCCATGCATAGCAATTTACTCTATTTCATTTGAGACCACACGTGTAGCCAGGCGCACTAGATTTCAAACGCGGACTGCGCCACAATGCTCTCTGTCGGAACCACAGAATGCAGCCCTCTAACTGGATCCAAAAGGCAGTGGTTGAAAAATTACCCAATTGTCATACTTGATTAAAAGTAAAGATTCCTTAATAGAAAATGACTTAAAGTAAAAGTGAAAGTCACCCAGTAAAATAGGCTTGAGTAAAAATCTAAAAGTATTAACTTTTAAATATACTTAAGTATCTAAAGTTAATGTTATTGCCAATATACTTAAGTATCAAAAGTAAAAGTATAAATAATTTCCAATTCCTTATATTAAGCAAACCAGAAGGCACAATGTATTTTTTAAAATTTCGAGATAGCCTGGGGCACACTCCAACAGTCAATCATACTTTACAAATGAAGCATTTGTGTTTAGTAAGTCTGCCAGATCAAGGGCAGTAGTTATGACCAGGGATCTTCTCTTGATAAGAGTGTGAATTGGACAATATTTCTGTTTTACTAAGCATTCAAAACATAACAAGTACTTTTGGGTATCAGGGAAAATGTATTGAGTAAAAAGTACATAATTTTCTAAAGTAAAAGTTGTCAAAAACATAAATAGTAAAGTACAGATACCCAAAAAAACTACTTAAGTTAAACATATTTAAAGTACTTTACACCACTGCCAAAGGGGGATTAGATTTAGTGCATTACAGTAAKAAATGCTCAAATATTCCTTTTGAAGTGTATCCCTCATTTTAACCTGACATGTGCAATAAAAATCGATATCATTTCACAAATGATCTCTTCATTTTCTAAAATAATCGAGTATTGTACTTGAATCAACTGTCACTAAAACTAAAAACAATCAATGAAACCATTGTATTTAGAAGCACACATTTTTATTTTCATATACAACAATTAATGTAAAGCCAACATGTTCTCTAGTTTCTGTGAAACTCCACTGTCTAACCATCATAAAGACTAAAGAGCATGAGAAAGAAAGCTTTTTTATTTTCTTCTAAATGTTGCAAACACCAAGTAAACATACAAAAAAATGTCTGCATGCACAACAGCTCATGAGTCTAAATTCTCAGTCCATTAAGTATTAAGGATATAACGGAAGGTGATGGACTGAATGCAAACAAGCGCAGCTTGAGAGTCTAAAATAAACTCAAGAGTTCCATGAAAAGCAGCATAAAAAGCAGTAAATAAATAGAGGAATCAAAACATAATCGAGGTATAAAACGGAAGAATTGTTGTACTGTAGTTGTCGAGAGAGACAGAAGACATGTTGTAAAAGTCCAGACAAAGTGTAACAGCTCCCTGATAGACAGTACTGTAGCAGTGTCATTCTCCTAAATGCAGTCAGAAGTGTTGTATAGTTCAGCGGTATTCAACCGGGGTACTGCAGCGGTCAGCCCAAAAAAATCTAACGTATGATGGGGGGGGTCGCCGGTTTTCCTGGGAGGGGGTCCCTGGGCAAGAAAAGGTTGGTATAGTATAGTTGATAAATGTACCAGACACCTGGTACAGTATAGTTGATTAAACCGAGTTAGAGGTTAAGAGGCTAGTGTCTCTTTTGTCCTTAAAGCCATCAGTCAGTGATGTGTTTCTAACGCCATGATGATCCATTCACTTTTAATTCTGTATAGTCTTTGTCAGTGATGTGTTTCTAGCTCCACAATGGTCCACTCCCCCTGCGGCGAGGCAGCGTCTTCGGGAGAGAAGCTGGTCACAGTTATGCTAGTTGTGGAGTCCTCCAGGGGTGATATGAGCTCCGCCCAGCGTTTAAACGTCTCCTTCTCGTGGGGCAGGAAGATCTGCTGGGCGTCAAGGCAGTCCCGGGAGAGGGACAGGGTCTGCTTGATCAGATACTGGGCTAGGTTCAGGTCCTCAGGGACTGGATTTATGACGCCCAAACTGGACTCCTGGTCTGAGAGGAGTTGCTTCAGCATGCTCCAGTCACGCTCCGCAAACTTACTGCTTTCCTCATTGTAACCTTCATCATTCCCCTCCTCCTCCTGCCCCACTGTGCTCCTCCTGCTCCTGTCCTTGATGTTGTCCGAGGAGCTGAGGTGCTCAAAGGCTTCTCCCAGGTCCAGTTCGTAGATGGGAGAGAGGGCTTTGGACGGGCGGCGGTCTTGTGTACAGGTCGGGGTTGTTGTTTGATCCAATCTGTCACAATGTCCCTCATTGTCCCCTAAAAACAATTGACAATACTGCACAGTGACTTAACGATTCAGCTTTCCATAAGTCCATAGTCATTACACAGGCATTCTTCTGGTCACTTCTTCCCATTATCATCCCAACATTAACATGACTAAAGTTTCCCCCTTAATGCAACTGTGTCCTCTTAACCATTTAATAATCAATGACTGGATCAGGCAATGGCCTGTATTCTACTAGGAGATGGGGGGAGCCCTCGTTTCACCATTGCATTGGTACTCACGTTACAGACCAATGGATTATGATATGATATTGTTGATATACTGTACATTTATATCAGATGTATAAATCACGAGTAATCACTGACCTTGACTGTGGGTGACAGGGAGGATGCACAGCTGCCTTAAAGGTGAAGCACAGAGGGATGTAGTTGTCTGGATGTGTCTCTTTTATCCAGCAGTAATTAACACAGTAAGCCATGCATTGCATTGCCAGCACTGGTTAGTTAGCCTAACTCTGCATAACTCCGTTTGCTCAGGCACCAGTGATATGTTTGAAGAAGTAAACCGTGCAGGTCTCTAACTATTGAGCAAACCTTTTGTATTGTAAAGATATGATTATTATACTGTAACAACAATCTAAATGCAGGCAGAAATGATTTCATTTGTAGCACAAAAGGAAGTACGCACATCACTTGTTTTCTCTGACATTTCCCATTTGTTTTTATATACAGTTTCTTTCTATCATAAATACTGCTTCAATATCACTAAATAAGAGGTCTATACAGTCGTGGCCAAAAGTTTTGAGAATGACACAAATATTAATTTTCACATAGTCTGCTGCCTCATGATGGCAATTTGCATATACTCCAGAATGTTATGAAGAGTGATCAGATGAATTGCAAAGTCCCTCTTTGCCATGCAAATGAACTGAATCCCCCAAAAACATTTCCACTGCATTTCAGCCCTGCCACAAAAGGACCAGTTTACATCATGTCAGTGATTCTCTTGTTAACACAGGTGTGAGTGTTGATGAGGACAAGGCTGGAGATCACTGTCATGCTGATTGAGTTCGAATAACAGATTGGAAGCTTCAAAAGGAGGGTGGTGCTTGGAATCATTGTTCTTCCTCTGTCAACCATGGTTACGTGCAAGGAAACACGTGCCGTCATCATTGCTTTGCACAAAAAGGGCTTCACAGGCAAGGATATTGCTGCCAATAAGATTGCACCTAAATCAACCATTTATCGGATCATAAAAAACTTAAAGGAGAGCGGTTCAATTGTTCTAAAGAAGGCTTCAGGGCGCCCAAGAAAGTCCAGCAAGCGCCAGGACCGTCTCCTAAAGTTGATTCAGCTGCGGGATCGGGGCACCACCAGTACAGAGCTTGCTCAGGAATGGCAGCAGGCAGGTGTGAGTGCATCTGCACGCACAGTGAGGCGAAGACTTTTGGAGGATGGCTTGGTGTCAAGAAGGGCAGCAAAGAAGCCACTTCTCTCCAGGAAAAACATCAGGGACAGATTGATATTCTGCAAAAGGTACAGGGATTGGACTGCTGAGGACTGGGGTAAAGTCATTTTCTCTGATGAATCCCCTTTCTGACAAACTCCAAGCATTGATTATGCAAGAATGGGCTGCCATCAGTCAGGATGTGGCCCAGAAGTTAATTGACAGCATGCCAGGGCGGATTGCAGAGGTCTTGAAAAAGTAGGGTCAACACTGCAAATATTGACTCTTTGCATCAACTTCATGTAATTGTCAATAAAAGCCTTATAAAAGAAACGTATGAAATGCTTGTAATAATACGTTAGATATTTTTGTCAGATGTTACTATGAAATACTGAAGACACTGAAGCAGCAGACTTTGTGAAAATTAATATTTGTGTCATTCTCAATAACATTTGGCCACGACTGTACTGGCAAAATATCACAAAAATGTCCACTTATCGCTGTTGACAGCAGAAACAAGATTGACATGTTTTGTAKTAGGATACCCCCTACCTAGTATGCGTCCCAAATGCCACCATATCCCCTATATAGTTCACAAAGTAGTGCACTATATAGGGAATAGGGTTCCATTTCAGATGTAAACCCCTAACTAAGTAATAGTGTAAGGATTTGCTGTATAACATGAGAGTGAAAAAAGAGAGACATATCAGAACCATGGAAGATAAAGATTGTTCTAGACACACCACACACAGAAGGCTACCAGGCAGCACCACACAAAGGCTATTGAACCAAACCAGTACTACAGAATAAAACTAGTAAAAAAAATACAAATACAAAAATATTGGGTGGAATAAATAAAAAGACAGACAACAAATGGCTTGTATTACTGGCATGCAGATGTCTTTACTAGATAAGCAGACTGAGGAACAGATACAAGCTAGGAGGATCTGACAAATTACAACAAAAACAAGCCGATCCTGGGTAGGTAAGGGTCCCTGTAGGTAGGTAACACGTAGATTGACAGACTAAACCTTTCTCAAAAGCAATCTGGTCATCATGACAGCTTAGTACTGTGGTCCATAGTACAATACAGATATTTTGGGATTTTCCATCTAAATCAAATGGCCATATTATTATGTAATTTGATAGTAAAAACCATAGCTTGGTTGCATGTCTTTTGCATAAAACACAAATTATAAAGACATCAATCCCAATAAATAATATCATAAGCTATTATCTTATTGGCTTGACAGAGACCAGAAGCTGCTGGAGTTCATGGCATTCAATAAAAGAAACAACGAAAAATCATTGAATAGGCCTATTTGCATTTTTATGTACATCAAAGTGCATCGGTACAACTAGGCCTACGTCAACCCGCCACACCTTGTCACAAGGCAGGTGGTTTATAACCAACACATGGCATAGTACTTGACACTAAATTATTAAGTTTTAGTCCCCAAATGGCACCCTATTCCCTACATAGTGCACTACTTTTGACCAGAGCCCCATGGGCCCTGGTCAAAAGTAGTGCACTATAAAGGGAATAGGGTGCCATTTGGGGACTAAAATGTAATAATCTAGTGTCAGTTTTCTCATTGAAATTAACATAGCTTTCCCCCCCCCCTTTTTCATATGTAATCTGAGTAGTCAGGGTCAGAATGACTCTGAAAAAGTTGAAACATTAGGTTATATGTTGATTATAGCTAAACTACTCCTGCACGTTTTTTTGATTGACCAATCTCCATGTTTTAAATTGGTGTTGCAAATTCAAATCAATGGACTGGTACACAAACAGATGTTTTGTGTAATGATAGCAAGGTTTTAGCTATATGGGCATATACAAAAATGATCCCCTCATTGAATTTGAACTAGTTAAGTAATCTGCATAATATCCTTTTTGAGAGGAATGGGATAGCTAAGTAAACGTTTCATGATGCAAATGAGTAGTCCGAGCATTACATCATATGAGACAGAGGAGATTGTATCTTGCAAAGGGAGAACTAACTAACTATGCCTTGACTGATGGAGTTTGGCTGGGTGGGGAAGGAAAATGGGTGAGGGGTTTGGTTTTAGGGTTTAAATTAGGAGGGGTCCTAAATGTAGATTAGTATACATTACCTGCTGGGGACTGTGGGATAGCTGCATGTGCAGGAGACTCCCCTGTCTGCTGAGGGTAATTTAAGTCTAGATGTAAGTCTGCTCTCTTGCTCTCTGCAGGTACAGGTGCTTGGTTAGGCTTGGTTGAGGGGTTCCTGCGTGGTGTCCCTCCGTTGCTGTACTGTTCAGCAGGCCGGAGGTCCAGGTGGCAGGGTCTCTCCCACTCCTGGGGAGGCAGGTCACTGAGGTCAGGGTCCAYGGGAGGGCAACCAGGGCTGGGCTCTACTCCCTCCACCTTGGTGGGGTTATGGTCATCTACCAGAGGATCCTGGATCTCAGTGAGGAAAACAATGGGTTTGGTGTTGGACTCCTGCTCGGTACCTAGTTCCTGCTGAGGTGTGCTTTTGGGAAGGTCAGACGCCAGGTGCTCCCCAGAGTGAGACACAGAGTTGGGGGCCGACTGAGGTGCTGGAGGAGGGTCACTCTCGAAGACTTCGCAGGGTGTGACGGGGTCGTCAGGCTGTTGCTGGGGTGGAGTCTGCGCCCCGCACTCCTCTGATCCCAGCTCCTCACACTCGTCCACAGAGATCAGAACAGAGCGGCGGAAGTTAGAGGCTGACTGGTAGTCCTGCTGCTCGTTGTCCTGGTCAGGGTCAGCTCCATCCTCAAAGGCCAAGTTGATAATGCCCTGGAACTGAGGGGATGGGTCAACGGGAGGCAGAGGGGCATGATGACAAGGAAGAACCTCCACCTCTGACTTCTCGTCCTCTTCCTCATCCTCCTCTTCCTCAGACTCCTCCGACTCCTCGGAGGAGAAGAGCTGGCTGTCGGGGACCTGCTTCACTGTAACATTGGCCTCCACTTTCTCTACCTCCTCCTCAACAGGGACCTCCTCTCTGTCCCTGCTCAGCCAGGAGCGTGGCCGTCGCCTCACCCCTTCCTCCTCACTGGTGGTCTCTACCTCACGCCCCTTCAGCCTCACCTCGACCCGCAGCCCACCGTCCAGCATCTTCAGCTCCTCGGGGGTACTCGTGTCACTACTACTGCGGCCCAGAAAGTCATGGCAACGCATGGTTCCGCCTCCCTTGGTTCCGCCGCGGTCGTTGGAGCAGCAGTCGTCCACGTCGTCCTGCGAGCCCCCGGCATCGTAGTCCTCAGAGCGGGGCTTGATGTCATCTGAGGAGGTGGTGGCGCTGCCGGACTCTGACTCAGGGCTGACCTGGTGGTGCAGGCCGCTCCACGAGTCCTCCAGAGGGTTATCTGTGCTGCTCAGGCTGCCTGGGTTCGGGGTGTCCAGGGGAAGATCTGTGGTTGAGCCAGGAGTGTGTTTACATGTGTGTGTGCCCTCTGTGTGCTTAGCAGGCTCTCCGTTTACAAGAGCATACCCTTGAGAGACGTGGTTGGTTGCTGGTGGCTGACTAGACAGAGCCCTGATTCCTCCTGTGCTGTTAGGTTTACCTGGTTGTTTGGCAGACTTCTGGGGACTCTGCTTAGGGCTGGTGTTCAGGGGTAAGGAGAGGGAGTCCCCTCCTCCACCGAGGCCCTGGGGGCCTGATGGTAGTATACTGTTATGTGTCGGGCTCTGCTCTGTTGATCCTGCTGCTGGCTCGGAGGCCGCCTCCCTGGGATTTGAATGGGAGGAGACCCTCTCTGCTTCAGCACCAGTGTCATTAGCCTGTTGAGTCTCCGTGGAGGTTTTACCATTATATCCTTCTTTCTCTTTAGCTGCAGGCGTTTTAGAAGAAACGACAGAGGAGGAAGAGTTTTTAACTGGCCCCGCTGACTTTGGGGAGGCTTTCTCTGTAGGAGATTCAGAGGTACTTTTCTGCTTAGGTCCAGATTTGGCCATTGCTTGCGGAGGCTGTTTGGAAGGAGCAGAGCTAGATTTTGTTGGTTTAGAAGCAGATTTGGCTGCGGTAGCTGGGGTTGGTTTTGTGGTCTTCCTGGCTGCTTTGTCTGCTGAGGCTTTAGAACCATCCTTATCCTCCTCTTTCCTGGGAGACGCATGCTTTCTGGCACTCAGGGAGGACCCAGGTCTAGAGACTTCATTAGAGGAGAAACAAGAAAAAGGGAAGACTATTTCAATAATTTGGCCCACAGTGAGATGATGTTAGGATTTGTATTGGCACAAACACGCACGCACCATGGTTCTCAGCGGAGCCTGTTGGTGTGCACCTTCCCTTCGTGTCTGCTCTGGCTCCTGTTCCTCTAGTTGTTGCTCTTCCTATAGAGGGAAGCTTGGCTTTATTGGCCTCTCTAGCGCTGGGCTTATTGGTTGGGCTGATAAGGGAGATTAAAAAGACAATCAAATCAAAAGCATACACAGCCCCAGAGAGTAGAAAATTAAGCCTGACACTCACAAAAATGAAAGCAATTTTTAATTGTAAAAATATATATATTGTAATTTCGGAAAATAACAACAATCAATACATTATGGACACAATATCACAGGGTTCGATAACATTAAGGGACAAAAGCTCATAAACCTCATAAGACCTTAGCATAAACAAGCACTGTGTTGTTTCATCCATCTCTGTATGGACTAGCAACTACCAATATATAACAATGGGGGGCAGCAGAGGTTTTTCTACCATTTCTCAGGGATGGTCTTCTATCTAAGTAGAAGGTTCTGATTGTGGGTGCAATGCTGCTTACCTGTTGGTCTTTGCAGTGTCTGTTTTCTGGGGGGGTTTCGTCAGTGGAGATTTGGTCAGAACTTTAGCCTGCGTTTTTGACTTAAGACCTAAAACACAGGATTGTTATAGTGTGCTTTAACCTTGAACCAAAACACTGATATTTATTGTTGGAAAATGAAAACTGCTCACTTAGAATGAGGGGTTAAGAGGAGGAATAGGATTCGTTTAGCTATACAGCTTAGTGGGGAAGAAGAGTGCAACAATAAACAGACATTGTTTTGAGGGGAAAAATGCACATTCATCTGAAGAAATTCTCAAACAAAGTACACCGATGATTACATTTTACGGAGAGCTAACGGGGATGTCAATATCTAACAAACAATGAGTGTTTTTTAATTCATATTCTGCGAGCTAGAGGCAAGGAGCTGATAATAGTACTGTACTCCAGAGCCAAAATAATGCACAAATCAAGGCCAATAAAACGGATAGAGCTGGAGCAGAGTAGGCGAATAGGGATGACTGGTTTGTTTAGAGAGAGAGAGAGGGGGAGGGAGAGCATATGGCACTACGACTCTCTCTTCTTCTCTTTTGTATGAAAAAGAGAGACAGGCCGGCTGAGGCCCAGTTCCCCAGACAGACAGAGGGTGTTGCTATCAGTCTACACACCACACAACTCCCCTCCTTCTCCAAACGAGCATACACCGTCACCACGGGAGCTAGGACCAGACTGGGTGTGGAGAAATAAATTGGTCTCACCCCTGTGTGTGAGCTTTGGTTTTGACCTTCAGCTCTGCGGCTTTTTGGGGTGTCTGTTGCCAGGCTGTGCTACCCATAGGGATATTATTTCTGTGGTTCTACCTTGAACTGATTAATATGCATGAAAGAAAGGAGTGGTTCTTGATTCATATTCATGCACACCACTACTGTATATAATGTGTTTCTACTTCAATGTATTATCTTCCGTCTCTCTAGAACCCCTCAGGGTTAAAGAATAACTCATGTAAATCAGTCTGCTACTTATTCTCCACAAAACTTGCTTCCAACTATTTCTGCGTCAAGCTAATTTTTCAGATACTCTAACTTCCTCCATAAAATAGAATTATTGTCATCATAAGAACAAGAATGAGTGAATTAACCCAGCTGGCAAAACTGGTTCGAATGACATTATTACAGCGTCATTATCACAACGTCATTAAAACGTAATTACAAAATCATCATGACGTCTTTTCAACCATATTTTCCCATCTGGGAGGTAAGTAAATAACATTGGATGTTAAACCTGGAAATTACAATTACCCAGCTGGCAAAACAAGTTGAACGTCATTACAACGTCATTATGATGTATTTTCAACCAGTTTTGCCCACTGGGGAGCAAGTTAATAACGTTGAATGTTAGACCAGACCTGGGACGGCGTGGCTGTTGCGTGGGCTTCCGGAGCTGTTGTCAGGGGAGGCGCTGCCTGATGTGGAGGGGGTGGTGGTGGCGGGGTGGGCTGTGCTGCTGTCTGCCCCCTGAAGAGAGTCACCCTTCCCTGCTGTACTCTTCTGCAGCTTCCCTGGCCTAGCCTGAGCTGTGGAGGTGGTGCCTGGAGGAGAGGTCTTGGGCCTGGCTCCGGGGTTAGGCCTCCTGTCCTGGTCCTTAGCCCCTTTACCCAACGTTGGGGAGCCCCTGGATCCGTTAGCAGTGGCTACCTCCTTCCTAGCCCCCCCTGGGCCAGCTGTACCGTTGAGCACTGTGGCGGAGGTTGTAGTCTTGGCTTTAGCCGTGGTGCTTCGGTGGTCGCCTGGCTGCTTGGTCTTGCCGTTCTTTGCCCTGGATGGGTCACTGTCTCCAGGCTTGGTAGCGTTAGTCCCTCTCTCTGCGGTGGCTGGAAGGACTGGCGTGCCCAGCCCGTCTGACTTCATGGTGGCTGATGATGCAGCCGTAGAGCAACTTCCTGTTCCTGTGTTCCTGACGACCCGATTGGTCCTGTGGACAGGAGGGCTCTCACACGGAGCTGCAAGACCTGAGGCGCATCTTACACCCCTTGGCTGCTAAAAAGAGACGAGAGAGGTTTGAATGGAAAGGTTCCGATCACACAACATCATTTAAAATAATGGCATAGTGGTCTACGGACTCGATTTAACAGCTAAATACCGAGAAGAAGGAAGTCCGACCTAAACTGGAATTAACACGCAATCTAGAAACTGATTAGCCAGATTTTGTAGATACTGGCTAAGAACGTTTTACTTGTAATGATCGTGATACGTTGTTATTTAACCTACATTAGTTGAATCAATGGACTGAATGACTAAGTTGATCGCGATAAGAGCTTCCGCTAAATTACTCAAATGAAATGTAATTGAAAATAATTTAATAATACTGTTGAGGATGCCTGCAAGCTACTGAGCTGTACTGTATACTCAGGCGTGTAAAACGAAAGCAGCCCCGGCCCTCATCACATCCTTCCAGGTACTCGCTGCCTTGTGTTACAGTTCATCAGTCTGATAAGACACAAGGTCTGTGTATTTATCACTGAGGGGCTGAAAGGTAATTGCTTTCTGTGTCAATTACGAAATGACAGCCGTCAGCAGCCCTGTGTCGGGGTCAGCAGAGCCACAGAAGTATAGCATCCCAAATGGCACCCTGTTTCCTATATAGTGCACTAATTTGGACCAAAGCCCTGGTCAAAAGTAGTGCACTATATAGCCAGGCGGAGAGAAACTTCCTTCCAGGCGCCTGCTCCTCATCACAGCACTTCCTGTCAATATCTGTCAGGTTGCTGTTGGCGGGGCCCCTCTCAGCCACTCACATCACACACACACACGTGTCGCCTCCAGTGTGTGTGTGTGTGTGTGTGTGTGTGTGTGTGTGTGTGAGGCTGGCTCTAGGTTTTCCACCATTCACATCTCTGTGATGTGTGCAGTGATTACAGGCTTTCAAAAGCCACCCTCCTAGATCATAATCACGCCATTACATCCACATTTGTGTCATTTAGCATCTAGATGCTCTTATCCAGAGTATAATTCACGCATTCAACTAAAGTAGGTATCACAACCACATATCATAATCATTACACAGGTTTCTCTGTGTTATAGATGGGTTCATATCACCTGACTAAGTGATTTAACAACGCAAAAGAGGAATAAAGCAATTGCTTTTAAATGAGACTAAATAAGCTTTTATCATACATTACCTGTGAGCTGGTAAAAACAGGCTTTTTCCCAAGTCTTCTACTGTCTCCTTTATCAAGAGCAGCTATAGGAGAGAACACACAATTAAAGCAACGTTTAAAACATGTTTAAATTACCATTACATTCAGAAACCCTCAAGGCACCATACTCATTCATAAAACAGGTCAGCACAAACATCTTTTGGAGGCACATTGACATGGTTGTGTCTTTGTATTCTCAACACAAGGAGCATGCAATTTGATGATGGATTTTTCCCATTTGAAATATACCAATGTTCCTGAAATATCAAATCCAAGACGTGTCCATTGAAGAGACTGATACTGCAATGTGGCTATTCCACCTCAGGCTTCCTGATTTTCCTTTAAATGAGATACGTACAATCCTGATGTGGTGAGATTTTCATTTAAMCAATGAAACATCAGTCAACTGTGTCTGCCGAGCAAGAAAAGACTTCACAGCTTATCTTACCATTTCCCCAGAGATGCTCCAAATCAAGACCAAACTGCTGCACCGGAATGTAGTCGAGTGTGTGTGTGTGTGTGTGTCTGGTGGGTGTGTATGATGTGACATGTGTGACTAGATTACTGTATGCAACTACCAGTATGCATATTCATTCTATGTGCCTCGCCGTGTGTATGCATGTGTAAACTAGGGTCTCTATGTGAGAGACAGAGAGGGAGATTCCATCAGTATGGAATGTCAGTGCAATTCTAAAACCAAGTTCAATGAATCATTCATGCAATGCATTTCAATGGATCGCAAAGCTAAACAGTCAAAACGAAGCAGTACTTTATTCGTTTCTCAGAGAATGCATGTAATTATGTGTGAAATCCACAAAGAGAGAAATTCAACCATCCACCCCCGCCCCTTTTTTTTTTTACAACACAGAACATGCAGAGTATGCTGCAGTTAGCATGTTAGCCTTGACTACGATTGGCTGAAAATGGAGTGAGAGACCGAGGCGGCACCCTCCTCGCCCAAACAATAGATGGACCTTCAGGTTGTGGCTGTGTGTGCTCTGTTCTGCAGCTGTGCTGAAAGCAGCCATTAATTGTGTGATGTTACCCAGAGGCAGCGGCAACAACATATGCGTCGGGGGGCTTTGGTTCCTTCCTCTCTAACGATACAGAGACAGACCCTGTGCTCCATCACTGAAGCCTGGTTCCAGGTCTGTTTGTGCTGTCCCTTACCATCTCCTATAGTCCTTGTCACTATTGCCTGGTCCCAGATCTGTTTTGTGCTGTCGCTTGTCATCTCCTATGGTCATTGTCACGCCAAACAAGATCAAACCGACAAAACAGATCTGGGACCAGGCTACCATCACTATGTGGTTGGGTTGAATAGAACAAACAAACACACCCTGCATAATATCCCATCTGAGCCGAGAGGAAGAGAGCTTTGGCTCTCCTCTGCAGTGAGGGACAGATCAGATCACCTCCCAGCTACAGCTAAAGCACCATAGATTAAAGATGGCCGTTTTCCCTTGTCTTACCTGCCAGTATCCGCTCTCGGTGCTTGGAGGGCAGGGTCTCCCATCCCCGCGTGTGGCGGACGGCGTAGAATGACTGGAGCAAGAAGGTCCACAACCTAGCGCGCAGCGCACCAATCTCTCGCCTGAACGGCTGGTTTAGAGAGGAAAGGAGAGAGGGGAGGGAGGAGGAAAGAGAGAGAGCGCGAGCGAATCAGCAGCTGCTTAAAGTACCCATCACCATGGTAACCATCACCCCACCCCCCCTTTCTCTCTCCCTCCCTCTTGCAGAATCCACTTGAGCTCCTTTGAGCTAAATGGATGATGTCATCAGCTGAGGCTGCTGCTGTGCTCCCGCCTCCTCTTCCTCCACATCGCCTTAATGTTTATAAAAAACAGAGCTGGTGGGGGAGCTTCCTCCCTCACACAAACCCTCCCTCCATTCAGTCCTCTCTCTCGCTCTCCCACCCTCACACAGACACACACCCTCCCTCCCTTCCTCTCTCGCTCACCCCCGTCTAACACGCCCACCCTTTTTCCCTTCCTCTCACTCGCTCTGGCTCTCACGCCCTCTGACTACTGGCCACAACACAGAGGCAGATTAGTGAAGGCCACTCCCATGTCTCTACATGCTTTCCCTCCCTCTTTCCAACTCTAATCCATCCTGCCATATTCTGCATAAGGACGTGTGACTTAACCCAGCCAGCCTAACCCGGGCTGCAGCTCAAACCCAGCCAGGCCTCTAGGCCCCTGGGAGTAATTACACAGGAATCATGGAGCTCTGGAACTGTGAATCTCTACCTTTCACCCAATGTGTGTGTGAAAGAGGGAAGAGAGAGGCAGAGAGCATAGCAAGGAATGTTTTAATGTTCACCCTTCACGGCTCTTTGTGTCATTTCACCATTATCCTTTGAAATGGAAGAAAACCCTTGTCATGCTTAGTCATCAAATAATAAAAAAGGCAAAATCGGAATAACTTGATTTTGGTTTGGGGGACTGTGAGTGAATGTGAGTACTTGTATTCACCTCCTCCCTCTGACCCCTCTCCTCCAGGGGTGTCTCTCCTTCAATGTCTTCCTCCCCAGCCAGGTGATCCACAGCGGTGAACAGGTCACAACAGTTATCCACCGTGACCCTGTCCCGTACGGCTGAACACAGCTTCTTCAACAGGGCCGGTTCCCGCGTCGACTCCTCTCTCTAAAACACACATGTTATTTTATTCATTAGCACACAGTAAAAGTAGAGGATTTAAATATAACTAAATGTATGTGAAAGGGAGGTCGAGAAACCCAAGGTGGATGAAGTTGAGAAACCCCTTGCTTACAACCAAACGGTTATTTCACTGTAGTACAGAACAATTGCTAGCTACACTGTAGTACACTGACCACTACACAGCTCAAACACATTAGGATGGATTATAATTACATCGCAGATTCCCATGCTAATACATGAACTGATCAGACCAATTTCAGAGGCTGATGAGGATAATCCTTCAGGAAACCCGTTGTCACCACAGCTGTATAGCTCTGTGTCTGTGATAACAGGGTGGAATGACTGGGATTGGAATGCGTATTTCTATCAGGGCAGAGTCAGACACAGTGAGTTGGCACATTGAGGACAGACACCCACAGAATGAAATAGACCATTTACATGATGCKTGCAGACACCGATGATACGAGTGCAAACCTCTTGGACTGTGACTCTGCATCTAGAACTGCCTCAGCGTCCAGCAGGATGTTTACTATGAAGTTTTTATGCATAGCATTAGCCTCATTTAATAAGTAACAATGAACCATCTACAACTGATCAAATGAATCAGTGTATAGCTGGGTGTGAGTCTCTGTGTATGTTGTGTGTATCCGTCACATGTCCTGTGTCTGTCATGCGTGCGTCTTCCCTTACCCGTCGTAGGCTGTGGAAGGCCTGCGTGTGTGTGACCTGGGCCAGGTGTGTGACAATGACAGACAGACACTGGTCCTGCAGTTCTGTAGCCAGCAACACTGTCTGTTTAGCCCACTTGACCTCCGGGAGACAGCCCAGCAACTGCTCACTGCCACACAGCAGAGTCACCGTGTTCTGTACAGTCTGGATAGAACAGGATTATTAACTGGTATGTCTTATTTGAGAGACTTTTGTATATCTCTCCTTCACATCACACCCAGCAGGAGCCCAGCGCTCTGTACAGTCTGGATGGAACAATAAAATATTACATCTCTGGGGAACTATTTTTTATCACAGAGCTCTCTTTCTCTCTCCCTCACACCCCCCCCCCCCCCCCCCCCCCCACACACACCAAGGCAGAGGTGGATACCTGTGCAGAGAGGTTAGAGTGCATGTCCCAACAGCACGTCTTCAATGTGACAGGGTGGAATCCAGTGGCAAGGGAGAAACCCAGGACGACAGGCACCCTTTCACAGTTGCAGGAGGCTACCGGAGCTCCAGTTTGCCGGAGGAGCGCCTGTCGTGCACCGCCAGCACGTTGTTGTCCTCTCAGGGTGAGCTCCCCTAGCCTTTGCCTTCCCAGACTTACCCACAGGCAGCGGGACAATGGTTAGCCGATGCCAGGGCGTGCCCATATAACGTGGGCCTGCACACCGCACCCCTGCCGAGTTAGCCTGGGACTGCAGAGACACCCAGTTACTGTGTTGTCACGAGGAAGGCCTGGCAGAAGTCTTGGGGAAGGAGAGGCTGTGTACTGGCAAGAGGAGGCTTACGCACAGAGGTGCTTCCCGGTTTACCACAAGGACTAGCCAGCGGCAGCAAGCGGGTGGGAAGTATGCATGCACATTCCCTCTTACAACCACACACACAGTCCGGTGAATAATATTTCTAATCAAATGTATTAGTCACACACGCCGAATACGAATGCTTACTTACGAACCCCTAACCAACAATGCAGTTTAAAATAAAATACGGATAAGAAAAATAAATACAAGTAACAAGTAATTAGAGCAGCAGTAAAATAACAATAGCGAGACTATATACAGGGGGGTACCGGTACAGAGTCAGTGTGTGGGGGCACTGGTTAGTGGAGGTAATATGTACATGTAGGTAGAGTTATTAAAGTGACTATGCATAGACGATAACAACAGAGAGTAGCAGCGGTTTTAAAGTGTGTGTGGGCAATGCAAATAATCTGGGTAGCCATTTGATACAGCTCTTATGATCTCTTATTTTAGAGACCTTTCTCATACTCAGTACTTCTCTTTCTCACAACACATACAACCACATACACACATACAAAGTGTTTCACCAACTATCTCATAATTGATCATTCACAGTCTGTGGAACAAGTTATTACGGCTCTTATGTGACCTGTTATCGTAGAGCCATTTCTCAACACATACAACATAGTTTGTGAAACACCACGCATCTCATCATTCATAATTCATTATATTATGGACAACAAAACACACGTTTACAGTCTTTAACAGTTGTTAAGACATTTACACCTTTGATGAACTCTACTGTGTCCACCACTGTTGTTCCTTCCGACCCTGCACTTGGCTATCGATGCAGGGGAAAACCCAAATTATGCAACASATTTTGGCAGCAGGCAGGCCCTCCTCAGCAGCAGTAGTAGTAGTAGTAGTAGGCTGAGCTCCAGAGTGGTGTACCCAGGGGAGGCAGCCGGAGAGCAGGAGAGAAAGACACTGGCTGTGTCCCAATTCTCTACTCTTTTGTGCACTTGCACACTCCCTGTCATGGACTCCCTCCAGCCCAAACTAGACCAATACAATGCTTTTAAATCTGGATGACCCTGCTACATCTGTCTGTATCCACACTGGACTCCTGAACACGCCTGCCATAAAGGACTATGGAAATTGAGGTGAAGAAGTTGGGGTGTGTGTGTGTGTGTGTGTGTGTGTGTGTGTGTGTGTGTGTAACCCACCATGGCTCCAGTCACAGCAGTTAGACAAGCTCTCTGAACATCACAAGGCAACATGGCAAAGTTTCTCTCTGACCAGCTCTTCACATAGTGTTCAGCCACCCACCTGTAACACACAGTACAAACGAGTGTTCGAGAGCCTGTCACTTCAGTACACATTCTGACATATTGCTTGTTAAACACCTTTGAATTGTGTTTTTATGGAGACGGGTATGAACGAAGGGGAGAAAATATTGAGTTGGGTGGAGCAGGGATTTGATGCCACACAGGCAGGGGGGTCGTACATATGCTGTAAGGAGCAGCCCTAAGCACAAGACCAAGCCTAGGTACTCGCTAAACCACTGATATACAGTAACTATCCACAGAGTATCCAGTATCCGGTGTGTGATGATGTTCACTGTGCGACTGTGTGCTGAAGGTCTGGGTGAGTGGGGATTAATGAGATTGTGGGACTCAGTGAGAGAGCATGTGATTTGCATCAGTAAAACGGGTCAGGTCCGTGACCCAAACCACTTATACAGCCTGACATCACACAGAGAGAGCTGCCAAACTCTATATAAGACACAGGCAGGAGTCCCAAACGGCACGTTATTCCCCATAGTGCACTACCTTTGACCAGAGCCCATAGTGCACTATATAGCGAATCGAATGCCATTTGGGACTCATTCATTAACCTCACTGGTCCTGGTGCTAGGAAGGAACTGAAGCCAGAAGTGTCCAAAAACATGGCACAGCTCCCAATTACATATCAATATCGTGCTGCCCCAAAGTTCCCAGGCAATGTGTGGCCGTGTTCCAAATGGTACCCTATTCCCTTTATAGTGCACTTCTTTTGACCAGGGTCCATTGTACTGCACTATAAGGAATAGGTTGCCATTTGAAACACATCCTAGGAATATAAAACACATTTTTGTTAAGGCAGCGGCACTGAGAGAAGTGATGAGATCCAGTGACGTTGCGAAACTGAATGATGTGCCATCTCAGTTGCTCAGCCCCATTTTCTCAGTCCCAGCCTCAGGCCCTCAGGGTAGAGTGGCCAGAGATGGTTGGCTAGCTCCAGAGGCCTGAGGGGTGTGAATCGCAGCACCACTGGGCTGTAAGCTCAGTTCAGCTCGCGTTACTATCATACACACAAGGGACGTGACAAATGTAAATAGAATCTTAATGTTTAAACTGACGTTTATTAATAGRTTAAACGTTAAAATAATCTATAAAAATAAAATGACGTGAATTCACAATCCAGATATGGTTCTGCATATGACCACTAGGAGGCAGTGCAGTTCAATCTACCACAGTCCTGGCTACGTAGCTACCAGTTGTCACTAGTTACTTCAGCCAAAAAGTCATAAAGCCTGCCTATTTCTACAATTTGTCTACTTAAAATGTGATTTTAACCCTAACCCTAACAATAACCTTAACTACACTGCTAACCTTATGCCTAACCTTAAATTAAGACAAAATATATGTTTGTTTTCATTAATTTTTACATAGCCAATTTTGACTTTGTGGCTGTGGTAACAAGTGGAAACCCTAACAGATGGCGCTCACCTTACTGCTGTCCCCCACCCACTCAGCAACAATGGTATTAATGCTGTTTTAGGTTCTCTGTTGTGTGCTTCTCCTTCATGTTCTCAATTGTCAGTACGTACTTCATGTCTGACTTCTCATCAATGTGATGGCTCGTAGCAGTGATGCAAATCTGCGTGTTTGAGAGCTTGCGCTTTGTACTTGCAGAGCAATCATTGTACAATTTCTCCATCCAGGCCGTCACGTTTCTTTTGAGATGGGATTTTGTAGTCTGGTTCTAGATATGCCATCAGGGCATTGAAGCCGACATCCTATACCTTTGACAATGGCTGCATGTCAACTGCAACCATTTCTGTAGTCAGAGCTGTGATTTTCTCACTCTGTCCCTAATCGCACTGCTGCCAGGAATGGTTTGGGTCTCACAGTGCCGCTCTTTTAGCATTGGACCTGTACTGCCACTGTAGCTCAATTCCACCTCGCAAAATTTGAATTTCATTACCTTCTCATTGAACTTCTCAAAGTATTGCCATACAGGACTTAGCTGCTATCGCCTCCAAGTCGCCCTCTGACATTTTTCCAACTTAACAACGATGTCGTGCAGACCGCTTTATACCGTGACGAGATCCTGAGGCCCATTGTCGTGCTATTTTTCCGTCACCATCCTCTCATGTTTCAGCATGATAATGCACAGCCCCATGTCGCAAGGATCTGTACACAATTCCTGGAAGCTGAAAATGTCCCAGTGCTTCCATGGCCTGTATATTCACCAGACATGACACCCATTGAGCGCGTTTGGGATGCTCTGGATCAACGTGTACGACAGCGTTTTCCAGTTCCCGCCAATACCCAGCAACTTCACACAGCCGTTGAAGAGGAGTGGAACAACATTCCACAGGACGCAATCAACATCCTGATTAACTCTATGCGAAGGTGATGTGTCGTGCTGCATGAGGCAAATAGTGGTCACACCAGATACTGACTGGTTTTCTGATCCACACCCTTACCCTTTTTTTAAGGTATCTGTGACCAACAGATGCATATCTGTATTCCCAGTCACGTGAAATCTATAGATAGGGGCCTAATGCATTTATTTAAATTGACTGATTTCCTTCTATCAACTGTAACTAAGTAAAACCTTTGAAAAAGTTTGCAATGTTACATTTCTATTTTTGTTCAGTAAAATTTGAAAGCTGCATATCTCCTCCTACTTACAGCATTGTTACATTAGGTATTTGTAAAAAAAGAAATACCGTTGCCTTTTGGTTGATGATTGGGACCTATTAATGGTAGTTTTGTGATAACTGCACTGTGATACCAAAACATTTAATAGAAAAGTGTGAGTTTCGGTTTAGTTGTATTTGTTTTTTTGCAATGTTAACGATCCCAAATTCGTTTAGAACGTCACACCCCTAACACACACAACTCATCAAAAGCTTTCCCCTCAGCGGAGCAGAAGGCAAGCAGCACAGCTCGGCCCACGCACCACGTTTTAGTTGTTTTATGTCTGTATCTTACTGCCAGATGGACTCCACACACAGATGGTGAAGTCAGAGTTAGCCCTGAATGACCAGACTTAAAAACACTATCAAGGCCATAATTATTCATACCACTGCCTGAGGGGTGACTGTTTCTGGCATTAGTGCAATTTAAGTTAAGTTTTCAGAGACTTTTGGACAGCTATTACATAGACAGTGACCTACATAACATAGGGCAACATGGTGACCTTATGTTGACCCTGTTCCTCCATCTATTGTGCTCTGGATTATGCAGATTAAGCCAAACCCTTCTTATACAACTACAGAATGTTGAAGGTGATAAACAGGCTTGGGGTAAATTTTTATTCGTTTTCCAATCAATTTACTTCCTGAAGTGACTGAATTGCAATGGAATTGACCCCAACCTCGTCGATATCAATCTGTCAAACTGACAGCACCTAACTAAAATATAATGTCCCATAGAAATACACTCAAAAAGGCTCCATACACACACACACACACACACACACAGACAACACACACACACACACACACACACACACTCACTCACCTCATACACAAACTGTGGAGGCTCTGGAGACCAAGGGTGTGGGTGAGGGAGAGGCACTCGAGGATGGTTTTCTGAACCCCATCTATAGGCTGCAGTAAGAATAAAAGAGAAAACAAACACGTCTAAGTGACGGGACTTTTACTGATATGCCGTCTTTTCAATTGGACATGGATCATAAGGTACTTGCAAGTAAAGGATCTTGAATAAAAGCCTTAATAAACTAAGATACAAAAACATATCTATACTGTTTGCAGTTGACACACAGATGACTAAAGTCATACACTGGTCACYGGAATTTTGTTTTGTAATAGGAGTGAAAATAGATCAAAAAGAGAGTTCTCTCTGTGACTGCTGTGGGGTAAAGTGAAGCTGCCTGTCGCAGGGGGCAGAACAGAACACCCCATATGAACTGTATCTGGGCACATGATGAGGTAAGAGTAATGAAACAGAGGCTGTTCAGAGAACCGGAACACAGCAGGAATGCCCGTGAGATACAAAACAGTACCAAAACAGCTAAATCTGTTCATACAGATGGCTTTCCTCCTGACGCAGACTGGTATGAGACTATAGGGATCTCTCTGGAGATGTAGCACTGATCTAGGCTGGTCCCAGATCTGTTTTAGCTGTATAGGCAACTCCTATGAAGTTGACAAGAGAGCACAAACAGATCTGGGACCAAGCTAGGGCAGATCAGAGAAGCACTACAATGGTAGGAAGAGCTAAAACACTCCACAAGAGAGCCATGTAAAAATAGATAGAAAAAACTGTTATTGTGTGTGTGTGTGTGTGAGCGGCAGGTAGCCAAGCAGTTAGAGCGTTGGGCCAGTAACTGAAAAGTTTCTGGTTCGAATACCCAAGCTGTCAAGGTGAAAAATCTGTAGATGTGTCTTAGTGTCTTGACCAAGGCACTTAACCCTAATTTGCTCCAGGGGTGTCGTATTACTATGGCTGACCCTGTAAAACAACACCTATCGCGTGTATATGACAATAACATTTGATTTTGTGTGTGTGTGTTTGRGTGCATCACACAATACTGCATTAAGACATTAAGACAGAAACAAGTCGGCCAAATTGGCCTGCCAAACAGACATGTCAGACGTTCTCCCTCACATTCAGAAACCTACCTTGGGGAAGAAGCGGCAGTAGTCTCTGGTCAGCACCATCTCCACCACGTCCTTCAGTCCCTCCAGACCCAACATGTCTGCTGCCAACACCACCTGACTGGGAGAGAGGCGAGAGGGCCGGTTGAGGTGGTGTTGTGGTTCTGACTGGGAGAGAAGGCTGGGTGAGGTTGTGGTTCTGACTGGGAGAGAGGGCTGGGTGAGGTTGGGTTGTGGTTCTGACTGGGAGAGAGGGCTGGGTGAGGTTGGGTTGTGGTTCTGACTGGAAGAGAGGGCTGGGTGAGGTTGGGTTGTGGTTCTGACTGGAAGAGAGGGCTGGGTGAGGTTGGGTTGTGGTTCTGACTGGAAGAGATATGTATACACCAACCTCAACCACTCCAGTACGACTGCATACTGAATTATTAGTCACACATTGAGGCAACTTACTTAGAGTATGTTTCTTGTGTAACTTGCTCTTTATTATATATAAATATGACTTTATTATAGCTAATAATGAGGTTAAGGATTTGCCAGTACTACAACAAATAATTTAATTAAGCCTAATATGGCTAATAACACATAAAAAAGGCCTTATAAGCTACTTATAGACATACTTATAAAACTACAAATCGGAGGCTAAAATGTTTACCTTAAAATAAAGCGTTAACTTTGATTGTATTTTCTATTAAGTATATTATCATGATAAATAATATTACTGCATTGTTGGGAAAGAGCTCAAGTAAGACATTCACTGCACTGTTTTACACCTGTTGTATCCTGTGCACGTGGAGATAAAACTTTGAAACTTGATGTGGTTCTAACTGGGAGAGAGGGACAGGTGAGGTGGTGTTGTGGTTCTAACTGGGAGAGAGGGACAGGTGAGGTGTTGTTGTGGTTCTAACTGGGAGAGAGGGACAGGTGAGGTGGTGTTGTGGTTCTAACTGGGAGAGAGGGACAGGTGAAGTGGTGTTGTGGTTCTAACTGGGAGAGAGGGACAGGTGACGGTGGTGTTGTGGTTCTAACTGGGAGAGAGGGACAGGTGAGGTGGTGTTGTGGTTCTAACTGGGAGAAAGGGACAGGTGAGGTGGTGTTGTGGTTCTAACTGGGAGAGAGGGACAGGTGAGGTGGTGTTGTGGTTCTGGTGCTATACATGTAGGTTCACCATCAAGCCCGATAGTAGGTACTGAAGAAATCCACTATTATTAAACATACTTAGACAACTGAAGCAAGCTAACACACTGACCTCAGGAAATGTACCTTTACTAGTTGGGGATATTCATTTTTGCTTCTGATGGATTAATTATTTTCTATTCTATATGTATATGGGTTATTCCACAGAGGTGGTGTAAATTGCCATCCCACCCCAAAATAATCTAAGACAAACATATTGTTAAATTAGTAAAGTACAAAGTCATTGTTTATACACCTATTTCTAATGAGAGGTGGCTGTCCCAAACCCTGACTGCTAAACGTCATGTTTAAAAATAAAGCGATTCATGATTGTCACTTTTCAAACTATTATTTCAATAGAACATAGAGTTGTTCTATTATCACATTGAAAGGCACTGATCTAAATTAGTTGATTTATTTTTAAACAACTTTCTCTGAAAATGCTGTCCCCACTTTTGATGTCACTATCAAAACAGACATTATAAAAAAAGTTGAATGTCCCTTAAGCCACAACCCAACAAATATAACCAGGTGATGGGATTGCACCCCTCTCCAATATGGCACATTGTCTGTATGTCTAAACATTATGAAGAAAATTAGTAAGCAAGTTGGTAAATCTTAATGTATTTTTAAGAAGTGTCACTACCGAACATCTGATATACAGTTGAAGTCGAAAGTTTACATACACTTAGGTTGGAGTCATTAAAACTKGTTTTTCAACCACTCCTCAAATTTCTTGTTAACAAACTATCGTTTTGGTAAGTTGGTTAGGACATCTACTTTGTGCATGGCACAAGTAATTTTTTCCKKAAWWWTTTTCCAGACAGATTATTTCACTGTATCACAATTCCAGTGGGTCAGAAGTTTACATACACTAAATTGACTGTGCCTTTAAACAGCTTGGAAAATTCCAGAAAATGATGTCATGGCTTTAGAAGCTTCTGATAGGCTAATTGACATCATTAGGTTACATGTGGATGAATTTCAAGGCCTACCTTCAAACTCAGTGCCTCTTTGCTTGACATCATGGGAAAATCAAAAGAAATCAGCCAAGACCTCAGAAAAGAATTGTAGACCTCCACAAGTCTGGTTCATCCTTGGGAGCAATTTCCAAACGCCTGAAGGTACCACGTTCATCTGTACAAACAATAGTACACAAGTATAAACACCATGGGACCACMCAGCTGTCATACCACTCAGGAAGGAGACGCGTTCTGTCTCCTAGAGATTAACGTACTTTGGTGTGAAAAGTGCAAATCAATCCCAGAACAACAGCAAAGGACCTTGTGAAGATGATGGAGGAAACAGGTACATAAGTATCTATATCCACAGTAAAACGAGTCCTATATCGACTTAACCTGAAAGGCCGCTCAGCAAGGAAGAAGCCACTGCTCCAAAACTGCCAGAAAAAAGCCAGACTATGGTTTGCAACTGCACATTGGGACAAATATCGTACTTTTTGGAGAAATGTCCTCTGGTCTGATGAAACAAAAATAGAACTGTTTGGCAATAATGACCATCATTATGTTTGGAGGAAAAGGGGCTGAAGAACACCATCCGAAGCACGGGGGTGGCAGCATCATGTTGTGGGGGTGCTTTGCTGCAGGAGGGACTGGTGCACTTCACAAAATAGATGGCATCATGAGGTAGGGAAATTATGTGGATATATTGAAGCAATATCTCAAGACATCAGTCAGGAAGCTAAACCTTGGTCGCAAATGGACAATGACCCCAAGCATACTTCCAAAGTTGTGGCAAAATGGCTTAAGGACAACAAAGTCAAGGTATTGGAGTGGCCATCACAAAGCCCTGACCTCAATCCTATAGAGGATTTGTGGGCAGAACTGAAAAGGCGTGTGCGAGCAAGGAGGCCTACAAACCTGACTCAGTTACACCAGATCTGTCAGGAGGAATGGGCCAAAATTCCCCAAACTTATTGTGGCAAGCTGGTGGAAGGCTACCCGAAACGTTAGACCCAAGTTAAACAATTTAAAGGCAAATCTACCAAATACTAATTGAGTGTATGTAAACTTCTGACCCGCTGGGAATGTGATGAAAGAAATAAAAGCTGAAATAAATCATTCTTTCTACTGTTATTCTGACATTTCACATTCTTAAAATAAAGTGGTGGTCCTAACTGACCTAAGCCAGGGAATTTTTACTAGGATTAAATATCAGGAATTGTGAAAAACTGATATTAAATGTATTTGGCTAAGGTGTATGTAAACTTCCGACTTCAACTGTACGTACTCGCCAAGGGATGGTTAGGACTGAAGTCCTTCTTCGTCTATAATGTCTATTCGTCGGCAATGTCTACGGCTACGTCCCAAATTGCAGCTTATTCCCTATATAGAAGGAATTGTCCATAGAGTTCTAAGACAGGATTGTGCCAAGGGCACAGATCTGAGGAAGGGTACCAAAAAATGTCTGCAGCTTTGAAGGTCCCCAAGAACACAGTGGCCTCCATCATTCTTAAATGGAAGAAGTTTGGAACCACCAAGACTCTTCCTAGAGCTTGACACCCGGCCAAACTGAGTAACAGGGGAGAAGGGCCTTGGTCCGGGAGGTGACCAAGAACCCGATGGTCACTCTGACAGAGCTCCAGAGTTCCTCTGTGGAGATGGGAGAACCTCCCAGAAGGACAACCATCTCTGCAGCACTCCACCAAATCAGCGTCTTAATGTTAGAGTGGCCAGACGGAAGCCACTCCTCAGTAAAAGGCAAATGACATCCCGCTTGGAGTTTGCCAAAAGGCACCTAAAGGACTCTCAGAAACAAGATTCTCTGATCTGACAAAACCAAGTTTGAAATTATTTGGCCTGAATGCAAGGTCACGTCTGGAGGAAACCTGGTACCAACCCTACGGTGAAGCATGGCGGTGGCAGCATCATGCTGTGAGGATGTTTTTCAGCAGCAGGACTAGAGACTAGTCAGGATCGAGGCAAAGATGAACGGAGCAAAGTACAGAGAGATCCTTGATGAAAAGCTTGTAGCGTCATACCCAAGAAGAATAGAGGCTGTAACCACTGCCAAAATGTGCTGAACAAAGTACTCAGTAAAGGGTCTGAATACTTATGTAAATATAATTTCCGTTTTTTTTATATATACAGTGGGAGAACAAGTATTTGATACACTGCCGATTTGCAGGTTTCCTACTTACAAAGCATGTAGAGGTCTGTAATTTTTTATCATAGTACACTTCAACTGTGAGAGACGGAATCTAAAACAAAAATCTAGAAAATCTCATTGTATGATTCTTAAGTAATTAATTTGCATTTATTGCATGACATAAGTATTTGATACATCAGAAAAGCAGAACTTAATATTTGTACAGAAACCTTTTTGCAATTACAGAGATCATACGTTTCCTGTAGTTCTTGACCAGGTTTGCACACACTGCAGCAGGGATTTTGGCCCACTCCTCCATACAGACCTTCTCCAGATCCTTCAGGTTTCGGGGCTGTCGCTGGGCAATACGGACTTTCAGCTCCCTCCAAAGATTTTCTATTGGGTTCAGGTCTGGAGACTGGCTAGGCCACTCCAGGACCTTGAGATGCTTCTTACGGAGCCACTCCTTAGTTGCCCTGGCTGTGTGTTGCGGGTCGTTGTCATGCTGGAAGACCCAGCCACGACCCATCTTCAATGGTCTTACTGGAGAAGGAGGTTGTTGGCCAAGATCTCGCGATACATGGCCCCATCCATCCTCCCCTCAATACGGTGCAGTCGTCCTGTCCCCTTTGCAGAAAAGCATCCCCCAAAAATTATGTTTTCACCTCCATGCTTCACGGTTTGGATGGTGTTCTTGGGGTTGTACTCATCCTTCTTCTTCCTCCAAACACAGCGAGTGGAGTTTAGACCAAAAAGCTCTATTTTTGTCTCATCAGACCACATGACCGTCTCCCATTCCTCCTCTGGATCATCCAGATGGTCATTGGCAAACTTCAGACGGCCTGGACATGCGCTGGTTTGAGCAGGGGACCTTCGCGTGCGCTGCAGGATTTTAATCCATGACGGCGTAGTGGTTACTAATGGTTTTCTTTGAGACTGTGGTCCCAGCTCTCTTCAGGTCATTGACCAGGTCCTGCCGTGTAGTTCTGGGCTGATCCCTCACCTCCTCATGATCATTGATGCCCCACGAAGTGAGATCTTGCATGGAGCCCAGACCCGAGGGTGATTGACCGTCATCTTGAACTTCTTCCATTTTCTAATAATTGCGCCAACAGTTGTTGCCTTCTCACCAAGCTGCTTGCCTATTGTCCTGTAGCCATCCCAGCCTTGTGCAGGTCTAAAATGTTATCCCTGATGTCCTTTCACACAGCTCTCTGGTCTTGGCCGAATTGTGGAGAGGTTGGAGTCTGTTTGATTGAGTGTGTGGACAGGTGTCTTTTATACAGGTAACGAGTTCAAACAGGTGCAGTTAATACAGGTAATGAGTGGAGAACAGGAGGGCTTCTTAAAGAAAAACTAACAGGTCTGTGGGAGCCGGAATTCTTACTAGTTGGTAGGTGATCAAATACTTATGTCATGCAATAAAATGCAAATTAATTACTTAAAAATCATACAATGTGATTTTCGTTTTAGATTCTGTCTCTCACAGTTGAATTGTACCTATGATAAAAATTACAGACCTCTACATACTTTGTAAGTAGGAAAACCTGCAAAATCGGCAGTGTATCAAACACTTTATATATTTGCAAAAATAAAAAAAAAAACTGCTTTTGCTTTCCCATTATGAGGTATTGTATGTAGATTGACGAGGGGGAAAAACAATTTAATCAATTTTAGAGTAAGGCTGTAACGCAAAAAAAAGGGGAAAAAAGCCAAGGGGTCTGAATACATTCCAAATGCACTGTACATCTGTCCAAATGAAAGATAGCAAGCCATATGTTAGCTATGGTGATAAGTAAAAAATAAGTACATAAGTCACAACCGAAACAATTGACACCATAGAGATATATAAGAGATCTCATCTTTGTATATGTGCCATTATGGAGTTTGTGACAGCCATTGAGGCTACCTCCAATTTAAAGTTGCATGCGCCATGCTCTACAAACTGACCTACAGTGCACCACCATGTGGGTAGTGGACAAGTGCGCACTTCAGGAAAAAGTGTAGAGTATTGAGATGCATAGCCAGCAGTTGGGCTGCAACCCCCCAACAACCCAAACACTGACATTTATTTGGCCAAAAATGTATGTCTATAATGTGCTCTACTGTACCCTATTCTACTGTTCTGTTATCTACTATACCCTACTCCATTATACTGTACTCTACTGTACTGTTCTCTACTGTACTCTACTGTACTCGAGTTTACTCCACTTGAGTTTCTTACAATTTAAGAAAGGGCCCTTGTCATGGTCTCAACTCACCGGGTCTGGATCTTGGTACCAATGTCCTGGTAAAAACATGGTCTTGGCTCCTGGATATTATTTTAGTCTTTGGTTTACAAACCATATGCAACCCAATTCAGGGTTAATACACATTTTGACAGATGGGAATTTCATAACTTCTCCATGACTTTTAACCAAATTTCCATGACCAACAATTGATACTTATAAAAAGTATGCGTAATGTGGTATGTTTTTGGGACATAACGAAAACATTAATACATGCTAACAATAGGTAAACAGTTAACTAGAGGGTACAAGATAAGTTTTGAATTGGCTAACTAATTATTAGTCTATTGTCAATCATATTTTATAGGCCAGGACTACCTGCTGCTGCAATGTCCGACTGTCTCTCCCTCCTTGAGCAACGGCCCACTTGTCTCACACACATGCATGTGATGCACACAAACACAGACGTGCTAGTGTCATTCCGATCCTGGCTGATTTTTATTTGATTGATAAAATATCTAAAAACTGTGCCTAAATAAATTATATTAACAGAAATTATTAAATACATTTCCATGACTTCTCCAAAAACTTTCAGGATATTATCCTTTTCCAAAACTTTTCCAGGCCAGGAAAACACCATTTTTGTATTTTCATGACCATATGAACCCTGCCAATTTGAAGAAGACAATGCTCTCTGATAATTGGCTGATCACTCCCAACCCATAGGAATCCCCACCCACTTGACTATTTTTAAATGGTGGAAACCCTTAATAGCAATGTCTATACCAAAACGAGTAATTTCCATCTACAGTCCTCTATTTATCTCTACGATTGACACTTGACACGGAAACACCTGGTATTTTGCCAAAATAAAGATAGGAAACGTGATAATTTAAACATCTAACAACATAATTAATTACATGCACAAATACTTCAAATCAATCAATGAAGTTTCAGATTCATGCAATCAACATTGAACATTTTACAGAGAACAATCAAGATCATTTGAAATATTTAACTGAATTCTTTACCACTTTAAATGTATCAGTACTGAAACATAGTGGTAAAAGTTCATATAAAAGGGAGAACCATGTACAGTGGTGATCATTTTGATTAACCTTCGATTACAGATTCATTTGAAAGAAATTGTATTTTCATACCAAATTAACAAAATAGTAAAAATATTATTTTTAACCTGATTTTCAAAACCTTTCAATTTCATTCAGAGAGATATATGCAATGCAAACAATGTGTGTAAGAAGTATACAGTGCATTCAGAAAATATTCCAACCCCTTGTCTTTTCCACATTTTGTTACGTTGCAGCCTTATCCTAAAATGTATTAAATTGTTTTTTCCCGCTCATCAATCTACACACAATACCTCCATAATGACAAACTATCACATTTACATAAGTATTCAGACCCTTTACTCAGTACTTTGTAGAAGAACCTTTGGCAGTAATTGCAGCCTCGAGTCTTCTTGGGTATGATGCTACAAGCTTGGCACACCTGTATTTGGGGAGTTTCTCCCATTCAGAGTGACCATCGGATTGTTGACCAAGGCCCTTCTCCCCCGATTGTTCAGTTTGGCCGGGCGGCCAGCTCTAAGAAGAGTTTTGGTGGTTCCAAACTTCTTCCATTTAAGAATGATGGAGGCCATTGTGTTCTTGGGGACCTTCAATTCTGCAGACATTTTTTGGTACCCTTCCCCAGATCTTCGCCTCGACACAATCCTGTCTCGGAGCTCTACAAACAATTCCTTCGATCTCATGGCTTGGTATTTCCTCTGACATGCACCGTCAACTATGGGACCTTATATAGACAGGTGTGTGCCTTTCCAAATCATGTCCAATCAATTGAATTTACCACAGGTGGACTCCAATCAAGTAGAAACATCTTAAGGATGATCAATGGAAACAGGATGCACCTAAACTCAATTTCGAGTCTCATTGCAAAGGGTCTGAATACTTATGTAAATAAGGTATTTCTGCTTTGTCATTATGGGGTATTGTGTGTAGATTGATGAGTAAAAATGTTTATTTAATCAATTTTAGAACAAGGCTGTAACGTAACAAAAAGTTGAAAAAGGGAAAGGGTCTGAATACTTTCCGAATGTACTGTATATGTCTACCTGACAGTATGTTGGAAGACGTGTGCTGAAAGTTTGGATACAACTTCACATTTTTTAAGGCACATACCTGGCACTGGCTCTGGGTGGTAGGTCTATTATGGCACCATACATGAACTGTAGGAGAATCTCCATCTCATCTGGACCCAAACTGAAAATAACACAACACTGTCGTTACCTCTCTAGGCAAAGTAGAACCATCATCCCACTTCAAATCTTTTTATTCAAGCTATAAGCTTGAAGAAATTGTACAAGTGTCTCTTGCAAAACTGATTTTATCTTACTAAACTAAAAATAATGGTTAAATAAATAATATAAACATCTATTTATTGAACCAAATTATGTTTTTATACAATCCAATTCTAAGCGAAGAGCAGCACTAAAACATTGTCACTCAGGCCTACGGGGTATTTCCCCCAGAGTCCTCCAGTACAGTGCCTCAGCACACCTATCCTGCATGGTGACAGAGTGTCATCCCCAATTACTCTCAGATTAGCCAAGCTGAGACGAGTGACATTACTCTCCCCTTAGGAGAGTGCTGCCTCGTTTGTCTCTGCTGCCACACCGCTCTGACGGCAAGGGTAGAGAGGACTCAAAAACAAGGGTAGATGACCTGGTTTGGAAATTATCTGAGTGAGTGGAATCACACTGTCTGTAGTTAGCGGTTTGTTTGCAGTCAATTCAGATAGTATACAAAAAATGTAAATTCCACTTAATGACTTCTCAATAAAGCAGAAACTATTTATTTTAAACGTTTTTACATTTCTGAATGTTAAATTCAAATAATTTCCTGAAATGACTGCCTTCAATTCAAATTGAGACTAACCCTGGTGTGTGCATGAAACCCCATAAAGAGCCAGCTTGATATATTCTCGCACCCACAGTATGAATTATTAATGCAGTATAGAATAGGCAGCAGACTTAAATTGTTGTTGGGAGACAATGAGCCTTGTTATTGATACACCAGAGTGGAGGTATAGGTTACGTCCCAAATGAAGGACTTCATTTGACCCAAGTTAAACAATTTAAAAGGACATACTACCAAATACTAATGAGTGTATGTAAACTTCTGACCCGCTGGGAATGTGATGAAAGAAATAAAAGCTGAAATAAATCATTCTTCTACTATTATTCTGACATTTCAGATTCCTAAAATAAAGTGGTGATCCTAACTGACCTAAGACGGGGACTTTTTACTCGGATTAAATGTCAGAAATTGTGAAAAACTGAGTTTAAATGTATTTGGCTAAGGTATATGTAAACTTCCGACTTCAAATGTATGTATGTATGTATGTATGTATGTATGTATGTATGTATGTACGCATGTGTGCCAGGACCTACCCCTGTAGAGTGATGCATTGTCTGGAGCTCTCCATCCAACTCCCACACAGCATAGCTCGGAAATACTGAGACCGCGCACACAGGACCGCCCTAAAAACAAACACACACGCGTCATATTTCAGCTGTGTGGCCTGTGCGTGTGTGTGTATGTGTGGTGATGGTGTAGCTGGCCCTGAAGGGACACATGGTGATGGTATGTCTGGCACACAGACCTTCAGAGAAGTGACTGATCTGGACATCAAAGAACCATTCTACAGTCTCTGAACCGAAGCCCATGTTTTTACCAAGATGATGCTCAACTGCCACTGAGATGCACATATGACCCTGCAGCACATTGCATATCTAATATGATCTTCAGATCATCTCTAGCATCATGACAGCTCAGTGAAAATCATCAGAGGGGATCCACAGTTTTACAGTCACCATTATTCACTAGCTTATCTTGTCATGGACGAAGAAGGACCCCCTCTCTCCACAGTCACAGACAAACCCCTCTGCTTTTCTCTCTCACACACCCACTGTAAATAGTATAGTCTTTATTTAACCCCCTCATTGCCATACTGTGATTCCATATACTTGGAGTGTGCTATAATTCTCTCAGAGTGATCATTTAACTACACTTCAGGAGGGGTGTCCTCTTCTGTAGCAGAGCTTATTATAGAAGCAGAAATAGACGACGTGACTGGAGAGAATTTACAGTAAAAAAGGCTGTTGAAAGAATCGTGAATGTCTCCATGCTATTGCAACACATTCATACATCAATTCTCAGTGATTACTGTCATTATTCCTTAAAACACTGGCTGCCATCTCCCTGGGGCCACCCATATGAAAATGTATGCACACATGACTAAATTGCTTTGGATAAAAGTGTCTGCTAAATTGCATACACTAAAAATACAAAAGTTTGTGGACAACCCTTCAAATGAGTGGATTCGACTATTTCAGCCACACCCGTTGCTGACAGGTGTATAATATCGAGCACTAATAGACACTAAAGTCGTTTAACAAAAGGTAGTCACGATGGTACAGCACTGTACTCCAAACAGAGGTACTTTAGTAGCACCATCAGCCTAACATATAGAACATGACAAGTCCTCCTGTATGTGAAACAAAAGAGTGACTTCATACAATGAGCTGTAGAAGTCTTGCTGCTGTAAATGAAAGGCACCAGATTGTGAATGTCAGTCAGTCTCCGTGAGGAGGGGAATAAATCTTCTCTTCCCTCAGCAGAGGTAGGTGTGTGTCTGTGTCAGTCAGTCTAGATATCGCATCTCTTCCCCCAGCCGGGGGAGGTGGGGATGGAGGGATGGATGAAAGTGATTGGTAGATCACAGCTCAGCCCCAGTGGAGTGGCATCGAGAGAAGAAGGGAGCGAGAGAGAACTGCGCAAGGCAGGCACCACTGGGCTACCATACTAATCAGATTCAGCAGTGTTGCACTGCAGTCAAGACTCACATGGCATGGAACGCTAGAAAAACACCAAAAAAGGTTTTCCCGCTTTCATCTGGAGAGGAGCTGCATTACACTGTGTGTCTGTCTGGGTAGATCCCCTGAGCACAGGCAGAGAGGGAGAAACCTGTCTCCATGTTTACTACTAGCACTACCTCTGCACCACTGAATGACCTCACCACAGCGTAACGGCTTGGTGAAACCCTCTGGCCTTGAGGACTGTGATTGTGTTGTACAGCTTACTTTTTTATCAATGAATGATAACAGAAACATGAAGATAAATCAAGCAACATTTTTGGACACAGAGACAGATGGTTGTGTTTGGTGCACATTATTGGTTTAAATGCAGGTCTGGGGGGCTTTTTCAGGTTGATGTTTGATTCAAAGGTCAATGTATAATCGTGACCATTTATTTGTGCCTGAAATCCAACTGTTCAGATTGCATGCCAAAATGGTAACCAATCTATGCAAATATCCCTTCAAAGTGACGTCTGTATGCAAATGCATAACACTGTTATAACATGATTTCATGTGACACACAAATACATTAAAACTATTATCAAACTGTTCATGTACAAGAAGCGCATCGGTATGTATCAGCAGATCATTAGCAGTATCTGTACTCATTCCACTTCCAAACAGCCTTGCATGTGTATCACTATTACATGAGGAACTGCCCAACAATCAATCAAGTTTGAGCATCAGGGAATTCTATCAAATGCCAGAGAATGTTAATGTAGTAACGAAAGTTCAATCAGTAAGGCTGGTCTGAATGGATCATCCTTTCATTTATCTAGTGAGTAAGGGGTAATAAATGAGGGGCTGTTATTTTTAGGGAGAATAATGAACGTGTGGAACTGACCTTTCACGGAGTAGCATTATTTTACATAGATCGCATAGAGCCCCGAGTTGATTATCCCTTTTATACCATGGCTATAATTGAACATTGCCGCTAGAAATGTGTTCATTTGCAGGTAGAAATGTGTTCAACATCCACTGAAGTAGCTAGCAAGTTTACTAGATAGCTACAGTAGTTGTTATGGTAACCAAATAAACAGACTTAGTAGCTTAGCTAACTATGAAAATCGAACTCAACAATCCCACTACTGTTTTCAATTCGACTTTTACTTTCAAAAGCAGCTCCAACAAAACTTGTAAAAATGAACTATAGCTATTGAATTCTACTGTGCAAATATACTGTGCGTTACAGGGAAATAATGCACMCTCTAGAATGCCATACAAGCCAATAAAAAAGGAGTATTATGCGCAACGCGGAATGCCTGTATACAGCCCTTAGCCGTGGTATATTGGCCTTACCACAAACCCTCGAGGTGCCTTGTTGCGAATATAAACTGGATACCAATGTAATTATATCAGTAAAAATAAATGTTTTGTCGTACCTGTGGTATAGTCTGATATACCATGGCTGTCAGCCAATCAGCATTCAGGGCTGGGTGCAGAAAAATATAGATGAAAACTTTCTTGGTAAATAATATAATCTACTGTATAGCTTACCATGAGGTACTCTACCTCAGGCGAGCAAAACCCTGAGACTTGCTTAATATTAGCGATCATCCATCAGCTGTTGTTGCCTAAGAACAGCCCTTAGACGAGGTATATTGGCCATATACCACACCCCTCTGGCCTTACTGCTTAAATAATTCACATTGCTTCCCATCTCACTCATCAGCAAAGCAAGTATTGATAAGGTAGTGTTGATAATGTTACCTCATCAGCATAGCAGGTATTTATAAAGGTAGTGTCTATAATGTTACCTCATCAGTATAGCTGGTATTTATAGGGTAATGTTTATAATGTTACCTCATTAGCATAGCAGGTATCCATGTTAGTGTTTATGTTACCTCATCAGCATAGCGTCACGTCCTTTACTATAAGCAAGTGTGCGGAATGTCATTCATCAATTAACTTCAGCCTATGAGCATGGTACACTAAGGCAATTCCACCACGCTCGATGATTAATCTATGGGGTTACTCGTGCAATAATCACTTTCCTTTCCTTCAACATATGAGCATGAATCTAGCGGAGTATTTATATGTCAACTCAAACCTTGTGTCTCCCGCTCGCTGGGGGGGAAGGCCTCTCCCAAACTATTCAATAAAATTCCATATTGTATTCTGTCTCTGTTGTCATGGAGTAAGCCTTTACTCGATTGAACTATATGTAGGCCTGGTGTTATGAACTATAACTGCTTTGTGAAAATAATACACCTACTAACGCCACCTACAACCTACTGAGTTGCATCAAATTATGCATAGATAGAAGAGGAATTGAGATGTACAGAGGTTTGATAACTCCCAGGCAGGGTTTTGTGTAGGAGATAAAAACAAAACAATCATAGTCATTCTCCTACACAAATATTGATTGACCTTTAGCCCTTATTGTGCTACTAGGTTTCTTCCTTCTAGGGAGTTTTTTCCTGGCCACTGTGCTTCTGTTTGGTCTGTGGTGTCTAGGCCAAGTTACACTAAATCCCTTTGTGACCACTGCTGATGCAAAAAGGACTTCATACTGACTTCATACTGGCATATTGGCTGATTGATTACCTGTGACAGGAGAAGACCTGCTCCCCTACTTGGATGCTGATGTCAGATCCTTCTCCTCTCTGGTAGAGATCCAACAGGTCTGCTCCAAGACCAGAGGCTGGCTCCACAACCACAGCATTATCTGAAAGGGATAGGAATGGAGGGCAATAATAAGACAATAGAATGTATGTGCAAAAAAKCTTTTTCTTTGGCCTGGGGAGATCTGACTAGAAGGGCCGTGCACCATCCGTTGGACCAGACGCAAAGTGTGTTTGTGTGTGAGTGACAGAGAACAAAGCTAAATTGAATAAACATGCAGAACGAGTAGCGTTAGTGTTTACCTAAAAAGGTCAATGAAGCTGTGTTGCCTTATCTGCACTGGGTTGTTATTGCCAGTAGCAACATCAAGCTACTAAATGCAATTAAGGGTTAAAGGGAAATTTCACCCTTTTTCAACTTCATATTCATCATCTCCAGCACCACCACAACATCAACATATGTGAAAATGGTGCTTTTCTATGTTTTGTTGTAAAGGAAGATAACTGTTTCCAATGCTATCATTAACCAATTAGAAGACAATTATTAGGCAATCCCTACTCATAATTGGTTAAAAATCACATAATGCACACTGATGAGGTCATTGGAAACACTTAACTTCCTCTATTTTTCCCCCCACAAAACATAGAAACGAGCCATTTTCACATACTGTATGTTGATGTTGGGGTGGTGCTGGAGATGATGAACATGAAGGAGAATTTTGTTTAAGTCAGATCATTTTGATCTCCCTAGGTCTCATGGACCTAGGGACCCATAGGGCTTTGGTCAAAAGTAGTGCATTAAATAGGGAATAGGAAGCCATTTTGGATGCACCCACGGCTGATCTGTTTACCTGAGTCAGTGTGGAGATCGGCATCGGGACCATTGAGGACAATAGTAGGCGACTCTAAGTCCTCAGGGATTCCTTCTCCAGCCAAGCCCATGCGTTGGTCTGCTGTGTACATTCGCCTAAGATTTGTAGAAACAGAAGAAAAGGAAGAAGATTACTTTATTGTCCAATGTCCAAGAGGAAATGTGTGTTATGCCTTATCCCAAGCCCACTAAAACACCTAGGATTAGAATGGTAACAAATGCCTCGGTTAGAGCCTTTGTATACATTCTATGAGGAATACTAGTCAGTCATCATTGCTCTGAGCTACAAGGAGACACTGCCGCACAGGGTGTAATGTTCCAGAACACAGAAGTGCGTGAGAGGAGCAGTGCAGAGATTCTGACTGCTGCCAGAGCCCCAGTGCCTGTAAGCTAGCACACTGCACCCTAGCCCAGTGCCTGTTAGCTAGCACACTGCACCCCAGCCCAGTGCCTGTTAGCTAGCACACTGCACCCCAGCCCAGTGCCTGTTAGCTAGCACACTGCACCCCAGCCCAGGTGCCTGTTTAGCTAGCACACTGCACCCCAGCCCAGTGCCTGTTAGCTAGCACACTGCACCCAGCCCAGTGCCTGTTAGCTAGCCACACTGCACCCAGCCCATGCCTGTTAGCTAGCACACTGCAGCCCCAGCCAGTGCCTGTTTAGCTAGCACACTGCACCCCAGCCAGTGCCTGTTAGCTAGCACACTGCACCCCAGCGGCCTGTAGCTAGCACCACTGCACCCTAGCCCAGTGCCTGTTAGCTAGCACACTGCACCCCAGCCCAGTGCTGTTAGCACGCCCGAGCCCTAGGAGTGTGAGCTAGCACACTGCAACACCCAGCCCAGTGCTGTTAGCTAGCACACTGCACCCCAGCCCAGTGCCTGTTAGCTTGCACACTGCAGCCCAGCCCAGTGCCTGTTACTTAGGCACACTGCACCCCAGCCCAGTGCCTGTGAGCTAGCACACTGCACCCCAGCCCAGTGCCTGTTAGCTAGCACACTGCAGCCCAGCCCAGTGCCTGTTAGCTAGCACACTGCAGCCCAGCCCAGGGCCCGTTTGCTAGCACACTGCAGCCCAGCCCAGTGCCTGTTCGCTCACCTCACTGCAGTTGAACTGATTCTTCTGCGTCTGATGAGACCAAAACACCGGTTCTGTTCGAATATATACACAGAGGTCATTTATTAGGTACACCCATCTAATACCGGGTCGGTCCTCTCTTTGCTTCCAGAACAGCCTGAATTATTTGGGGCATTCTACAAGGTGTCGGAAACGTTCCACATGGATGTTGTCCACGCTTATGTGATGCCTTCACACAGTTGCTACAGATTGGACGGCGGTACGAACAGCCCGTTACATCTCATCCCAAAAATGTTGTATTGGGTTTGGTCAGCAACAATGTTCAGCTACGCTGTGGCGTTCAATTGTTGCTCAATTGGACCTAACGTGTGCCAGGAAAACATTCCCCACACCAGTACACCACCGCCACCAGCCTGTACCGTTGACACCAGGCAGGACGGATCCATGGACTCATGCTGCTTTCATCAAATCCTTACTCTGCCATCAGCATGACGCAACAGGACCCGGGATTTGTCGGACCAGGCAATGTTTTTTCTACTAAACTGTCCAGTGTTGGTGATTGCGTGCCCACTGGAATAGCTTCTTATATTTAGCTGATAGGAGTGGAACCTGGTGTGGTCGTCTGCTGCAATATCCCAGCCGTGACAAGGATTGACGAGTTGTGCGTTGCAAGATGCCGTTTTGGCACACCACTGTTGTACTAAATAAATAAGTACTGCGCTGTAATTTGTGTGTTTGTGGCCCGCCTGTTAGCTTGCACGATTCTTGCCATTCTCCTTTGACCTCTTTCATCAACGAGCTGTTTTCGCCCACAGGACTGCCGTTGACTGGATGTTTTTTCCTTTGTCGCACCATTCTCGGTAAACCCTAGACACTGTTGTGCGTGAAAAGCACAGGAGGGCGGCCATTTCTGAGATACTGGATCCGGCGCGCATGGCACCGATGATCATACAGCACTCAGTCACTTAGGTCACTCGTTTTGCCCATTCTAACGCTCAATCAAACATTATCTGAATTCCTCGATGCCTGTCTGCCTGCTTTATACAGCAAGCCACGGCCACGTGACTCACTGTCTGTAGGAGTTATCCATCTTCATGAACAGGTTGGTGTACCTAATAAACTGGACCCTGAGTGTATATCTGCTGCTGAAGATACAGTTAGACTGGCACCTAGAGGTTCTCAATGAAGGATGGACAGGAATGATGATCTTTGATAAATGTAGTGGATTAATTCAGACTCGTTAATTAAGGATCCAACCCTTTAAAWWWWWTTTTGCCTAAAATMACATACCCAAATCTAACTGCCTGTAGCTCAGGACCTGAAGCAAGGATATGCATATTCTTGATGCCATTTGAAAAGAAACACTTTGAAGTTTGTGGAAATGTGAAATTAATATAGGAGAATATAACACATTAGATCTGGTAAAAGATYATACGAAGAAAAAAACATGCGTTTTTTTTGTACTATCATTGAAATGCAAAGAAAGGCCATACTGTATTTTTCCAGCCCAGGCGCAATTTAGATGTTGGCCACTAGATGGCAGCAGTGTATGTCCACGTTTTAGAATGATCCAATGAACCATTGCATCTGTTCAAAATGTTGTATCAAGATTGCCCAAATGTGCCTAATATTGGTTTATTAATACATTTTCAAGTTCATAATAGTGCACTCTCCTCAAACAATAGCATGGTATTCTTTCACTGTAATAGCTACTGTAAATTGGACAGTGCAGTTAGATTTAAAATAATTTAAGCTTTCTGTCCATATCAGATATGTCTATGTCCTGGGAATTTTTTTGTTACTTACAACCTCATGTTTACCAGTAAAAAAGACTTGCAAGCATACACATTGGTATGGTTATGAACATAACAAATATGTGGTCCATTAAGAGCAAATTGTCCCAATACAGGAGCTCTCACACATATACTGTACATCTATCAACAGACTTTGTTTGTACRCCATTTGTGTCCACATATACAGTATTGCAGAGTCATCATCATGGCACAACATGGTCTGCTCTGCTGCTGCTCTGAAGGCCTGATTAATACCCTGCTAATGAGCTAGCAGCATAATGCATAAGATCAAAGGCTGGTTGTACTCTCTCAGTAGACCATACTACTGCTGCTGGGGCCAGATCTGACTCTAGTCTACAGTATTCCTAATGGAGAGTATCACTGGATCCATACCCTGATGTTGATATTACAGATGGATGCTATTAGTACTAACATGATCAGATAATCTCACAATGCCTTCGTAATCAGATTACACCGTTCTATTAATAATCTGCTTGACAAAATACTTACAGCAGGAGTACTCTACTACTATTTGAGAAGGTCCGGTCACACATTTCCTATGTGGCAAAGTTCCGGATGGATATTGCATTTATCAGCGTAGTAACAAACCTCCACTTCACAACCCATGTTACTCCATTTCCCATTTTAACTTAATTTTCTGCAATTCTACACATTAGGGCGGCAGATAGCCTAGTGGTTAGAGCGTTGGACTTGTAACCGAAAGGTTGCAAGATTAAATCCCTGAGCTGACAAGGTAAAAATCTGTCATTCTGCCCCTGAACAAGGCAGTTAACCCACTGTTCCTTGTCCGTCATTGAAAATAAGAATTTGTTCTTAACTGACTTGCCTAGTTAAATAAAGGTAAAAAAAWATATATATATAATTAAATTACAATACCTGACAAAAACAAAGGGGGCCTCCTGAGGCCCCTGAGCACTTAATCTGGCCATGATAACTACAAGATTTAGATAGGTAAATTAGACTAACTAGCTATCTAGTTGATCAACTGGACATTTCTGACAGGTTATAAATAGCTCTCTAAAGGTCTGTCAGTGAATGACATAACAAGAGGAAAACTCCCCATGCACTACCAACTTTTGAAATTGCACCTTGTGCATTCTACGGTTACAGCTCTAAACGGCAGTAAATTGAAAGACTGAGTTCTGGCTATTTCAAAAGTCAGGACCCGCGGTCCGTATTGACCTGCATCGAGTATGGCTGATTTACAGCATCTAGGTCTGGATAGAAAAGAAAAAGACAGAGAAAAAAAAAAAAAAGAGTATGGCGCCCTCTGGCTGTAATTTAACAGTACAGAAACGACACACTAAGCACCACCTAACAATCATGTTAATTGACAGAGTTAGATTATCTACATAGAAACACTCTCTTAAATGATTAAAATATATTTTATGCATCTGTGATGTCTATTTGAGTAAGAATAGAGGGCCTACATAAATAAGGATGATTGGACCATAGAAATTGCATTAGTAATTATATTTCTATGGATTGGTGAGTGTACTGAAACTGTAAAGACAATAACATGTATTCTGACTCTGAGTGTACCTGATATACTGCTTCAGCTCCGTGCTGTCATAGTTGTTTAGCTGGATGGTCTTGGGGTCTGGATGAGCACCCCTCCTCAGTATGTGTGGGGCCCTGGCCAGGAGAACAGCTCTGTGAACCAGGAGAGGGGTAGAGCTGGTGCAGGAGCCCACCGTACACAGGCTGACGTCTGCCTCTAACTCCTCCTGCAGCAACCTGGGAAATCACAACACAGGAGTGGTTCACATCTGGCAGTACATAAACACATTGCAACACAAAATAATTTCAGTGGAGCAAGGATAGGATAGGGACAATGATACAATTCATTTCTTAATTGAAGACATTTACATTTTAGGAGGCAGAGGAGTACATTTAGGAGGTGGGTCATCAAGGGGATAGCATGGTTAGTAGTGTAGGGAGGTCATAGGCAACCGTAGAAACCCTACAACCCTGCTTCATTATATATATATATTCAAGCTGACTGGACTTGATCTGGGTAACTCAGCAGCACAGAGTCCTTGGTCCTTCCTTCTGCCCCTGTACCGCTTTCCACCAAAATGAACTTACATTGCTGTGACTGAAGTGGGTGACCCAGAAATCAGCCAGCCTCAAGCCAAATGGGCCATAAGAACTGTGGTACTACTGTAGCTACTGCCTCTGTGCCTACTGGAACTGGGCTATTTTATTGCCCCCAGGGAAGGCAGTGGCTGTCCTACTGCATGCTACTGCTGCTGTTGTACGTGTGTCCCCCAAATAGCACCATATTCCCTTTGTAGGGCACTACTTTTGACCAGAACCCAAATGGTCAAAAGTAGCAACTATAAAGGGAATAGGGTGCAGTTRGGGACACAGCCAGTAACTGGGTTGCATGTATGAGCTGTGGTGTTACTGCTGCTGTAGCCATTTCATTTTACAGCCCTCAGGCAGATAAGCAGAGTGACTGGGAAGTGGGTCACCCAGGATATGAGGAGTTAAAATGGGAAATCATGTTCCTTTGTCGTTCCATTTCCCATAACCCCTTGTTGTGTGTGAGCCCTTGTGTTGTCATGAGCAGCAGGAGCAACACTGTGTCTGACCTGCCAACAGGGGGTACTAATGTTCTTATTACTACCAGGTAGTCGGAGGAAAACGTTTGTTTTAGTCAGGGGAGTAGGGTGAAGTTGGGTCGTCACTAGTTACCTCAGCCACAAAGTCATAAACCCTGCCTATTTCTAAAATGTCTCTTCTTAAAATGTGATTTTAAACCTGACCGTGACCCTAAACTTAACCATACTGCTTACCTTATGCCTACCTAATGTTAAATTAAGACCCAAAAGTTAATTTTGTTTTCAATAATTTTTTATATAGACAATTTTGACTTTGTGGCTGTGCTATCTAGTGGAAATCGTGACGCTGATCTGGAGCATAGTCAGGGTTGGGGTCAATAAATGGAATTCGCCCCAACCCTGGTTGTAGTAAGGCAATTCCACGGTAACAGTGACACAGACTCCAGATACAAAGTTTGYTAACAGAATGGCAGTTTGTGCTGTCATTCTGCTACCAAACTTTGAATCTGCACTATTTGTCAGGTAAATGTTTTTTGTAAAATCTTCAGTGGAAATTGTTAAAAGTAATCACTGTGCATGAAGTTTAACTTTGCAATCATTGTTTTTTGTTTGACATACATTTTAATGTAAAAAAATCACTCTCAGTGTCACTTTGTTACCGTGCAATGCCCTGTCGGCTGCAATTAGTTTTTTGCTTGATAGTAAAATACTCCCACACTCATTATCCTAATAAGGGCTTTCTTGACAGTTGCCTGACAACGCCTTATGTAGAGTGAATGTGAATGGGTTTTTACTAGACTTCACTGGAAAATAGGCTACGGTTCTGTGTCCATAAACAGTGTTAATGATTACCTGTTGAGGTCTGCAGACAATGCGGAAGCTAAACATTTCTTAAGATTGCTTCTGGATTTTCTTCCTTTGGCTTCAAATTCTCGTATTGCCTCTGTGTTGATCATAGTAGTTATGTGTTCCCAGACAACAAGTTTGATGTTTCTCCTAAAAACCCACAAGACTGGGGCAGTTCATCACACCTAGGCTCAAAGTAGGGGGACAGAAGGAGAGAAGATCAAACACAAAGAAGTGTAATAAAACTCAGTTAAAATGTCATGAATAACAGACACAGGTGTTTTCCCTAGCCATATAAGAACTTATTGTATAACTCAAAGGTCGGAGGGGTATACTACAAAGCAGGTTCAATGAGTTAGCCAGCTAACTTCAATAAACAATCAGAAATAACTATCGATATTCTGGCTCATTAAAAAAGCAAAACGTAGATGTGTTTTGGTTGTTAAGTCAATTAGACCATGCCCATTTCAAGCTCATCTAAAAAAATAAAAAATAAAAATTTAAGTTCGGCAATTTACGTTACCTGGCTAACTCATTGATCCAGTTTTGTAGTAGCCACCTCAGAGATCCTAACTTCAATGTCACCTCAAGAATAGGCTAGTTAGCTGTCAGATTATTTTTTAAACTGTAATTTCGTGAAATTCCCATTTACTTTGCTACTATCAAACGCAAATCACACCCTTTTTAATTGCATAGTAATATCTACATTAATAATTAATAATAACATATCATAATAGTTGTTTTCCTCAGCTGTCAAAACAGTTAGATGTCTACCCTACGTCACTGAAATAGACGCCATCTATCTCAGAGGAACAAAAACAATGAGTAGGCAGCTCCTAAAAAAGCACAAAAAACGAGCCTATAAAATATCTGTCGATTCATACAGCCATAAGAACTCAATATGGTCCAGTCACTGAGTAAGAGTTTGCGTCAGCACTCGACAGAAACAAAGATATTTTTTAATTAATAGCCACCATTTCAATTCCATTTATTTGCAATTAGCACGCTTGCTGTGCTCTCCGACTGACTGCGCTACCCACCCCAATGACGTATGCAAAAGGAGGTATTTGACCGTAAGTACATTAATATCCGCGAATAGAAAACGGGTCCTAAATGTCATACTGTTTGTAGTAAATGCTCATATTGCATTCGAGCTCTCCTAACAAATAACTGAAATAAAACAGTTAACGTAGTATATATACCACATGAGGCTGCTAAGGGGAGGACGGCTCATAATAATGTCTGGAACAGAGCAAATGGCATTAAACACATGTAAACCACGTGTTTGAAACTATTCCACTCCAGACATTATTGTTTGGGAAAATCGATTTGAACCGTCATCCAACTCGGAATTGCAACTAGGAAACCCAGACCTCTTTCTAGAGCTCAGTCTTTCCGACCTGAGGAACTCTGACGTCATGATTTGACCTCGTATTTTTCTGAGTTCCCAGTCGTTTTGAACGTGGCATGAACCAAGCTATGCTCCATAACTATAATCATGTTCGAGTACAGGTATTCCCAATGCCGTCGTGGGTACGCCAAATAAAATTGTGATTCACAATTTTCAATGAACAAATAAAGTTGTATATGTAAGATGGTTAAATAAGAGCAAAATTATTGATTATTATTCTATTATTATTTGTGACCTGGAGCTCTTTGCCACTTTTCACGAGTGACAAAAACTCATGCTCATTCTTGTGTTTAATAAATGTATCATATAGTGTGTGTGTGGCAGTCTTACAATGATGGCAAAAAACATTTGAGAGTGCGTTGACCCTGGTGCTAGAGGGGGTACGCAGCTGGAGGTTGAATGTTTGAAGGGGTACGGGACTATAACATTTTGGGAACCACTGTTCTAGTATAATGACATAGCATGACAGCAGGCATGCAAATTAGGACAGGTTGTATCTGTCCATTTGTAAATCTGTAGGTCAGGACTGTCAGTTGAAAAGATTGACAATGGCTCCCCAGGCTTCACATGATAGTTTATTTGCTGCTTAAAAAAACAAAATGGTGCAGATGTGGCTCAGTGGATTTCAGAGATAGGAATAGATACAAAAAAAAAAGTGTACAATATTTAACCGTCACTGTTGTTCTATACAGGAATCTCATAATGAACAACAATCTCAAATAACTGAACAAACAGTATTTTTTTAACAAAAATAACAATATCTTCAGTAAGACAACACTACCTGATAGAGAGGGTCTTCGTCCCAAATGACACCCTGTTCCCTGTAAAAGTGTGCACTAAATAGGGAATAAGGTGCCATTTGGGATGAAAACAAGGTGTGGGACAAGAGGGACCCCAAAGGATTGTGAGAGGAGCAATCCAGTGACACATACAGCAGACAAACGCCACAACTCAATCTCAGAAGACATGGCACAACTTTACAATGCTGCAAAACATTATACAACATTACATTAAAAGGCACCACACAATATAAACTCACACGGAGATTTTGCCACACATTTGTAATGTTGTAACCTACAAACTTTAAGGCGGATGTCATGTGCAGAAAAGTATTTAATATACGTCAAACATACTACTCTACTACTCAGTGTCCTCTCAATAAAATGTGCTTTTTTTCCTCTTTCACTTTTGACATCTTAAAAAATATCTGAAATGTGTAAAGATTTAAAGAATGATTGCATTATCGTTATGTTGGTTGGTTTTTCACAGGCATATTCTAGGCTTCCAGTGTTAGGAGTGGCTGGTGGGGACAGAGGGTGGGAGGGAGTGACGGAGAGAGGGAGGAGACCTCGTTCTAGGATTACATCCCAAATGGCACCCTATTCCCCTATATAGTGCACTACTTTTGACCCAGGCCCTGGTCAAAAGTAGTGCACTATAAAGGCAATAGAGTGCCATTTGGGACGCATCTCTAGCTAGATTCAGTTCCTGTGCATTTTGCGCCCCTCTCCCTCTTTGAGGAAGGTCCAAATGAGTGTGTTGACGATGTCAGGCTGGTCCTGCTGTAGCCAGTGGCTGGCTCCAGAGATGATGTTGAGTCGGAAGTGGTTCCGGATGTAGACCCTGCACGCCTCAGCCATCTCCTGCTCCAGGAAGGCATCCCTCTCACCCCACAACAACAACACTGGAGACTTGACATCATTCTGGCTCAGTGGGAGGGAGCTGTGGAGAGTATTAACAAGAGACCTTATATGGGTTGAGGTCAATTCCATTTAAGTAAATTCAGGAAATAAACTYTAAATAAACTGAAAAGCATCTGAGAACCAGAAAACTGGTTCAACGCGGACCTTTAATCACGTGATGTAGGCCTAGCCCACAGTACTATATTTTCATGTTTTAAACATACACTACATACGTTCAAAAGTTTGGGGTCACTTAGAAATGTACTGTWTTTTGAAWGAAAAMCACATATTTTGTCCATTAAAATAACATCAAATTGATTAGAAATAACGTGTAGACATTGTTAATGTTGTAAATGACTCCTGTAGCTGGAAACGGCTGATGGTTGATGATAATGGGCATCTGTACCCCTATGTAGATATTCCATTAAAAATCAGCCYTTTCCAGCTACAATAGTCATTTACAACATAAAAAATGTCTACACTGTATTTCTGATCAATTTTATGTTATTTTAAAAATGGACAAAACATTTGCTTTTCTTTCAAAAACAAGGACATTTCTAAGTGACCCCAAACTTTTGAACGGTAGTGTACGTGCTTGTAACCTATGTTGTAATCTCTGGAGAGGCTAATTGATTAATTTATTTATAGAGCACATTTCTCAAACTAATTAATAATAAGTCAGTGACATCCTTATTATAAAATTTCCGAGCAGAACAAAATATTCTGTTCTGTTTTGAGAGACACTGACTGGCTGCTTTAAGGAAGGAGAGCAGATGGTGAAGTCAGTCATGCACGTTGAGTTCCCATGTCAAAAACATGCACTCTCTGATGTTGTGCGTGTTTGTATGGGTCAGTGTGGTGTGTTTGTGTTTAACTATACTTTTGTGGACAAGAAGTCCCCACAAGAATAGTAAACGAAAAAAAGTCCCCACAAGGTCAAATGCTATTTCTAGGGGGTTTACGGTTAAGGTTAGTATTAGGTATAGGGTTAGGAGTTAGGGTTAGGTTTAGGGTTAATGTTAGGTTTTGGGGTTAAGGTTAAAGTTAGGGTTAAAGTAAGGGTTAGGGAAACTAGGATTTTGAATGGGACTGAATTGTGTATCCCCATAGGGTTAGTTATACAAGACAGTGTGTGTGTTTGTGTGCGAGAGATAGAGCAAGAGAGAAATTACATTGACAAGTTGACTCTTGTAATGAGTCAAAGACAAATAGAAAACAAACAAACAAACCAAAAAACAGAATACATTATTCCAAAGACCATTTTTTTTCTCATCATGCATCTGATTCCCAGACTGCTGTACCACTGGCAAGTGAGMGGACTTATTATATAGACCACTGAGTTTCCACAAGAGGAACTCGTTGAAAGTACAATACTATTGTATCAGATAACATAATTTCCAACACAAGAGGGCAGTAATGATTTACATTTTTAGAGGGCGCTTGTGGTAAAATGAAGAGGCACAACAACAATGGTCAGCTTCGACATGTTCACTTTGTGCATGTCCTACAGAAGTATGGATGCCCACAGGAGACATCCTAATACAGAGCTCACTAATGAATCATTTCATAATCTTCCTCACCTGAAGACATTCCTGTAGTAGTTGAGGGCCCCGGTCAGGGCCCCTGGCTGGGAGAAAGCGTAGAGATAGGCCTCCATGTCCTCTGCAGTGAGCCACCGACCCTTCCTCCCAATCCCTGTACTACGGCTGGTGAACAGGCCCTTCAGCGCCTATAATACAGAGGGGACAGAAAGACACACTAGGTGGGTGAGTAACTGTGTGTGTGTGTGTGTGTGTGTGTGTGTGTGTGTTGTGTTGTGTGTTGTGTGTGTTGTGTGTGTGTGTGTGTGTGTGTGTGTGTGTGTGTGTGTGTGTGGATGCGCTCAAGGTGTGATTTGATCTGGATGGCACTCACAGACAAGGTCCCTTATTTAACCGTCACAGTAATAAGGATCAGACGATCAGAGTTACTATAAATGGGATGGTTGTTGTGTTGACTACTGCGAGATGACCTACACTCAACTGAGAAGGACTTAGGCACAACACAATGATTTACTGCTGTTACTCTACCTATAATTTGGAACAAAGTAAAAATGGGAATGCATGATTTATTTATTTTTTAGGCCTGATCAATTTGATCACCTTCTATGTTGCACAGTCAATAATTGTTAGACATGTCTATTAATGATAGCTACCAGGAAGAACAATCGTGTTTTCGCTAATAACAAAAAACAATTGTAGCAAATGTTTTTTGCTCCATTTACAATGATATCATACTTACAATTCATAAATTGTTGCCATACACAGACTCCTTGAGAAACAGCCATTACCCCTCAACGCACACACACACACACACACACACACACACAACTTCACCTTAAAATCATTGATTGAGAGCATGAGCTCTGGGAAGCGAGGCAGCTGGAAGAAGAAGAAGTAGCTGGATTTGAGCAGCTGGCTGGGATGACGTAGGGCATAATCTGGAAACATGGAGGAGAGCGGAGCGGAGCGTAGAGAAGAGAGATGGAGAGAATAGAGGTAGAAAGAGGAGAGGGAGAGAGGAGAACAGGAGAGAAGAATAGAAGAGAAGGGAAAGAATGCAACATCAAAAAAAGAGGATGAGAAGAAATCAAGAGTAAGGACTTCCAAAATAAACACTTGCATAACACTTAGAATGAAGCAATGGTTTTGGCATCTATGGCATGCAAGTATGGACGTTTGCACCTTGCAAGTGTGTAATTTAGGCAAGACACAAATGCAGCACGGTGCATTTGCAAGGGACAGAGAAGGGCTGTGGATGGGCTGTCGGTCAGTAACCTCCACTCTACAGTGCAATGCATTCGGAAAGTATTCAGATCCCTTGACTTTTTCCACATTTTGTTGCTTTACAACCTTACTCCAAAATGGATTAAATACTTTCCCCCCTCATCTACACACAATACCCCATAATGACAAAGCGAAACAGTTTTAAAATGTTTTTTTTGCTAAAAACAAAAATACATTATTTACATAAGTATTCAGACCCTTTGCTATGAGACTCAAAATTGAGTTCAGGTGCATCCTGTTTCCATTGATCATCCTTGAGATGTTTCTACAACTTGATTGGAGTCCACTTGTGGTAAATTCAATTGATTGAACATGATTTGAAAAAAACACCTGTCTATATAAGGTAACACAGTCGACAGTGCATGTCAGAGCAAAAACCAAGCCATGATGTCGAAGTAATTGTCCGTACAGTTCTGAGACAGGATTGTGTTGAGGCACAGATCTGGGGAAGGTTACCAAAACATTTCTGCAGCATTGAAGGTCCAAGAACACAGTGGCCTCCCTCATTCTTAAATGGAAGAAGTTTGGAACCACCAAGACTCTTCCTAGACCAAACTGAGCAATCGGGGGAGAAGGGCCTTGGTCAGGTCGGTGACCAAGAACCCGATGGTCACWCTGACAGAGCTCGAGTTCCTCTGTGGAGATGGGAGAACCTTTCAGAAGGACAACCATCTATGCAACACTCTACCAATCAGGTCTTTATGGTAGAGTGGCCAGACGGAAGCCACTCCTCAATAAAAGGCACATGACAGCCCGCTTGGAGTTTGCCAAGATTCCCTGGTCTGATGAAACAAAGATTAAACTCTTTGGCCTGAATGCCAAGCGTCACGTCTGGAGGAAACCTGGCGTCATACCTACGGTGAAGCATGTTGTATTGTATTGTTGTGAATTGTTAGATATAACTGCACTATTGAAGCTAGAAACACAAGCATTTCGCTACACCTGCAATAACATCAAAATATGTATATGTGACCAATAAAATTTGATTTGATTTGTTGGTGGCAGCATCATGTTGTGGGGATGTTTTTCAGCGGCAGGGACTGGGAGACTAGTCAGGATTGAGGGAAAGATGAACGGAGAAAAGTACAGAGATCCGTGACGAAAACCTGCTCCAGAGCACTCAGGACCTGACTGAGGCGAAGGCTCACCTTCCAACAGGACAACGACCCTAAGCACACAGCCAAGACAATGCAGGAGTGGCTTCGGGACAAGTCTCTGAATGTCCTTCAGTGGCCCAGCCAGTGCCCAGACTTGAACCCGATCTCTGGAAATACCTACAAATAGCTGTGCATCGACGCTCCCCATACAACCTGACAGAGCTTGAGAGCATCTGCAGAGAAGAATGGAAGAAACTCCCCCAAATACAGGTGTGCCAAGCTTGTAGTGTAATACCAAAGAAGACTCAAAGCTGTAATCMCTGCCAAAGGTGCTTCAACAAAGTACTGAGGAAAGGGTTTGAATACTTATGCAAATGTAATATTTCAATTTTTAATACATATGCAAAAATGTATACAAACCTGTTTTTGCTTTGTCATAATGGGGTATTGTGTGTAGATTGATGAGGAAAAACACTWTTTAATCAATTTTAGAGTAAAAGGCTGTAGCGTAAGAAAATGTGMAAAAGGTCAAGGCGTCTGTATACTTTCCGAATGCACTGTATCCTCTTCACCCATGTCCTRTCCTCCAGCCCAGCTGCTCCAACTACATGTTAAAGCATTACTCTATAATTACCTCCTCCATCTCCCCCTTAAGGAAGGAGACTGAGGAGCTACTAGATGAATGGAGTAAACACTTCGAGGTTATAACACCTTATAATTAAAGATGGTAATCATGGTAATAACCCCAGAGCCAAACATATTTTCTCTAATTAGCACGAGGAGGAAGAGGTTTCTCTCCATCCATATTGAACTAGTAATTGTACTAGTGACATACAGTAGGTCGTTTCATCTGTTGTTTATCTAAGGATGGTGGTTGGTGATGACGTATCAGTGAGGGATGAGGGCAGTTCAGGACAATGACGTGGTCAGGGACTAGTCATTAGTGTATTCAGTCTATTGCATTCAGTGTACCCACCTATGTATTRACCTATGTAGTCCATGTCATTTGTCAATGTATTTTGTTATGTCTTTTATGTTTGACTATTGCTGCAAAACKAATTTCCCTCTGGGGCACTAAAGTTGAAACTTCAACTTGAACACAGAGGGATGGTAGGACGTACCAGTAATTACAGAGGGATTGGGGCAGTTTAGGACGATGAGTTTGGATTGTGATGACATACTAGTGCATACAGAGGGGTGGGGGTAGTTCGGTCCCGTACCAGTGAATGCAGAGGTACCCTAACCAGGTCTTTTTTTGGGGTCGAGGGCTTCCTAGCAGCTGCGGGGCCCTAAGTGGCTGCATATGTCACTTATTGGCTGGGCCTGCACGGACAATGACCTACCAGTGAAGACAGATAGATGGGGGCAGTTTGATGACCTATCAGTGAACACAGAGGGACGGGGGGCAGTTTAGGACCTACCGGTGAACACAGAGGGACGGGGGGCAGTTTAGGACCTACCGGTGAAGACAGAGGGATGGGGGCAGTTTAGGACGATGAGCTTGGTCACCATCTCAGGGTAGTGGATGGCGAACAGCCAAGCGATGGTTCCTCCCCAATCATGGCCGACCAGGTAACATCTGTTGTAACCTGAGGAGAGATGGAGGAGAGTCTGAGTGCGCGTGTCCAGCACCATTTCACTGGCCTTCCATCAGCCGAGCCTTCTTGCCAAGATATACCTCCTGAAGAAGAACAATCGTCCTGCAGTGTACAGTGAAAACAACGTGATGCCTGATTATTCAGCGTATTAGTCATCTTCTTAGGAAGGTTATTGGAAACAACTGAGCCAGTCTGGTGTGCAAGTCCGACAGATTATTTTTTGGGCAGGAGTCTTGCATGATGAATATAATATACTGTGACCATAGCTCATCTTGTTTGTTGTAAAAATTGACATTATTTTCCATGTAAAGCAAATAATATTGTCAGTTGTACTGCTATTTGAAATATCAGCCTGACACAAGGTGAGGGACACTGGTCTTACATAGAGGCCCCCAGGTCTATGAAAGCTTCCTGTTTCACAGAGTTAGTGTGCTCCGTGCTGCCAGGTCTGTAGTGTGTATGTGTGTGTGTGCGCGCGTTCTGTATCAGCACGACTACCCATAGTCAGTCAACATGAGTCAGAGGAAGCCTGTCATGGCCTGCTGTGTTGTGGGCCCACGGGGTTTTCACAGGCTGTCCAATCCACACAGTATAGCTACAATGAGAAACTTTGACTCAGCTCAGGACACCAGGCCGTGTCACCCTCTCGCTTTGTCCCCATGGAGTGATGTTTCATAATACGGGTAGTCATGGTCCCTAAAGTGTTCATCCCTGAATCAGATTGGGCATGTTTTGTTTRATCTTCCATCATATATACAACATACACCTGTCTTCTTATGTTTTTGTGTATAAACTAATTAAACGAATGAAAAGATTTATATAAGATGTGTTCGTCCACTCTCCTCTCTTACCTAGGTATTCCACAATGTCCTTGACGTCGGTGACCAGGTAGTCAAAGCGGTAGCTCTCTGTGGATGACGGCAAGTCAGACTCCCCGTAGCCTCTCATGTCAACGGCCACCACGCGGAATTCACTCTTAAACTCACGCAGCTGGTGTCGCCAGGAAAACCTGGAGGCAGATGGACAGACATCCCGGAAGAGAGAGCGAGAGAGAGGTTGAAAGAGACAGAGAGAGACATTAAGACAAGAACCATCTTTGTCTTAATGACACGGGAAAGTCACACACAGGACAGTATTTCATAACTAAACCCTATCTTCACTACTGCAATCAAAAGACGGCATTCAGTAGAGCGCACACAGTTGAAAAACGACTCACAGATAAACCGTGTTTCTCTTTTGAATACACCTACAAAGTTGATATATCCTTAACTGCATTATTTCTACTGGCACTCAGTTTCCCTTCTTCCTTTCCAAACTGAGTGAAGGTCACCTTAGTATAATAGATGTTTTTTCCCCCCCCGATTCTAATCCTCACAGTCATCACAGCGGAGAGGAAAAGCTCTCTGGTTGAAMATCTTGTCTGAGGTGGACTGGAGGCCGAGGCTCCTCTGAACTGAAAGCCCCATAGAGGAGGACCACAAGGCCTGACTGGGGTTCTGATGAGTCAGGATAAGAGCTGGGRAGTGTCCCAAGTGACACCCTATTCCCTATATAGTGCACTACTTTTGACCAGAGTCCTATGGGCCCTGGTCAAAAGTAGTGCACTAGGTAATAGGGTGCCATTTGGGACACACATCGAGAACAGAGAAACCCAACTTCTCAGAATATAGAGGAGGTTTAAAATAAACACAGGCACTTCCAGTTCCTCCACATAACCCCATCTCGAACAGCAACCCCCCACACCCCAACCCTCTCTCTCTTCAGAGTGATATGGAAAGCTGTGGTTTAGCACTTTCTCAACACTGAAATAATTGGGAGGGGGAAGTTGTAAGTGTAAAAGAGTCTTTCTGTCCAGCTAGGAAGGCAGAGATAGAGGTCGCATCCCAAAAGGCCAGTGCCCATAGGGCTCTGGTCAAAAGTAGTGCACTATAATACGGAATAGGGTGCTATTTGGGATACACACAGAGTTCATCATGAATTCCTGTACAGTAGATGGGCAGTGAGGCAGAAGACCCAAGAAGACCCGTTCATTAATAATACACAGTGAGCTCCAAAAGTATTGGGACAGTGACAAATGTTTTGTTGTTTTGGCTCTGTACTTTGGATTGGAAATGATTCAATTTAATTTACATCCATAAATCGGGTGAACCCTTTAGAAATTACAGAACTTTTTGTACATAGTCCCCCCTGTTTCAGGAGACCAAAAGTATTGGGACAAATTCACTTGTGTATTAAAGTGGTTAAAGGTTTAGTAATGCTAAACTCCCCTGTTATGGTAATGGTGAGAGGTTATTATGTCTTGGGGGAATGATATTTAGTGAATAATGATGAGTGACAAAGTTCAACACACAAATATCATATCCCCAAGACATGCTAACCTCTCACCACTATCACTACAATAACAGGGGAGATTAGCATTTGTGGGGGCGGCTATGATATTTGTGCGTCTAACTTTCTCACTCATTATTATTCACTATTCATTCAGAACTATCCGTAATCTTGGTTGCATCCAAATTAATGTAGAAGTGTTTCGAAACAAATTCTATTGTTATTTACAATAAAAGTGACGACAAAATTACACAATACATTATTGACCATTCATTTCTATTGGGCACAAAATAATCTGAAAAACAACCAAAACAAATTTTGTAGTCACAAGCTTGATGTAATCATTGCATGCTACTGTTGGAATCTGGGACCAAATACTCAACTTTTGACTACTTTAATAAACATCAATGAAGTTGTCCCAATACTTTTGGTTTATGTACAAAAAGTGCTGTAATTTCAAAACAGTTCACCCGATATGGATGAAAACACCCTCAAATTAAAACTTCCAGTCCGCACTTTAATCTCAGTCATTGTATCAATTCAAATCCAAAGTGCTGGAGTACAGAGCCAAAACAACTAATACTTTTGGAGCTCACTGTATAACATATATGCCATTTAGCAGACACTTTTATCCAAAGCAATTTACAGTCAGTCATGTGTGCATACATTTTACGACTGGGTGGCACGGGAATCGAACCGACAACCCTGCCAGTGCAAGCACCAGGCTCTACCATCTGAGCCATACAGGCCATACTGTAGTATGAAGACTTCAACTAAGATATGTTCTTATGATGCAGTAGCAATGTACAGTAGAGAAGAGATTATCAAAGCGTTGGTTACATAATTGAGTAGGGTGTCCACTCACTCTGCCCAGATGGAATTTTACCATGACAAATATGATTCTTCATGTTCCCGAATCGTTCAGTGGGGTCTTTCTGTAACATATCATTATATCAAAAAAGTCAGATTTCGTTAAATAATACATCCGATAATAAGCGCCGAGCTCTGTTTGACAGAGCGCTAACGTTACCGCTTCTCGCAGTGACTTTCGAGGATTTGACACCTTCTGCAAAGTTCTGTCCGCGGGTCGCAAAAAAAGCAAAATTAACATCACACGAGCAAAATTAAATATAAAAGGCTTTGAAAATAAAAAGCATTGGGTACGCTCAGTGCTCCGTTGACATTTCACAAAGATATGCTTGTTTTTCTCAGAAATCTTKAAAAAAAGAACAGGAATTTCACATTAATATAAAAAGCGCATACTAAAATATGAAAATACTACATGTCATGTCTCAAAATCGATATCCATTTGACCTCTTGTTTTATGTCCTCCGGATTCAAGAAGAAAGAAGATGAGTTCAACYGTGAGCATGTCAGTTTGTCTCTCACACAGCATCCAGRCTAGCTGACGCAAAGCTATTTTCCASATTTTTGACCACTTGTTTCTCCACCTCTGGCCATTGATTTAGTCACCCTAATCTCGGCCATCCTACAAGGGTAAAAACTCCAATAACCTTTGACCGGATTATGATAGAGACATGTGGTTTGGACCATTGCTTTTCTTAGAGGAGTATCTACATAACATATTATTTCACTCATTGGTCAAAATAGGTGTTTTTGATAGGACACCCACGATAGAATACTGTTGTATGAGGTTGATAAGGCAGTGGGCTACTGTAAGGCGTCTGTGATTCATGGGGGACCTGGTTGGTTAGTTTACAACAGAGCTCCTTTCAAAAATGCTTTCTTACTATAAAAAAACACAAATAAAAAGAACAAAACTTCACTTGACAGGCAATACCAATATAATTGTTTGGTCTATATTAAGACTAGATATTCCTGGACAAAAAAACAAGAACAATTAAGAATTTCTATTGAAAGTGACTATTAGTTCAGGACTAGGCTTAATCTGTGTCCTGGTTGGGACACAGGCCCCATATGTGTATATAATGTGCAGATGCAGTGTGTAGTCTAGAAGTCTTACCAGAACTCTGGGAAGCCATGCAAAAACAGCATGAGTGGTTTCCCTCGCTCTCCAGCAGCAACATAGTGAAACCTCAGACCAGACTCCTGAGAATAAAGACAGAGGACAGATCAGTCAGTCATTCACCAGGGACACACTATAATATTGTGTCATCACTTCCCTGCCCTCTATCACATAGGCTGTTACTGTCTGCTCTCTGTCTGCGCCCCAAATTAGTCATTTAGTAGAAGCTGTTATCCAGAGCAACTTAGTTGCATTCGCCCTATTCCATATATAGTGCACTACGTAAGGAATATGGTGTCATTTAGGACGAAAATACTGTCTACTCTCTGTGACATAAAACTCTCATCCTCAAACATCGCTGTGTGCTTTATGGCGCTGTAAAACAGGGAGAGAACAGGGACAGAGCAGGGCCATCGCATAAACTCAGCCCTGGCCTGCCTTCTGGTCATTCCAGTATGAAGTATTCTGTATATTATGAAATCTGTCAATGACATTTATAGCCAATTTTATTCAAATTATTGTAAATTCATGTTTTAATGGTTTGTAGAATAGGTTGTTTTTATGGTCAAACCATTGAGTAAAGTGCGAATTCATTTGTTTGGTTCTTGTAGTTTACTGTATCTGTAAAAACAGTCATGCAGTCAGTTATGGTATGTGTCCATGCCCCCCTAGTTTGTCATTTTAGTTAGAATGCCCGACAGCCCCTTAGTCAATCACCCTTCTTTTTCTAACCAGAGACATTCTCTGTCACTTGCTCGTTGTAAGTCCCGCTTCCAGCCAGTGAGTTGCGGTGAAGACAAGTGGACACTGTGAGTTCTCCTCAGAAGACAAGTTGCACCAAGTTTTAGTGTTGAGCAGAGCATGGACCGCCAGTGACAACGCTGGCTGCGTTTACCCAGCCAGCGTGACGAGATTGATGAGCTTATTGAAGCAGTCAGGAAGATGGAAGGTTCCTACAGTAAACCCGATCCCCGTCGCCAGTACTTACCTGAACCTGATGGACACTGCCAGTTGTCACATGACCGGCTCAGCCAGTCCTTCAACAGTTCTCTCCTTTAACCATTGAAAGAAGTCTTAGAGGGGGAGAACAGGGACTTCTCCCACCAAGCTGTCCAAGAAGTCGATGACATCATCTCAGAGATTGTCATGCAACAGAAGCACTAGAACGAGGTCCAGCGGTTCTAGTCTTCTCCAGGGACAGAGGAGCTGTCCGAGCTCACCCTGGGGGAGCACCCCTTGTCCCACCAGCTCCTGTCGCAGTTTCAACTGGTACCCAGTGGTGCCATCGCCGTCTCCAATGACAGAGGTTTTGCCCGACCCCTGTTCTGGACCCAAGATAAATCCTCACATCCCTGACTGTTGTCGAGGAGGAAAACCTACAGACTTCTCAAAGTATGGAGGAGCTGCCAGAGTCACCCTGAGGGAGAAGCCTACTCCTACTCCATCTGACACCTCCGAATGAAAGTTGGTCCATAATGTGGGAGCACTGCATGCAGGTGCTGTAGGCGCCAAGTCCAGCCCTGCCACTCAGACCTTTCCAGTCCCTGCCCGGTGGGATCTGCCTAGTCTTACCTTCGACGTCCAGCCTGCTGCTGTCCAAAGATGTCTCCCTGCCCCTCCCTGGGAACCCCTCCAGTCTCTGCTGCAGTAGCTCAGTCTGTGTCTGCTGTCAAATCTACGTTTATTTGTCACGTGCGCTGAATACAACAGGTGTAGACCTTACAGTGAAATGCTTACAGTCCCTGACGGTCTTAGCCTTGGGGTTCTTGCTAGCCCCTCTGAACTGTGTTCCTCTAGCTCCTGCCTTGAGAGACCGAGGTGTTCAGTATCCTGTCGTAGGAGACACCTCACCCTCTGCCCTACTAGGTCCTCAGTCAATAGACTCAGTAGATCCAGAGCATCTTAGCCCTCAGTTCCCTGATCACCTAGGGAAATGGGATACCTATTCAGTTGCCTAACAATGCATTCAACCGAAATGGGTCTTCCACATTTTTAACCCAACCCCTCCGAATCAGAGAGGTGCAGGGGGCTGTCTTAATCAACATTTAGGTCCCCAATTTCCTATCCCAGTAGGCCCCGAGCGTTCTGTCCTGATAGATATGACATTCCATAGCTCACAGTCTGTAGCCCAGTCAGGCACCAAATCACTAGCTCTGTCAGGCCCCAAGTCAACAGCTCTGGGCAACAATCAGTCAGTTTCTTCTGGACCAGGGTTCCAGCTTCTCCCACCTTTGGGTATTTTTCTCCCTCTCTGTCCTGAGATCTCTGCCTATCGCTGCTGTGGGGATCCAGTTGATCTCAGCTCCTGACGCGCGGCCCTCCCCTGTAGCTGACGTGGGGGTCCGGCCGGCTGCTATCCTGAAATCTCCGCCCGTTGCTGCTGTGGAGATCCAGCCGACTTCAGCCCCTGTCCTGGGGGCCTCTCCTGTCGCTGACGGGCGGGATCGCCGTCTTCAGTCCGGAGGCTCTCGTTGAGCTCTGCTGCAACCCTGCGGTCTCCGGTCCTGAACCCTTCGTTGATACCTGCGACCTTGCCATCTGCAGTCCCGGGGTCTTCGTCTGGTCTTCCTGCTGCAGCCTGACCTCCTGATCCGGGGCCTTCACCTGGGCCCTCTGCCTGGGTCCGGCCTGTCCGGTGGCCACCACCCATTGCTGCTTTGTGGATCCAGTCACTAAAGTATCCAGTCCAGGGGTCCTTGCCGAGCACTGCCACTGCAGCCCTGATGTCCCCAGTCCTGGTGTCCTCAGCTGACACCATGCCGGGGGTCAAGATGACTCCTGCTCCTCTGCTGGGGGGCCTTAGAAGCCTTCACTGCATCCTGTTGGCTCCCATCTTCTAGAACAGCCTTACAGCCTAAACTGGCCCCCGCCATGTCACACACCCTGATCTGGTGACATCAAGCACCTTTGTGACGAGGCAGCCAGCTACACTAAGAGACAGGACATCTGTTGGACCAGTCGCCCGTCTGGTTTACATCTCTGCCTCGCAGGATGACCACAAGTCCTCATGTCATCCCTCTGGGTGACTGTCTGCCCTTGCTGCCCTTTGATATTGAGTGCAAATCTACACAACACATTTTGGGGCGGCTTTAAAAACGGCCATGCAGTCAGTTATGGTAAGTCTCTATACATCTCTAGTTTGTCCCTTTAGTTAGAATGCCCAACAGCTCCTCAGTCAATCACCCTTCCATTTCTAACCAATCAGAGACATTCTCTATCACTTGCTCGTTGTAAGTCCCGCCTCCAGCCAATGCATTGTGGTCAGTGTTGCAATGTTCATGGTTTTCCCGCCAAATTGGGCTACTTTGAAAACGATGTTGTGGGTGAAAATGTATTTGTCATGGGTTGCAGGTTTTTGGGCTATTTCTAAGTTGCCCCACGGCCACCATGACATGTCTCTACACCCGCAATAACATCTGCTAAATATGTGTATGTGACCCAAAAAATTTGATTTGATTTCTCTTAAAATGATATATATTTCACTGTGACTTGCTGCTGACTGTCAGGCAGTGAGGCAGGCTGTTGCTGAGTCAGTGAGTGGTGGGGAGGGTCAAAGGAGTGTGTTTGTGTGTGTTAAGAGAGCAGTACAGCTATTGGATGAGTCACTTCTCCCAACTTTTTTACCAGTTTTAGGTAGGCTGTTTATATTGTCATTATGAAGACACCTATTTCCAACCCATTTCCCATAAAACATATTGATYCGCTAGAAAGGATGCACATGAAGAAATAATGGAGACAAAGCACTAGATCACATTACATAGATACGTTTGTATGTGGTTTACACTGCATTCTAATGTTGACTACTTAAAGAAAACGGTATCAAGCTAAGTGCTTTATGCATGCTCAGTTCTTTTGTCTCGGGGGCTGCCCGTTTGGACATTTGAAATGGAAGTTTTGGAACTCCCTCACGCGGTTCTTTTTATTGGGCTAAATGTGAAGAATTATACATTTGCCTCTGTTGGCCATCAACTAGTCTATTCATTTATATGCCGTTGTAGTCTACCATTTGATACAATAAATACGTTGAAATGACAACATCACTGGAGTCATTGCAAATCAATTTGTTCCACTTCTGTATCCTACCTGGAGCTGGCAAACCAATGTAATAAATATCCTTTCACTTGTGTTATTATGCAGTTATTAATGGACATGTTAAGTAAATTAAATTGGAAATTATCAAAGCTCTATCGCAATTTCCTATCAGTTGTTGGAACGCATTAGATTGACAGTAACAGCAGTCAGATTAGGCTACAGGTTAAAAAAAAATCTATAAAATAAACACTGGCTGTTATTGACAAGCATATTCAGTTCATATACAGCATATTTAATTTAGTGATTGAAATGTTGACCCCCATCCTCAGTAGCCTATTCCAGCAGGCTATTGTGAAACACAAGCCCTCTTAATCACCTCGCTATTCATGTTGAATAAATGAGTCTGTTAATTTGAACTAAGCAAGCTGCTAAATCGTTCAGTTTACATCTTGCCTACATCTTGTCTAGTCTACTGTAGACTGAGATGTAGGCCTATCAGGGGCTATAGGCTACCTGCCTTTATCCAAGAAAACCATGGCAAAATGTAATTACATTCATAAACCCAGATTTTAATCTGTAGCCTATGCCTATTGAAATCAAGTCAATCTCACAAATGGGCCATTTGTTGTCATAACATTTGGCACATAATATCAGCACAATTGCCAGAAAATAAAAAACAGTTTAAGTTCATCCAAGTTTTCTTGCTCAGAGATTTTCGAGATCCTCGGTCCATCCTTCATCACTCTAACTCTCAAATGGTCCTTTGATTCTACAACCAAGCCATATTTTTTCATTATCTCATTTCTGATTTAACAACATCACAGTATCCTAATATCCCCAGATACACAGCTTAAATTTATTCTGGCAAAATGTAGCTAGGCTACTTACTGACAAAGTTAAATCCCACAGTTACTTTGGATTTCAAGTAATATAGATTATTCTTACAGCTGAACTGTCACATTCTTATTATGAGTATGCATTTTATGCTATGTGGATCCTACGAGGGATATTGTCTTCATAAATAAATACATAAATAAATAAAAAGGTGAATTTACAGTTTAGCCTACCTTCATTCTCCGTACTCACATGAAATCGTGATATTTGTCACGAATCACAACAGGATAATATAACTGCTGCTGCTACTATGGAGCTCTTTCCAGCACTACCTCAGAGTTGAACGCAGACAATAATAACAGTAGCCTACCTACACTGAACATCTTATACCTGCATAACGTTTCCCAGAAATGCCCCAAAAAATAAACAGATGCGCCCACGATTTGCATGTAGCCTGAAGGCCTATTTTGATTTATTTCTGATTTCAACGCTACAGGCAAGATAGGCGCATACAAAATTACCTATGCAGATCTCTCATGAACWCAAAAGGCTATTTCCTAATCCCAAATAGGCGTCCTTTCACCTGCGGTGCCTTACCTTTATTCTAACATAACAGTGCGTTCCCAAGGACGTGTCGTTCAGGCATGCAGGGGGTGTTTCGCGAATTCCCCACTGGAAGGTTGTTGACGGCCTTAAAATGATGTTCCACCAAAGTTTCAGCAGCGCTACGGCAGTGCAAAGGGCACAATAACCGTATATCAACGACCAATACCCCAAAACTCGGATCCTCAGCGTGAGTCCGATTGTAAACATGAGCAAGTTATAGAGCACTCTCGCCATCTTTACATTAATGCGGAAAACACCACGGTTCACGTTACCTACCTAGCTACCTATTTATTATTTTGTTAATTGGTTATCATGAAATATCGCTCATCGTTATCCGGTAGTCCGGTGTCGCCCTACTAACAGTGTATCTGCATGACTGTCTGTCCGCCACTCGCACCAGGGAGGATCCCTGTTCTATTCTAAACCGGCTAAATGAATCGTTCACGATTGGAGCAGCAAATCAGAATTCACGCGTGAGTTTGATGACAACAAAGGTTGTATAGCTCGAGATGGTTGACTGAAACTTCTGCTGTATAAATCTGTAAACTCCTAGAAATTAATCTGGGAAAAATATGAGACCCCGCGTCACCTACAAAACCTTTCCATGTATTTAGACTGCAAAACAGGAGATACGGAGTTTCTGACTGAAACTGATCTTTACACCTCACCCGCTCTGGGATTAAAGGTGAAAGACCGTTATTCATGCCTCAAGGGTAAAAATAATCTCTGACTCCAAGGGCTGTAATCCATTGATCAAACCAAGGGTGAGGGATGCTGACATGGGAAGTATATGGAAGTAAAAAGGGTAATGTACAGAACTGACTCCCAGTGAGTGTTTTGCTATTATTGCAACATAATGGCATGCAGTTAGGTGCATGAGTAAAAAAAACGGAAATACTATTTCATAGATATTATATACAGTTGAAGTCGGAAGTTTACATACACTTAGGTTGGAGTCATTAAAACTCGTTTTTCAACCACTCCATACATTTCTTGTTAACAAACTATAGTTTTGGCAAATCGGTTAGGACATCTATTGTGTGCATGACACAAGTAATTTTTCCAACAATTGTTTACAGACATATTATTTCACTTATAATTCCCTGTATCACAATTCCAGTGGGTCAGAAGTTTACATACACTAAATTAACTGTGCCTTTAAACAGCTCGGAAAATTCCAGAAACTGATGTCATGGCTTTAGAAGCTTCTGATAGGCTAATTGACATAATTTGAGTCAATTGGAGGTGTACATGTGGATGTATTTCAAGGCCTACCTTCAAACTCAGTGCCTCTTTGCTTGACATCGTGGGAAATTCAAAAGAAATCAGCCAAGTCCTCAGAAAAAAATTGTAGACCACAAGTCTGATTCATCCTTGGAAGCAATTTCCAAACGCCTGAAGGTACCACGTTCATCTGTACAAGCAATAGTACGCAAGTATAAACACCATGGGACCGCGTAGCCGTCATACCACTCAGGAAGGAGACGCGTTCTATCTCCTAGAGATGAAAGTACTTTGGTGCGAAAAGTGCAAATCAATCCCAGAACAACAGCAAAGGACCTTGTGAAGATGGAGGAAACGGGTACATAAGTATCTATATCCACAGTAAAACGAGTCCTATATCGACATAACCTGAAAGGCCGCTCAGCAAGGAAGAAGCCACTGCTCCAAAACCTCCATAAAAAAAGCCAGACTAAGGTTTGCAACTGCACATGGGGACAAAGATTGTACTTTTTTGAGAAATGTCTTCTGGTCTGATGAAACAAAAATAGAACTGTTTGGCAATAATGACCATCATTATGTTCGGKGGAAAAAGGGGGAGGGCGGCTTACAAGCCAAAGATCACCATCCCAACCGTGAAGCACGGGGGTGGCAGCTTCATGTTGTGGGGGTGCTTTGCTGCAGTAGGGAATGGTGCACTTCACAAAATAGATGGCATCATGAGGGAGGAAAATCATGTGGATATATTGAAGCAACATCTCAAGACATCAGTCAGGAAGTTAAAGCTTGGTTGCAAATGAGTCTTCCAAATGGTCAATGACCCTAAGCATACTTAGGCCTACAAACCTGACTCAGTTACACCAGCTCTGTCAGGAGGAATGGGTCAAAATTCACCCAACCTTTTGTGGGAAGCTTGTGGAAGGCTACCTGGAATGTTTGACCCAAGTTAAGCAATTTAAAGGCAATGCTACCAAATACTAATTGAGTGTATGTAAACTTCTGACCCACTGGGAATGTGATGAATGAATTTCAGCTTTTATTTATTGACTGAAACTGATCTTTACACCTCACCCYCTCTGGGATTAAAGGTGAAAGACCGTTATTCATGCCTCAAGGGTAAAAATAAWCTCTGACTCCAAGGGCTGTAATCCATTGATATGGCAGTAGGTTCTCTCTACTATTCTGACATTTCACATTCTTAAAATAAAGTGGTGATCTTAACTGACCTAAAACAGGGAATTTTTACTAGGATTAAATGTCAGGAATTGTGAAAAACAGAGTTTAAATGTATTTGGCTAAGGTGTATGTAAACTRCCGACATCAACTGTACACGTGTACAAAACATTAAGTGCATCTGCTGTTTTTCCATGACAGTCTGACCAGGTGAATCCAGGTTTAAACTATGACTGATCCCTTATTGATGTCAAATCCACTTCAATCAGTGTAGAATAGAGATGAAGGGGAGGAGACTAAATCTGTCTTTAAGCCTTGAGACATGGATTGTGTATGTGTGCTATTCAGAGGGTGAATGGGCAAGACAAAATATTGAATTGCCTTTGAACAGGGTATGGCAGTTTGTGTCAAGAACTGCAATGATGCTGGGTTTTTCCATTCAAGTTTCCCGTGTGGATCAAAAATGGTCCACCACCCAAAGGACATCTTGCCAACTTGACAACTGTGGGAAGCTTTGGAGTCAACATGGGCCAGCCTCCTTGTGGAACACTTGACACCTTGCAGAGTCTATGCCCTGACGAATTGAGGCAGGTCTGAGGGCAAATGGGGGGGCAACTCAACATTGTGTCCCTAATGTTTTGCATACTGTGTATATTGCTAAGAATGACACACTTAATTGGCATGTAGTGAGTCTTGCATGTCTTGTCAAGTCTCCATCACTTAACAAATTCAAGTGTGTGGGTCTGCATACAGTACCGTGAGCGCATTCTTTTTCCCCAGTATTATCACCTTTTTATTGTAATGAAGACTTTCTGGATATCCCCCTTGATGGGACTGGCTGATCACACATGAAATCACAACACTAAACACAGAAAATAAACAGTGCTTTAATTAAAAATATTTAATGATTTAGCTTTGTGTGATTTTCTCAAAATGATATTAGTTCTTTCTCTATATGGTATGACATGCACTCATACCACAAGATACAGAATAAAGTGCTGCAGTTCATGTCAAAGTGAAGAAAAAAAATACCCACTGCAGAACAGCTAGAAGCATAGGATAAAAAAACAACATTAAAGTATGTCTGCCCAAAACAATGTAGTCAGGGTTGGATCTCATTTGAAAAAACCAACACAATATAGGCACCAACAATGCCTAAAGTTTCCTAAGCACACCACTATACATGGCACCTAAACAAGGTAAAGTGTAGTTTTAAATAAGTCCAGCATTTGAAGACCGACACCCCCAGCCTCTGTGTAATAAAATTCTAAGTATATTTCTATACAGACAAATATTTTATGTACACACATATTTAAGTATAAAAAYAAATCTGTTCCCAAATAAGTCAAAAATGACATGTACAGTATAGSTCAGAGCATCATATTGAATATTTTTCCACAAAAAGGTGCAGAATTGACTATGAATGACATGAAGGAGTAAAGAACTGGAGATAAACTATACAGTACATGGTATACATAATAGTATTACTATTGGAGTGAAGCCCCCCCCCCAAAAAAAGTCAGGTTATGCATTTCAGCCAAGTCAAAAAGCGTGTAAACAGGTTGATGTGAACACCAGATGAGGCTGGTGGGGGGAGCTATAGGAGGACAGGCTCATTGTAATGGCTGGAATGGAATAAATGGAACAGTCAAACATGTGTTTTCCATATGTTTACCGTTCAATTTATTCCATTCCAGCAATTACAATGAGTCCATCCTGCTATAGCTCCTCCCATCAGCCTCCTCTGGTGTACATGGGAGGACTCACCAAGTCAACTGTCCGAAATGGCACCCTATTCCGTATATAGTGCTCTGATCAGAAGGGCAATAGGGTGCCATTTGTGACGCAAGCTAGGTGAAAAGGAAAAGAGTACTCAACATGTTGGTGGAAAAATGTTCAACAGCTCTTAATTTTTTACTCTTCTTTCTCTAAGAGTTAAGCATCACTTCAGTGCAGCTGGTATTTACAAACCAAACCATCACAAGTACAAAAAGTCAAATTCCATCTATATATGGTCCGTTAAGTGTGTGTGTATGTATGTATGACTCAGCAAAAAAAGAAAACATCCCTTTTTCAGGACCCTATCTTTCAAAGATAATTTGAAAAATCCAAATAACTTCACAGATCTTCATTGTAAAGGGTTTAAACACTGTTTCCCACACTTGTTCAGTGAACCATAAACAATTAATGAACATGCACCTGTGGAACTGTAGTTAAGACACTAACAGCTTCCAGACGGTAGGCAATTAAGGTCACAGTTATGAAAACTTAGGACACTAAAGAGGCCTTTTTACTGACTCTGAAAAACACCAAAAGAAAGCTGCCCAGGGTCCCTGCTCATCTGCGTGAACATACCTTAGGCATGCTGCAAGGAGGCATGAGGACTGCAGATGTGGCCAGGGCAATAAATTGCTATGTCCYTACTGTGAGACGCCTAAGACAGCGCTACAGGGAGACAGGACTGACAGCTGATCGTCCTCACAGTGGGAGACCATGCGTAACCCCTGCACAGAATCGGTACATCCGAACATCACACCTGCGGGACAGGTACAGGATGGCAACAACTGCCCGAATTACACCAGGAACGCACAATCCCTCCATCAGTGCTCAGACTGTCCGCAATAGGCTGAGAGAGGCTGGACTGAGGGCTTGTAGGCCTGTTGTAAAGCAGGTCCTCACCAGACATCACCGGCAACAACGTCGCCTATGGGCACATACCCACCGTCGCTGGACCAGACAGGACTGGCAAAAAGTGCTCTTCACTGACGAGTCACGGTTTTGTCTCACCAGAGGTGATGGTCGGATTCGCGCTTATCGTCGAAGAAATTAGCGTTACACAGAGGCCTGTACTCTGGAGCGGGATCGAATTGGAGGTGGAGTGTCCGTTGTGGTCTGGGGCGGTGTGTCACAGCATCATCGGACTGAAATTGTTGTCATTGCAGGCAATCAATGCTGTGCGTTACAGGGAAGACATCCTCCTCCCTCGTGTGGTACCCTTCCTGCAGGCTCATCCTGACATGACCCTCTAGCATGACAATGCCACCAGCCATACTGCTCGTTCTGTGCGTGATTTCCTGCAAGACAGGAATGTCAGTGTTCTGCCATGGCCAGCGAAGAGCCCGGATCTCAATCCCATTGAGCACATCTGGGACCTGTTGGATCGGAGGGTGAGGGCTAGGGCCATTCCCCCCAGAAATGTCCAGGAACTTGCAGGTGCCTTGGTGGAAGAGCGGGGTAACATTACACAGCAATAACTGGCAAATCTGGTGCAGTCCATGAGGAGTAGATGCACTGCAGTACTTAATGCAGCTGGTGGCCACACCATATACTGACTGTTACTTTTGACTCCCCCTTTGTTCAGGGACACATTATTCAATTTCTGTTAGTCACATGTCTGTGGAACTTATTCAGTTTATGTCTCAGTTGTTGAATCTTATGTTCATACAAATATTTACACGTTACGTTTGCTGAAAATAAACGCAGTTGACAGTGAGAGGACATTACTTTTTTTGCTGAGTATATACACACACAATCAGTCAAAAGTTTGGACACACCTACTCATTCCAGGGTTTCTTTATTTTTTACTATTTGCTACATTGTAGAAGACAAAGCTATGAAATAACACATATGGAATCATGTAGAAACCAAAGTATTTAATCAAAATATATTTTATATTTGAGATTCTTCAAAAAGTAGCCACCCTTTGCCTTGATGACAGCTTTGCACACTCTTGGCATTCTCTCAACCAGATTCATGAGGTAGTCACTTGGAATGCATTTCAATTAACAGATGTGCCTTGTTAAAAGTTAATTTGTGGAATTTCTTTCCTCCTTAATGCKTTTGAGCCAAGCAGTTGTGTTGTGACAAGGTATGGTTGGAATACAGAAGATTTACCAAATAGGGCTAAGACCAAGTCCATATTATGGAAAGAACAGCTCAAATAACAAAGTGAAACGACACTTCATCATTACTTTAAGACATGAAGGTCAGTCAATCTGGAAAATTAAGAACTTTGGAAGTGTATTCAAGTGCAGTCGCAAAGACACATCAACTGTTCAGAGGAGACTGCGTGAATCAGGCCTTCATGGTCGAATTGCTGCAAAGCAACCACTACTAAAAGGACACCAATAAGAAATAACTTGCTTGGGCCAAGAAACACGAGCAATGGACATTAGACCGGGTGAAATCTGTTATTTGGTCTGATGAGTCCAAATGTGCGATTTTTGGTTCCAACCATTGTGTCTCCGTGAGACGCAGAGTAGGTGAACGGATGATCTCCGCATGTGTGGTTCCCACCATGAAGCATGGAAAAGGAGGTGTGATGTTGTGGGGGGGTGCTTGCTGGTGACACTGATTTAGATTTCAAGGCACACTTAACCAGCATGGCTACCACAGAATTCTGCAGCGATACGCCATCCGATCTGGTTTGCACTTAGTGGGACAATCATTTGTTTTTCAACAGGACAATTACCCAACACACACCTCCAGGCAGTGTAAGGGCTATTTGACCAAGAAAGAGAGTGATGGAGTGCTTCATCAGATGACCTGGCCTCCATAATCACCCGACCTCAACCCAATTGAGATGGTTTGGGATGAGTTGAAGGAAAAGCAGCCAACAAGTGCTCAGCATATGTGGGAACTCCTTCAAGACTTCTGGAAAAGCATTCCTCGTGAAGTTGGTTGAGAGAACGCCAAGAGTGTGCAAAACTGTCATCAAGGCAAAGGGTGGCTACTTTGAAGAATCTCAAAWATATTTTGATTTGTTTAACACTTTTTTGGTTACATGATTCCATATGTGTTATTTCATAATTTTGATGTCTTCTCTATAATTCTACAATGTAGAATAATAGTAAAAATAAAGAAAAACCCTTGAATGAGTAGGTCCCCAAACTTTTTGACTGGTACTGTATATTTTTTGCAATATCAATATTTTATAGCATCTTCTTACAACAATACTAAAATGTACTGGGGTTATGTCATGTGAGGTTGCCATGCTACAGTACATGCTTCTCCTGTTAAGGATAATAATAGCCTGCATCCCAAATTGCACTCTATTCCATTTTTTTTGTGTATTACATTTGACCAGGGCCAATCAGGCACAAAAGTAGTGCACTATATAGGGGATAGGATGTCATTTGGGACACAGSCATAATGACCCGTTTCCGTCATCTAGATGCAGCGTGGTTGGTTCAGACAGCCAGTGTCGAGGGAGAGAAGGCGCCTAGGGTGTCGTTTACTAAAACAACCTCTATTATTTATTGTCCAACAACAACAGAAGACAGACGTCAGTCACCAGCTGCATGGTCTACTGCCATTTTATTTTAGTCCAGGTTCTTCTCAAATGTTGCCATGATGTCACTCTGCATTGTCATATCAATGACACCAGACATCTGAGGGAGAAAAGGTAAGACGTTTTATTACAGTCTGGATAAAACTACAACAAGGAACAGAAGAATGACCGGCACAATAAAACAAATTAAGACAAAAAGTGAAGTAAAGGAACGTACAGCCTCTCGTCTGCGTCGCTCCTGTTCTCTCCTGCGGGCCATCTCCCTCTCTCTGTCTACAGAGGTCTGGGTAGTGAAGGGCGGAGGTTGGGTTGAGGCAGCCGCTGGAGGCTCCTCTATCAGGGGCTCTGGAGCTTTAGGAGGTTGAGGCTCCACGATTGGCTCCGTCGGCATGGGGATCTCTGCTGGCTCTGGCGCCGGAGTTCTACATGGCAGGTGCTCTGGTTCCGCAGCTCTAGGTGGCACGGGTACTGCCACTGGCAACGATACTGGCATGGTCAGGCTGAAAACACAACACTTTTAGCTGGCTCATCAGGTACCACTCACATATTAATAGAAAGCTACTTTATTGGAGGAGTTTGGGTGAAGCAGCATTACCTACGAGATACACAACTGATAAGAAAAGACCAAAAAAAAAAAAAAGATTGGTTGGATGAATAAGTACCTTCTCTTCCCTGAAGCCTTCATCTGAGTCCTCTTTAGAGTGAGAGCTCTCTCTCTCTCCTCCTTCTCAATGGCTGCCCTGCGGAACTTATCAAAGCTCTCCTTTGAAGACTTCACCGTGGAGGGAGTGGAAATGGCCATCTTCCCCAAACTAGCCCAGGAGTCTGCGTTCTTCAGGACAATATCCTATACYGGATAGTTTCACAAATGAAGTGTCACATTTTTTAGACAAATACAAATACTTCCGAAGGGCATGCAGACAGTATATTTCAAGTAATTCATTGTGCTAGTGCTACGTTTCAGTTACATTACCTTTTTGGCGGGTGTGTTTTTTCCATCTGCAGTGGGTTTATTAGCTGGATGAGAGAGGCTGGTGTTTCCACCATCAAACACACCATCAGAGTGTCTGGGATCTGGGGAGGTAGAGAAAATATATTCAGTCCATTAAAAATATGTTTTCATTTGTAATTTATTTGCAGACATTTCCATACACAAAAATGTTTCCACACCCAGAGTTCTGCTTACAAGGCTGTTTCTGCAGAATCCTGGAGTGGGTCTCCCCCAGTGCTTCAGAGGGCCTCCCGTCATCCTTCACTGGCTGTAATAGGCTGTCTTGTAGAGGGGACAACAGCACTGGGCACGGCTGCTGCTACCGCAAAGTGAGATTTAGAGTATTATACCACCATTACCACTTCCAGGGCTAAGGCCAATGCTATTTCACACAATCAACCGGCTCTCTCCACCCCTGAAAGATTTGGCCAATGAAAAACACATTTCATTTGCAACACAAAGCACTCTGTAGACTTGTATCGATTCTAATTAAATTACCGTCAAAGAAAATATACCAATCAACTCTGGCAATATTTATAAATGCCAAGAACGGAGACATTTAAAGTGTTTTAATCTAACGTCACAATTCATCCATCAACAACAGGAAGATGAGAGCATACCTCATATCTGCCATCAGCAGCCTGTAGTAAAACTGCAGGAGGAGAGGTCAGAGGGGTAGGCAGCGCAGACAGACCTGATGGACGGGAGAAAAACAAAGCAGGGCCTTATTCTCCACACAGACAGACACAAACACTATGGATGTAAGCCGGCAGGCAGGCAGTTGAGGAGCAGGATGAGACACGCAGCCAGGGCTACAGCGACACAGACCTTAGCAGCTATGGGTTGAGAAGCATGCAGCATGCAGTGGAGGGGACATGCTAAAAGCTAGGGGGGATGCTAAGCTGACTGAAGAGCCCTTACCTTCCTGTTGTGCCCTATCAGGTGGCCCAGTTTTCATCTCCTGTGTCTGGGCTAGTGATTGACACCGAGGAGAGGGGAGGAGTGCTAGGGGAGAGGGAGGGGTTTGGCGGGAACAGAGCAGGCTGGAGGGAGGTTCGTGTGTGAGTGCAGCTGTTGTGTTGAGTGGGTCTGTGGGCAGACTAAGAGTGGGGTCACAGGAAGAAGGGGGAGTGAGAGAGGGAGTAGTGGGGCTCTCAGAGGGGGCAAGGGGGTCCTGCTGTTGTTGGGGCTGACTGTCAGTGAGCTGCAGGGGGGCCACCATGTTTTTGCGAGGTAGTGGTGCTGCTTTGGCACTTGGTCTTGAAGGCTGCGGAGGCAGGCGGCTGTGTAAGGCTGAGAGTGGAAGGAAGGAGGGGGAGATTCAAGAGAAATAATGAGTAAAGGTTGTAGGCTTCTGTCCCTAATCGGACCTCCTGATTAAACGCAACTAAACATCACATCCCATGAGACAGAGCAACACGGCCCAGAGAAATGACCAGGCAATCCAGCTTTTTCCATCTCTAATCCAAACAATACAAYCTTCTCATTATGTGATTTCCACAAGGGCCTCGGTCCAGTCTTAGACTTTCCATGGGCTTAAAACCTGCTGTTTTACAGGGGAAATTGTATTTCCATAGCTAGGGCTGATAGTACGGATTTGTCAACAACCTTTAAAAAAGTAATAATCAAAAGACAGTGTTACAGAACTTGGCATGGTTGTCCATTGTGTTCCTTAATAGCCAACACACTAACACAGAATGTCAAGGCAACAAACGTTTGCTACCTGGGGGAGACGTGAGTAGCTCTAGAGGAGGCAGGCCTTTTGTTACTACTGCTGGGACTAGCGAGGCAGAGGCAGGCGGGGGCTGGCTGGTCTGGAGAGAGGACTCCGACAATGGGTCTTTCTTAGCAGATTTCTTCTTTGTGGAATTCTGTTTGACGGGGGGGTAAAAAAATGGCTTACAATTTATAATGAAAACACTGTAGTTCCAAGTATATTAATCCAACTATAAGGTATAACCCATGTGAACCAGACCACTGGGTTAGAGGAAGTAGTTAGATATTTACCTTGATCTTGAACTTGTGTGGCGTGTCTTTGCATTTCTTTTTCTTCTCAGATTTCTTTACTGAAAGACATGCGCAATAGTAATTCAATTTATCCACAGTTGGATAAATGGAGAATAAATAAAAACATCTTTACTTACCTTTAAATAATACTAAAAACAATTCCACTGATCTACTCTGAAATCACTACTTTCATATACAGTTTTCAGTAAAAGCTAGTTGTGGTTGCAAGCTAATGTGTCTAGTAGGATTGAACTGTTTGACAATGCGATACAAATTCAAAGAAAAACACAATTTAACCGTAAAATGTAAAACTGTCTATCAAAATGTATTTATTTGAAACGCTAGGTGTCGACCACCAAGAGACATACGTTTAAAATTCTACCCATATTAGGTACAAATGGAACAAACAAAAACAAACTTTTTCAATGGCTACAAAATGAAGCAGTGTAAGAGAAATCCTACTCCATCAAGCTCTGCATTAGCGTTACAATCTGTCGAGTACTTCAAATACAAATCTGATGTACGTGTATTATGCTTATAGTGCTCCATACAAAATCTTGCAAAAACAAAGAAACCGAGTACAATCAATTGGTGAACAGGGATGAGTGCCGCTGTCTAAAGTGAGGACCAGCTTTGACTCTGCAACGGTTCAGAGAGTATGGAGGGTGAGATGAGAGGGGGGTTGAAGGGTATTGTAATGCTGTCTGGTACTTCTCTAACCGTATTCATCTGATTTTTGCGATGTTTATAGAAGATGTATACTGGTAGGAGTGTAAATAAGATCTTCGGCTTATAAATAGCACTTGCCCTGTGTTTTTAAGAACTTGTTCCAATTCTTAATTTACTTCAGATTTGCACGGCAGCAGTCTGGTGCCCGCTGGATAAATGACATTTGGCACAGAAATCTGGCTGGCCTCATTTCAAACTAAGCACCATTTGTTTGCATTAAAACAATAACATTAACATTAACATACAAATAAATACAGCACCGTAATAATCAAAAGATAGACTTTTGTGACAGTTCACTGCTTTCTGTAGTACAGACTAAGTGCACGAATAGATAAATAAAATTTAAAAAACACCCATTGAACGAACATACAAAAACATGAAACGATAACACACTAATATTTCTTCAAGTATTTTGGTTTTGCCAACAGGTGAAAAAGTTCTGTGCTACAGAGGCTAGAGTCCAGGTGAGTATTTAGCCGTATCGTTTTCTCTCACTCCATTTGTGTACAGCGAGTGGGGGAAGTGGGGAGGGTGTGCCCTTGCAGGAAAGCGAAGTGGGTATGTGGGGGTGGGGGGGGGGGTGTAGTGCTTAGTGCTGAGGAGAACAGCTAACCTGATTCAGAGTCACTGCTATCAGAAGTGCTAGAATCACTACTACTGCTGGAGCGGTCAGAGCCGGAGGAGGAAGAGCTGCTGCTCTCACTGAGACGGGACGGCCGGGCCAAGTCTGGGACAGGAGGAGCTATAGGGGGCTCATCTGGAGGGAAACAGAGGGACAATGGTCACGTGTAGGACAACAGAGAGAAAGACAGAGCCGAGCACTGCACAATTGCATTACTCACTATTGGACAGCAGAGAGAAAACAGAAGAACCCGTTTCCCCCAGACAACAAGGCCCCTAAGTCAGACATACTGGTCCTTACTACCACAGCTTCAGAGTTCACTTACTTGTTGCCTTTTTCTTCTTGGCCAGTGAGCTCGGCTCGTCAGTAATACTCTGGCGAGGTTTCTCTGCATCCTGCTCCTTCACAGTCTGCATCTCTCCTTTGGCTTTCACCAGCTTATTCACTGGAGGAATAGGGGAAATAATGACATTTGAGCCGAGTAAAGTCCTTGGTCAGGAGTACAGAGATACATGTGCAACAACCAACCCGCAAGGAACCAAGAAAGGAAGGTGTGTACTGCAACTACTCACGGTTGGGTTTCTTGGGCCGTTTCCTGAAGCAGGTCGTGACGAAGCGCTCCAGGGCCCTGAGGGTGGAGGGCTTGAGGGTCTCAAAGTCGATCTCTATCTCCTCAGGGTTGGCGTCTCGGAGCGAGGCCTCCCTGGCCTGGATGATGTTCACCACCTTGCCCAGCTTGTCCCCCGGCAGCTTGTTGATGTCCAGGCTCAGCTGCCTCTTCTCACCGTACAACATGGGCACCGCCAGCCCCTCGTCCTCCTCAGACTCCACAGGGAGAGCCATCTTCCTCCTCTTGCCATGCCTTTAGAGAGGTAAAAAGACATTCAGGAACACTTTGTAGGACAATGAAAGTTAGTAAAATAATAACAGAGGCCACTGGCAACACGAAAGTCAATCCTTTGGAATGGTTTGAAAAAAAAATGAGGTTCCACTGGGGAGGGAGATTATTATTATTATTTTTATCATCAACAACGACTTGGTCACTTACACAGCTGGCGTGCCCTTGTTAATGCACTTCTTCTGTACTTTGGGTTTCCTCAAGTCTTCATGCGTCGGTCTTCTACTCGTTTCCTTTTTTCTTCTCTCCTTTGATTTCTCCTTCGGTTTGAGCAGGGGCTCCTGGGTGAGTCTCTGCAGCTGATCGTGCACCGCTTTCAACTGAGGAGAAGAGCGGAGGGGGCATCAGTTAGATACACAGTAGTAGGTAACAGAACAGTGATGTCAGCATGGCCAGGTACAATGACAGAAACAGGTGACGGCATACCTGTTCCTCTAGCTTAGCCAACCGTAGAGCTCTGGCCTCTTCTTCCTCAGAGTCTGAGGAGGACTCTGATTCCGAGGAGCTCTCGCCGGTACTGCTGCCTGTGCTGGAGGAGCTCTCAGGCCCATCTCCTCTCCCTCTCTTGTCCCTGTGGTGACTGTGGTGTCCTGGACCACCCGCCCTCCTCACTGGCTCGTCTGGAAGCTTCAGCCAGCGCTCCTCAAACACATCCTGGTGGGTAGGGCCACAATTCATCTAGTCAAACATTCTCACCAACCATCCATCTTCATATTTAGGGATGCAAACTGGTGACTTTTTTTTGTTTTGCACTGTAACACATGAAGAATGCGTGTGAAGTGCAAGAAAATGTGCTCATTTTGAGAGTAGTGTTGTCCTAAAACCAACATTCGACTAATGAAGCGATACCAAGCAATATCACAATACAGAGTAGTATCGTGATACATTCATGTCTGCACACCCCAGCACGGCATAATATCATTTTAAAAACTGGAGATGTGCAGAAAGAGCAGACAGAGAGAAGCAGGAGTGAGCAATGGTTGGTAGTGGATGCAGCTGGCTGATCACATCTGTCACAAGTGACATTGGATGGAGCACATATCTAACATCGCGGTCTGAATTCTCCATGAGAAAGACACCCCACGCCACTTCAGATCTACACGATTCACGTGGCTGGCCCATTTTGAGATCAAATGCATGCCTGCATATTGTAATATCATTATTGCAATTCATTTAGACAACTTCTACAGACAAGACTGGTTGAAAACACGGGCAATCATACCTGGAGTTTTCTTGCCATAATAACAACCTCATGGGTGGGTGGGTTGTATTTGTAACAGTTGGAGAACATGAGTCTGAAATCAGCAGCAAAATCCTGGGCATCCATGTATTCCCGTTCAACCATTTTTTTCTGTGAAAAAACACGTACGTCTTCAGTATCATCACAAATACGGTCATCTTCAATATTGAGAGAGAACAAGGGACAAGATATTGATTGGCCAATGTAACCCTGGCAGATACTAAGTGGCCTCTCTCGTTCAACACAAGTTTAGTGTAACACGGCCATCTAACCCGTATGGTGCCCAGGTCCATGGGCTGCATGATGACGTCGTGGTAGTCGTGTAGACCCAGGGCCTCCGTATCCACCGGCTTGTAGAAGGGCCAGGTGTAGGCCGCGTGCCTCTTGGTGAACATCTCCTTCAGGATGCAGTTACAGAAGCGGAGCTGATCCGATAGCTTACTAGTCTGTCTCTGGTGGTAATCAGGCAGGTCTTTCCTGGGGGGTTTGATGGGCCGACTGCTGCCCCGCCTGGAGAACAGCTTACAGGGTGTCGAGCCGTCAACGACGGGGGACGACTCGCAGCTGGTGATCGGAGAAGAGGCTGTCGGCGTGGTGGCGTCTGCTTTTCTCTTCACACCCTTCTCGATCTGAAACGATGTGAACACAACAGAGAAGGGTAGAAATGCAATCACAAAATACAGACTAAACCATTTGCACAAACTTCAAAAAGGTGATGTTTATGTGGCATGTTTAAGTATTATAGAAGTTAAATCTCCGCTGTTGAAAATAAAATGTTAGTCTAAAAGAAATGTGAGATAATGTATAGATCATTTTTATAGTGGAGCTCTAGTATATAAATTGCCTGGCTGGGCTGATGAGACAGTGGATTGTGCAGTCAGATGGAACAGAGTAAAAAGGCATTTTAACGACATAGATTTAGCGGGTGGTAACTTGTGGAATAGACCGGCTGGAAAGCGGTTTTAACCAAATCGGCATTGAGGATAAGAACCACCCGTTGTATAAAATATATAAAGTACATATAGTGAATTAATTGTGAAGAGGTACTGACTTTGGCTGCTATCTTAGAGGAGAGCTGGGCAGCAGGGGGGATGGTGTGGTGGGCCTCAAGAGGGATGACCGTCACCGTCTGCTGGAACACCACCTCAGACACAGGGGACTGGGGCCTCAGCTTTATAATACCTACAAAGAGGACATTAAGAAGTCAGAATGTAGTCATTGGAATACATGAAAGACAGTACGGTTGCATCCCAAATGGCAACCTATTCCCTTTTATAGTACACTACTTTTGACTAGTGCCCAATGGCCCTGGTCAAAAGTAGTGCACTATAAAAGGGAATAGGGTGCCACCCATTTGGGACACATACAATGTTTGTGTAAGATTAAGCCGCTGGAGAGGCTGTGTAGCTTACCAGCAGAGGACTTCCTCCCACCCTTCACTGGGGTCTTGGTTGTGATGGCAGATATCTCAGTCTCCTCCTGGTGCATCTCAGCCACTCTCTGTAGGAAGATCTTCTCCAAGGCCTGGGCCATCAGAACTATGTCATCTCCAGGCTGAAAACATGTTGAATAACAATTATTGAGCATTCATTGAATGGGAGACTATGTAGGCCGACACTATGTGTGTGGTGAGTGAATACAATATGATTATGACATTTCAACGTTTTTTCTTTTTCTTTACCCGATTATATACATAGCAGTTGGTGAACAGTTTGTTGAAGTCTTCTATGCATTCCATCGCTTTCCAGTAATAATTATTCTGAAGACGCTTCTTGATGGTGCTCAAGTCCATTGGCGTCTTGATAATTGTATAGTAATCCTAAAAACAGAGAAACAACGGGAAAATCATTCATAAGAGGTCGTGATGGATGTGCATGGAGGAAATGTAAAAAATAAACAAGTACTAAAATGAAAAACATTTGATAATTACATTTCAGTAATTTAGCAGATTCATTTATCTAGAGCAACTTATAGTCAGTGCATTCAAGTTAGTTAAGTAGGGAAAACCCCCATATCAGTCATTGCAAGTAACAAAAAGTGAGACTCACTGGAATGTGCAGTCCGACAGCATCCACAGGCGTCCTGAAAGGCCAGGAGAAGTTGTGTCTCCACAGAGCCTTGACCACCACCTTCTCCAGGTACTGCAGCTGGTTTGTGATGCGGCCGGGCTTCTTGGAATTGTTGAACTCCGGGGGAGGAGGGTTCACGCCTCCCACCACGGACATCGGGGGACATACGGCGTCTGTCATCGTGGTGCAGTCCGAAGGTCGGTATACACGGGGTAGGAATTCAGAGCGGCACTTGTTTCCTGTAGCTCAGCTCTCAAACATATTCCTCCAAGACCACTGAAAGAGAGGGGTGGTTTTCAGCACGGATATGTTTTTTCTCCTCCCCGCACCAGATAACTGCACAATTGTGTGACAAAAAAATGATGTCACACCGTCATGCGAGTTGCTGAACTGACTGTTCAATTAGCACAGGAAGGCTTTTGCTCTGAAAGTCGTTCCCGTTCCATGCATTTGATCTATTCCAGAGCTAGCACACCTGATTCAATTAATTATCAAGCCCTTGAGTAGGATAATCAGGCGAGCTAGATCAGAGCTACAACAAATTTGTCTAGGGATCCCCAAGGAAAGTTGAAAACTGCTGCAATAGGTAAACTAGTCACTGCCATATCGTACACCAGTGTGTGTCCATAGACCGAAACCAATCTGCCTTTTTGGTACTATTTTGAGCAGGGGACAAAAAAAACAAGGGTTTTTGGTAAATAAAATTCAGAGCAAAACACGACTACAAAAAGCAACCAATTTAAAGCTGCAATGTGTCACCTTTTGGACAATCCAACCAAATTCATATAGAAAAGTGTGTTGTAGATTCATCGTGATCATTGAAAGCAAGTCTAAGGAGCAGTAGATCTGGTCTATGTGCGCTATTTCTATGCTTCCTTTTACTTTTGGTTTAGTACACCAGCGGTTTTGACAGTACAATGATTCTCTACACTACACTTGCTGGTTGTCACAAACTGAAATTAGGCAAACTATTAGAATTTTAGCAACCAGGAAATGGCGGAGCAATTTCTGCATCTGGCATCTTTAACCCTATGCAATTCAGAACTGCTGGTTTCTACTGCCATCTACTGGAACTATGTATTCTTGGCCACAGTCAACATTACAATTCTGGTGTCCAATGTGGCATCTAAAGCACCAAACTCGCTTACCTCATATCTGTCAAAGGAACATGGCTTGATAAACAAGACCGGAAATAGTGTGACCAATTCTTCCATCAAATCACTGCAAAGCACCTCTGAGCTGCGCTTTCCTCGCTACCATCAACTAAAACAGCTACATTAGTTTTATGAAAAGTATGGTTGTGTCAATTGACACTACAAAGCATGCAACTGATGAACTTCGAAACATCAATGTTTTCACTCAAACATTTTTTGCAATTAGTTACACTCAAGAAGCAACTTTCTAGGCATCAACCCATGAAAAAGCATTAGGCCTATTTTCTCTTCGCAGTGTCCCAAAAGTAGAAAATAGTCACTAAGTTCAAGGTTCTGCTTCACAGTACTATTCCAGGACAATCGCTACTACGTCTTTTTATGATGGGTCAACCCCTTGGTATTCCATTCAAAACATCTTCATAAAATGCATAAGAAATTACTTGCATAACATATGTACAAACTACATGGTCCATAATAAGGTAAACTATAGGCTCCATCTCACTGGGAAATGCCCAGTCAGTTAAAGACAAGGTTTCAGGCTGAGGACCTTTACTGTAACAAAGCAGTGAAATTCAAACTAGGTGACAGCTCACACACACACAAAAAAAAATTGTGCTGGCACAGATGGATGTCTTTATCACCTACTTACCCGATCAAGAATATTGCTATCTTCAAAGTGCGTATTCAATTGGCTCGGACTTTTGCCCATACCCAATCAAAGAATTTACATTACAAGTTATATTGATCTTTCTAGGCAGTTTATTTTCATTAAATACATTGGATTGTTACAGAGAAACCATAATTTGTTCTCCCAAGGACAACATACAAAACCAGTATCAACAAAGAAAATGAACATTCATAACAAAACTCAAATCAGTTTCCAATTAACGTTACGTAATATAAGCGGTAGTATCTTAATTAAAAAAGCATACACGACACTAATACTGAACAAAACATTTGAGTTGTGAAAGTCAAGAACTGAATGGAAAGAAACAAAATTGTCATAATTGTTTTATTTACTAGAACCTAACGTTACACATTAATGGGTGTATTACATGTGATTTGTGATGGATGGTAAGGGTGCGTGTCATTATTAAAAGCTGTTGTTTATTCGGGCCGTGCTATCCGGGATACTTTGAGACGTCCCTACCAACTGAAGTTGCAATGTACAATGGTTAAGGTAAGGGTTATGGTTGGAAAGTACCTGGTGCCACAAATTAATAAAATTTATTAACACCTAACACACATGAGGCATGTATTATGACTCGAAATGTTGCCTATCACTAGCAGCACAATATCACCAAGTAAAATTCGGAGTATCTCCTTCACTTAGTCAGAATTACCTTCATTCGCTATGTGTTATCAAAGGTCAGGGTATGGACGTCCCAAGGATCCCAGATAGGACCGAGAAACAATGCGTCACTTTGCCATTTCTGACTGCCAATTGCCTGCCCTCTACTGGGGGGGGGGGTAATTTAATACAAAATATAGCTAGTAACATATCTACTATATATAGCTAGCAAGTCGGCTACAACAATGATGATCAGACCAGTTAACGTTAGTAACTAGCAATTAATAATCGTTAGTTATATAGTTCGTTTGCGCCCATCGTCGGTCAACTCTACGCTTGAATGATGCGTTCAACGTGGTCGACCAAAATGTGGTGTCCAGTAGCGCGTGAACTAGAGAATGTTAGCCTAGATTAGCAAGATAGCTGACACGGAATTCGTACCAAAACACGAACGCGTCTCCCAGCCAACATCAAATTCTACATTAGGGCTCTACCGTTTATGCTTGAATCCTAAACATAGTTCAGATTATTGCACCGAATGTGACACAAGCGAACCATAGCTATAACGTTACACAGTAGTAGCTAACGTGAGTTAAAAATGTTAGCTAGCTAGTTTGACGGACCAAATGGTGACAGGAAACGATCTGTGTCTAAAGGCCACCACACAAAAAGTAGGTCAACCTCTCAAATGAAACAACCCCCCCCCACACACACAAGCCATCCGTTTCAACGTTATGAGATACAATAAAGTAACCAGCTGATTAAATGCAATGTGTTGGATATCGATCCCTGAACTCTTTACACATTTACCTTTCCGTCTCTGGCACAACAAGATTGTTTTTACTGCCGAACTGAGACAGACCCTCTTGCCGACCGTGTTCTGCTGGAAGGATGCCCAATGAGACTGTCGCAGATGATGCGGTGGATAAAAGTGCTATTTTTTTTAGCCTTTTAACGAATAAAAACACAACAGAAGGTTTGAACAATATTAAGTACGTTGAAAACTAGTCTTCAATGGCGGACGTCTCTATGGGCAACCGCCTCATTTATACGCTTCAGTTCAGAAGTCGATCGGTGATTGGTCAAACCAGTTCACGTGCTACATTCAGTTCTTGATTTATTCTATAGCGTGGGACAGGATTTAGTTTTACTTAAACACAAATATCCTAGTAACATCAAACATCGGTTCACCGTAAGCTCACCGATATTCGCGTGCTTTTTTTCGATGTAGTAACCTAGATAGTTTGACAGCTACAGAGGCATTCGTAAAAAAACAATCACGGGTAACCCAGGGTATTTTTCAAAATGCAACACAACTGGTCAATCCACATCACATGACCATTCTAGAACCTTCGGTTGATGTTTGAGTAGGACATGTCCGCTAAACAATCAATTTCTTTCGAACATTATACAAAAATGCGTTTCTAATCCCTGTTTCATCGATATGGTGCCCGTCCTAAAGAAAGCGTTCAGCTGAGAAATATGTTGGAATAGCTTTTCGAGTGGAGTTTGGGATTCCGTCAAAATACGCATGCGTACTCTTTGGCTTTGCGATTGGCTCAGCAATTGGAGCTTAACTGACGTCATGTCTAGCCATGTTGTTAGCCCAGTTGATACATAATTGATTTGAGCTCAGTAGTAAAATGCTGTCAAAGAGTTGATGATTTAGATTCCAAACTTCTCTGATACTTTTCTGTCGTCGTGGGAGGGACATGGTAAACCAGCCGCTAAACTTGAGTGGCAGTCTGTTTGTGCTATCATTCATCATATGCCAAACATTGTTACAGTAACCACGTTTCCATCCACAGCTTTATGTGAGGAAAAATCACGACAGCTGTGATGGAAACAGGAAGTTTCCGTTCAATTTTATAAATGCTGACAGATAATTTGTTCTTTCAAAGGTGGGATCTTTTTGTGTTGGTTTAAATGAATAATGGAGAACTGGTGGTGGAAACGCCATATATGCGCAAAATGTTGGTTTAAAAACCGTCATATGGATGTAAACTTGGAGTCGTGATGATATGGTGTGGTCCTCCCACTACGACTTGTGAAAACATGCAGTTTATCAGGCTACAGATTAAATAATTTGGTGAAACTGAGAAGACATTGACAGTCCTTTTGAGTTTTGAAGTAGGGTCTTTACCTGATAAATATGATATGTCAGTTAAGTTATCCAATGAGAGCCTTTGTGCAGAACCCACTAAGGTGTTTCAGATGTCAAGTGTTGAAGCAGTGTGTAGGAGGGAAATTCCCGAGATGTGATAATTGTGTGTGAGGGCATGGGACATAGGAATGTGTTGTATCGGTGGAGAAAAAAATTGTCAATATGTGGGGATGCTCATGTTGCTGGGGATCAGAACTTTCCGCTGCAAGATAGACAGGTTGAAATTGCCATGGTCAGAGTAGAACAGAAGGTGTCATGCTGAGGATGATGGCTCAAGGGTGAGTAGTGTGGAAAGTGACAAAGTGCTCTTATAGGACCAGGGCACAAATAATAATAGAATAATAATCAATAGTTTTTCTCTTTATTTAACCATCTTACATATAAAACCTGATTTGTTCATCGAAAATTGTGAATAATTCACCACAGCTTAATGAGAAGGGTATGCTTGAAAGGATGCACATAACTCTGCAATGTTGGGTTGTATTGGAGAGAGTCTCAGTTTTAAATCATTTTCCACACAGTCTATGCCTGTATTTAGTTTTCATGCTAGTAAGGGCCGAGAATCCACTCTCGCATAGGTACATGGTTGCAAAGGGCATCAATGTCTTATCAGCACAATTTTCCAAGGCAAGATACTCTGAGCACAGCCCAATCCAGAAATCTGTCAGTGGCTTCTGATTAAATTCAATTTTCACAGAACTGCTTGTTGCAATTTCGATGAGGCTCTCTTGTTCAGATATCGGTAAGTGGACTGAAGGCAGGGCATGAAAGGGATAACGAATTCAGTTGTTTTGTTTGTCATCCGTTTCAGGAAAGTACCTGCGTAAGTGCGCACCCAACTCACTCAGATGCATCGCTATATCACATTTGATGTCTGTAAGCTTGAGTTCATTTGCACACAAAAAATCATACAATGATGGAAAGACCTGTGTGTTGTCCTTGTTAATGCAGACAGAGAAGAGCTCCAACTTCTTAATCATAGCCTCAATTTTGTCCCGCATGTTGAATATAGTTGCGGAGAGTCCCTATAATCCTAGATTCAGATCATTCAGGTGAGAAAAAAACACCCAGATAGGCCAGTCGTGTGAGAAACTCGTCATCATGCAAGCGTCAGACTTTAAGCTCGTCCCTCAATTTAAAAAAACGTGTCAATACTTTGCCCCTTGATAACCAGTGCACTTCTGTATGTTGTAAAAGCGTTACATGGTCGCTGCCCATATCATTGCATAGTGCAGAAAATACACGACAGTTCAGGGGTCTTGCCTTAACAAAGTTAACCATTTTCACTGTAGTGTCCAAAACGTCTTTCAAGCTGTCGGGCATTCACTTGGTAGCAAGAGCCTCTTGTGGATGCTGCAGTGTACCCAAGTGGCATTGGGAGCAACTGCTTGCATGCGCGTTACCGCTCCACTATGTCTCCCTGTCATGGCTTTTGCGCCATCAGTGCAGATTCCAACACATCTCGACCACCAAAGTCCCTTTGATGTCATAAAGCTGTCCAGTACTTTAAAAATATCCTCTCCTGTTCAGGTTTCCAGTGGTTTGCAGAAGAGGATGTCTTCCTTAATTGACCCCCCCATAAACATAGCGGACATACACCAGAAGCTGTGCCAGGCCCGCCACGTCTGTTGACGCATCCAGCTGTAACGCATAGAATTTACTGGCTTGTATGCGAAGCAGTAATTGTTTCAAAACATCTCCTGCAATGTAACTGATGCGTCGTGAAACAGTGTTGTTTGATGAAGGCATTGCCTGTATAGTTTTTTGGGCCTTTTCTCCCAGCAATGTCCCAGCTATATCCCGCGGCAGCAGGAAGAATGAAATAATAGTATGGGGCTTGTCTGTCCTAGCCACTCGGTAGCTCACCATATAAGACGCTTCTACTACTCGAACGTCGTCGTAATTCTCACTCAAGCAACTCCCGTGGCTTACTTTTAATATTGGCATGTTTTGTTAAATGTCTAAATGTCTGCGCAAGAGTGAAGGTTTCATTGAGTTGTGAGATAGTACTTTTGCACATATAACACTGTGGCTGAGCAAAGGCACTACTCCCAATATAAGTGAACCCCAAATCAATGTAGTTCTCATCATATTTGCTCCCCTTCGATGATTCAACGTCCCTGTCTGTTGTTCGGTGCTTTCCCGGGTAAGGGGGCAGTAGCTCTTTGGCTGCATCAGATTTACAACTGTCACTGTCCATGCTAGCTGGGCTAACAACAAATGTAGAATTACTGATGCTAGCATTGGATGTGCTCGTGGAAGCAGAACAGCTTGTGTCGTCGTCAGGTGGAGGTGTAGTACTGCTGGTAGTAGCAGTACTATCAGTAGAGCTGGTATGTGTCTTGTTGGGGTAGGTTCCTTGTTCCATGTCAATCATTTGCTTATTGGTGAAATCAGCAATCAGACAATATCTTTAAGTAAATCAATCATTCATTTATTAATACAATTGCAAACAGAAGTTGACAACGGGAACATAGCACGCATGTTTCCGAGTAAGTTCTGAAAAATAGGAAAGGGTCCAAGTTGCTTTAATATGCTTGCAGTCAAGGAGGAATGGGAGAATGGGAGAAGGTCATGTGGTCTGATGAGACAAAAATAGAGCTTTTTGGTCTAAACTCCACTCGCCGTGTTTGGAGGAAGAAGAAGGATGAGTACAACCCCAAGAACACCATCCCAACCATGAAGCATGGAGGTGGAAACATCATTCTTTGGGGATGCTTTTCTGCAAAGGGGACAGGACGACTGCACCGTATTGAGGGGAGGATGGATGGGGCCATGTATCAGCGAGATCTTGCCAACAACCTCCTTCCCTCAGTAAGAGCATTGAAGATGGGTCGTGGCTGGGTTTCCAGCATGACAACGACCCGAAACACACAGCCAGGGCAACTAAGGAGTGGCTCCGTAAGAGGCATCTCAAGGTCCTGGAGTGGCCTAGCCAGTCTCCAGACCTGAACCCAATAGAAAATCTTTGGAGGGAGCTGAAAGTCCATATTGCCCAGCGACAGCCCCGAACCTGAAGGATCTGGAGAAGTGTGTATGGAGGAGTGGGCCAAAATCCCTGCTGCAGTGTGTGCAAACCTGGTCAAGAACAACAGGAAACGTATGATCTCTGTAATTGCAAACAAAAGTTTCTGTACCAAATATTAAGTTCTGCTTTTCTGATGTATCAAATACTTAAGTCATGCAATAAAATGCAAATTAATTACTTAAAAATCATACAATGTGATTTTCTGGATTTCTCTCACAGTTGAAGTGTACCTATGATAAAAATTACAGACCTCTACATGCTTTGTAAGTAGGAAAACCTGCAAAATCGGCAGTGTATCAAATACTTGTTCTCCCCACTGTATATATATATATATATATATATATACAGTTAAAGTCGGAGGTTTACATACACTTATGTTGGAGTCATTAACTCGTTTTTCAACCACTCCACAAATTTCTTGTTAACAAACTATAGTTTTGGCAAGTCGGTTAGGACATTTACTTTGTGCATGACACAAGTAATTTTTCCAACAATTGTTTACAGACAGATTATTTCACTTATAATTCACTGTATCACAATTCCAGTGGGTTATAAGTTTACATACACTAAGTTGACTGTGACTTTAAACAGCTTGGAAAATTCCAGAAAATTATGTCATTGCTTTAGAAGCTTCTGATAGCCTGATTGACATCATTTGAATCAATTGGAGGTGTACCTGTGGATGTATGTCAAGGCCTACCTTCAAACACAGTGCCTCTGCTTGACATCATGGGAAAATKAAAAGAAATCAGCCAAGACCTCAGAAAGAAAATTGTAGACCTCCACAAGTCTGGTTCATCCTTGGGAGCAATTTCCAAATGCCTGAAGGGAACACGCAGCCGTCATACCGCTCAGGAAGGAGACGCGTTCTGTCTCCTAAAGATGAACATACTTTGGTGCAAAAAGTGCAAATCAATCCCAGAACAACAGCAAAGGACCTTGTGAAGATGCTGGAGGAAACAGGTACAAAAGTATCTATATCCACAGTAAAACGAGTCCTATATCGACACAACCTGAAAGGCCGCTCAGCAAAGAAGAAGCAACTGCTCCAAAACTGCCATAAAAAAGCCAGACTATGGTTTGCAACTGCACATGGGGACAAAGATCATGCTTTTGGGGGAAAAGTTCTCTGGTCTGATGAAACAAAAATAGAGCTGTTTGGCCATAATGACCATCGTTATGTTTGGAGGAAAAAAGGGGGAGGCTTGCTTGTGAAGAACACCATCCCAACCGTGAAGCACGGGGGTGGTAGCATCATGTTGTGGGGGTGCTTTGCTGCAGGAGGGACTGGTGCACTTCACAAAATAGATGGCATCATGAGGTAGGGAAATTATGTGGATATATTGAAGCAACATCTCAAGACATCAGTCAGGAAGTTAAAGCTTGGTCACAAATGGGTCCTCCAAATGGACAACGACCCCCAAGCATACTTCCAAAGTTGTGGCAAAATAGCTTAAGGTCAACAAAGTCAAGGTATTGGAGAGGCCATCACAAAGCCCCGACCTCAATCCGATAGAAAATTTGTGGGCAGAACTGAAAAAGCTTGTGTGAGCAAGGAGGCCTACAAACCTGACTCAGTTACACCAGCTCTGTCAGGAGGAATGGGCCAAAATTCACCCAACCTTTTGTGGGAAGCTTGTGGAAGGCTACCCAAAATGTTTGACCCAAGTTAAACAATTTAAAGGCAATGCACCAAATACTAATTGAGTGTATGTAAACTTCTGACCCACTGGGAATGTGATGAAAGATATATAAAAGCTGAAATAAATAATTCTCTCTACTATTATTCTAACATTTCACATTCTTAAAGTTAAGTGGTGATCCTAACTGAGCTAAGACAGGGATTTTTTACTAGGATTAAATGTCAGGAATTGTGAAAAACTGAGTTTAAATGTATTTGGCTAAGGTGTTTGTAAACTTCCGACTTCAACTGTATATATATAAAAATATATATATCCATACATACACTACCGTTCTAAAGTTTGGGGTCACTTAGAAATGTCCTTGTTTTTGAAAGAATAGCAACATTTTTGTCCATTAAAATATCATCAAATTGATCAGAAATACATTTACAACATTGTTAATGTTGTAAATGACTATTGTAGCTGGAAACTGCAGATTTTTTATGGAATATTTACATATGAGTACAGAGGCCCATTATCAGCAACTATCACTCCTGTGTTCCAATGGCACGTTGTTAGCTAATCCAAGTTTATCATTTCAAAAGGCTAATTGATCATTAGAAGACCCTTTTGCAATTATGTTAGCACAGCTGAAAACTTGTGCTCATTAAAGAAGCAAGAAAACTGGCCTTCTTTAGACTAGTTGAGTATCTGGAGGTTCAGCATTTGTGGGTTCGATTATAGGCTTCAAATGGCCAGACACAAAACTTTATTCTAAAACTTGTCAGTCTATTCTTGTGCTGAGAAATTAAGGCTATTCCATGCGAGAAATTGCCAAGAAACTGAAGATCTCATACAATGCTGTGCAACAGCGCAAACTGGCTCTAACCAGAATATAATGAGGAGTGGGAGGCCCCGGTGCACAACTGAGCAAGATGACAAGTACATTAGAGTGTCTAGTTTTAGAAACACACACCTCACCTCACAAGTCCTCAACTAGCAGCTTCAATCAAACAGGCAAAACGTCAGTATAAAGACAAAGTGGAGTCGCAATTCAACGGCTCAGACATGAGATGTATGTGACAGGGTCTACAGACAATCACAGACTACAAAAGGAAAACCAGCCACGTCGCGGACACCGACGTCTTGCTTCCGGACAAGCTAAACACCTTCGCCCGCTTTGAGGATAACACAGTGCTACCGACGCGGCCCTCGACCAAGGACTGTGGGCTCTCCTCCGTGGCCGACGTGAGTAAGACATTTAAGCGTGTTAACCCTCGCAAGGCTGCCGGCCCAGAGGGCATCTCTAGCCGCGTTCTCAGAGCATGCGCAGACCAGCTGGCTGGTGTGTTTACGGACATAATCAATCTCCCTATCCTAGTCTGCTGTCCCCACATGCTTCAAGATGGCCACCATTGTTCCTGTACCCAAGAAAGCAAAGGTAACTGAACTAAATGACTATCGCCCCATAGCACTCACTTCTGTCATCATGAAGTGCTTTGAGAGACTAGTCAAGGATCATATCTACCTTACCTGTCAACCTAGACCCACTTCAATTTGCCTACCTCCCCAATAGATCCACAGACGATGCAATCGCCATCGCACTGCACACTGCCCTATCCCATCTGGACAAGAGGAATACTTATGTAAAAATGCTGTTAGTTGACTATAGCTCAGCATTCAACACCATAGTACCCTCCAAGCTCATCATCAAGCTTGAGGCCCTGGGTCTGAACCCTGCCCTGTGCAACTGGGTTCTGGACTTTCTGACGGGCTGCCCACAGGTGGTGAAGGTAGGAAACAACACCTCCATTTCGCTGATCCTCAAAACTCGGTCCCCACAAGGGTGTATTCTCAGCCCCCTCCTGTACTCCCTGTTCACCCATGACTGTGTGGCCATGCACACCTCCAACTCAATCATCAAGTTTGCAGACGACACAACAGTAGTAGGCTTGATTACCAACAATGACGAGAAAGCCTACCGGGAGGAGGTGAGGGCTCTGGGAGTGTGGTGCCAGGAAAATAACCTCACTCAATGTCAACAAAACAGATGATCGTGGACTTGAGGAAACTGCAGAGGGAGCACCCCCCTATCCACATCGATGGGACCGCAGTGGAGAAGGTAGAAAGCTTCAAGTCCCTCTGTGTACACATCACTGGCAAACTGAAATGGTCCATCCACAAAGACAGTGTGGTGAAGAAGGCTCAACAGCCCCTCGTCAACATCAAGAGGCTGAAAATATTTGGCTTGGCGCCTAAAACCCTCACAAGCTTTTATAGATGCACAATTGAGAGCATCCTGTTGGGCTGTATCACCGCCTGGTACGGAAACTGGACCTTCTCCACTGTATCACCGCCTGGTACGGAAACTGGACCACCCGCAACCGCAGGGCTCTCCAGTACACCTACAGCACTCGATGTCACAGGAAGGCCAAAAAGATCAAGGACAACAACCACCCGAGCCACTGCCTGCTCACCCCGCTATCATCCAGAAGGTGAGGTCAGGACAGGTGCATCAAAGCTGGGACAGAGAGACTGAAAAACAGCTTCTGTCTCAAGGCCATCAGACTGTTAAATAGCCATCACTAGCACATTAGAGTCTGCTGCCTATATACATAGACTTGAAATCACTGGCCACTTTAATAAATGGAACACTAGTCACTTTAAAAATATTTACATATTTTCTATTACTCATTTCATATGTATATACTGTATTCTATTCTACTGTATCTTAGTCTATGCCGCTCTGACATTGCTCGTTCATATATTTATATGTTCTTAATTACTTTACTTAGATTTGTGTGTGTTGTGAAATTGTTAGATATTACTTGTTATATATTACTGCACTGTCAGAGCTAGAAACACAAGCATTTAGCTACACTCGCAATAACCTCTGCTAAACACGTAAATGTGACCAATAAAATTGCATTTGATTTTGAACTGCGCTCAACATGCAGATGGCGTTTCTTAGGCTGCGTTTACACAGGCAGCCCAAATCTGATATTTTTTCACTTTTGACCAATCAGATCAGCTCTGAAAAAGATCTGATGTGATTGGTCAAAAGACCAATTAGTGGAAAAAATATCAGAATTGGGCTGCCTGTGTAAATGCAGCCATAGGAAATCGAAATATAATTAATGTTCATTTGGCAGAGTTGCTTTGTGTCTATTTTAAACACAGACAATACTTCTTCAAACTTACAAATAGTGCCATGATGAACCACAAATACATTAGCATTTGTCTGACAATACAGTGCTGACAATAGAAGGGTGAGGAAGAGGAAATATTTGTTGGCCTGCATCTTCATAGCAATCAGGAGGAGTGCTGTTTGCAAACAGCCACAGGAGGGCAGTATTATGTTTTACAAATAATTCTGACATGCTAGGACCAACTAATTCCCCAAAATAGGTTATCATGAAGACGTCATGACCATGCATTTAATATGCTGTTATTTTCCATGAATTGTTTGATTAAAATATGATATATATATATCAACAATCAAGAGTCTCATTATATTGGGATTTTCTTTCTCTGCACAAGATGAACATGCTGTGCCATTCTGTTGGCTAGTCCTTGACTTTTTCACTCTATTCAAACTATGAGCTATTGTCCAATGGGCATCTTATGATGCTTTTGCATGTTCGCTCATTCATACCTCAGGTAAAAAGCATTATCACTCTTCGTGAGACAGAGGTCAGTGGTTATACACCACATTCCACAGAGATCATTGCTCATATGTGAGAAATGGTTCCTGTGACAAACTGTGCTTAGTAAATGAACAACAAGTTAACAGAGTAGTGCCAAATATGCCAAAGGCACATCACTTGGCTGGCTCACGATAAAATAGTGTGGTTTGAAGTTATGACCTTGCATCTGCAACGGTTTTGTCAAAATCGAAGCCAAATGTATTTTTTCCTTACTCTTCGGGTTTATATTCAAATGTGAAGAATGAATTTTTCATACAAAGTACACCCCAGCTCCTTTCCTCTTTTTAGCCAATTCTCAATGTTACTTTTTTTCCTTTTCACTGACCTGACAAGTAGGCTACTAACTATAGGATAGCATACTATACTAACTATAGTACTACTTTTACTTCACAGAAATTCAAAGATATCATGTTATTTTTATTTTCTTATTCATATTTTTTTTTCTCCCTGTCTGAGATGTCGGGCCTACCCTAAACCCAAATAAACATAAAATACATGCAGGCCTTTCACCTTCATCATACATATGTATGAGATGTAAAATGATTTTAGCCCTTTGAGCGTTAGCTTGTCAACTCTCAGAAGCGGCACATCAGTGTTGCCGTGAAGGTATCAAGGTGTTCCATAACAAAGTTTCCTCCCCTCCTGTCACAGGTGCCGGCTAATTAGTGGCAAATCCACTCCACTGAAATCCACTGAAATTTGTGTTGTACCCTTCCGTATAGCATTTACCTCTCTGTGGAGAGATGTTTTGCTGTGATGTCTGTTTGTTCAGAGATGTCGAGGTAGGTACATATATGCAGGAAATAATATCAATATCCTCTCTAACACAGACACACATGTTTGTTTGACTATCCTTGTGGGGACCAAACAAATGATTCCCATTCAAAAAACTATTTTCTTTAAAACTAGCCCCTCACCCTAATTTGAACTCTAAACCTAAAATAGCGTTTTGCCTTGTGGGGCCCTGCAAAATGTCCCCACTTATCAAAATGTGCCCCGTTTTACTATCATTGTGAGGACTTTCGGTTCCCACAATGATAATAAAACCAAAAATAAACACGCAGACTTGCTTCCTTCCGTCCCTCTCCTCGCCCCAATTTGGGCTTCAACCAGGAACACCACTCCACAAAACCTGCAGCCTTTGCAGTGCATGGCAAACAACTACATTGAGGTCTCAGGCCGAGTGACGTCACTGATTGAAACGTTAACTAGCACGCACAGCGAACTAGATAGTTACATAGACATGCCAGATGATAACTCTCTGGGAGGCGGAGAGCACATGGAACATTTTACGATTCAACTTTTTTTAACGTTAAATATAGCTCCCTTGCAGAAATCTACATTTGTATTTTTTCTACATATTCAATTGTTTTCCTATTTTCTTGACCATTCGAGGCTAACAAAAGAGTCACGTAATAAACATGTAGCCGTTACGTCAATGGCATGAATAGAGAAAACCAAGGAACAAGACCTTGATGGGAGAGAGAGAGAATACTTCTGGCATATCTTTAGACAGCCTTAGATTTCTGATGCCCAGTCTGATGCTTTCCCTTGATCAGCACTCCACTACTCTAGCCAATGTTTTTTTGGCAATACAATTGTTCCCTGATTGGCTGAACGGGGTGTAGACAAGTAGTTGAGCGCAAGGAGAAACAGTTTCGTGCATGTGCTCAAATATGTTTTGTGCGCACGCAGAGTTAGCAATTCGCGTGTCCGAATAATGTATAATTTTTAATTTGTGCATGCGTTGAATTTTTTTTTGCTTGTGCAGGTGAATGCCTACAGACATGCACATATTGTTTTCCTCTCACGATTTAGAGGATACAAGTCTGCAACGTAACGTGCAATCGAATGAGTTAGAAGATTCACACGCACGAACCAGCCTTCACTCGTGTTAGATGTGTCATCAATATAACGCCATAGCTCCAACTTGATTGGTCATGGTTTTCTCAACTAAAAAAACAACAACATTGGAAAATGCTGCTTGAAGAGTACCAACATTGGCCTTTAATATGAATAATTAATGTCATATTTTAACTTCCCCTGACATCCCCTTAACTTAATTTTAAATCCCCATAATAACAATAATCTGTTATGAATTAGATAGTTATATTAGCCTATATTGTGTGTGTCTAATGCCATAATGTGCAATCTGTTTTTACCATAATTATACTTACACTTGAATGACAGCAGGGCCGCAACTGTCTGCTCGTCTCGAATGACAGCATTAATCTCTTGATTGATGTAGCTAGTCTACCTTGCACCCTCCTCCTATCACAAGACCCACCCCCAAAATGAAGTTCTTAGTGAAAAGGGGGATAGGTAGCCTGTTTCAAACTTTTAAGCGATAGTAGTGGACTCACTATCCATAAACTTGGCAAATTCTGTAACCTGACAACTAACGTTGTTTTCCAAGGACGCGGTTGTGTTTTTATGTTTTTCAAAGGAAAGGAAAAGATACATTTCGCATCCATTCGAACCGCTGGAAGGCAAGCTACAACTTCCAAGAAAGTTTACTTTGACATTTCTGGAGATTCTGCATGGTAGGCTACGTCAGAAGTTTTACACTTTTTCCAACCTGTTATGCTAGCGTATAGCAAGAAAAATAAAGAATTACGTTAAGCCTACATAGTACATTGTTTTATGAAAATCATTTTTATAATGTACACAACTCTGACTCTGAAGCAAATAAGTAGTATGTCCGCGGCTCACAGCTCCTCACTGGATACAAAATACGGCACGTTTTATGTCTGATGTTGTTTGATGGACAGTATGTTTGCAAGTTAAATTTGTTGTCGACCGTGTTACACATTCGCAAACCAAAAAGTGCTTTGGCTTTTGTTTTGATTGTTTATTTGATAACACGGCACAGTGCTGCGCAAAATGTTCTTCCGACGAATTCACACATGAAATTCAGCATTATGGGTGTTTTTCCTCGTATCTACATGTATGACTTCCCATGCTGTCATGGCTAAACAACTGTCCCAACAGCTATTTGCAAACATAACATTTTGAGAATATTGAAACATGCTCTCAAAACCAAACACACATGGCAGTTGCATGGTCTTTCCACACACCTACAGCTACCTATCCCCTCTCAATTGATGTCATCATTGTTGCTTCAAATATGCAATTAATGGTTTATAACTGTCTATAACTAAATCAAACATAGTACTGCAGGCTTTATGATATTAGGTTACATTAGTATTAGACTAGGGTATTTATTTGTGCAACCTTTGATTTAGACAACAAGGTCAGAGGATCACTGTTGGGAATTAAGTTCAAAGTTACACTACTGACCTGCCATAAACAGATAGCATCTTCGTGCTGAACATCAATCTTCTGTGTTATTTTGTTGTGTATCCCTGCCTTCAACAAGTTGTGTTCTAGTGTGACCTCACTGATGTGAAAGCAATGTATGATACAAACTTACTTCCGATAGGATGTGAATGGATTTACAGTAACGATTGGTACGTTTGCAGTATGCATGTACAGTATCTTCCTTTAGTTTGAGTTCTCACGAACTAATGCTGATTTTGTCATTTTAGGAGCCGTTTTCATTAACCCGTTTATGCATCATAATAATGTTATTGACTTGATGAAAGTGGACATACAGTAACTGTTTCCCTTGTTATGATGAAATAATATCCGAGATGTAGTACATCTGATATGGGAAAAGTCTTAATTGAGCTCTGTCAGAAAGCTGATTTAATTGCTTTCTAAAGACTTGCTTTAGGGAGTTTCGAGGAGGATTATTATTGTGCAGCTCTGAAGGGCATGGTAGGTAGAGTCTGGAGCATGATAGACTGTGTTAATCAGGTGAAGCTAAGCCCATTGTACTGTATAATGAGACATACTTATGTTTGATAGCAACTATAGTGTTGTGCCAATGTTTGAATGCTATATTTTTGATAGCTTAGCTTTTACCTGTGTTTGATAGCTATGTATGATAGCTGAGGTAAGGGCTTGTACCTATRCCATGGTGTCAGAAGTATGAAGACGGGTGAGAGACCTGTGACTCATGCCTTAGGTGAGGTGATGAAAACACACAAGGTGAGGCCATGCCTGARAACAAAGTATGCCCTCGGTCTCTATATCAGTGAATAACTGAACTGACTCAGAGAGAGAGAAAAGCAGGGCCAGGGAAAATTCCTGGAATATGTGCTTGTTGGTGCTTGTGTGTATGTTCTCAGTTGTGACTCACTCTTATAGATCACAAATACTGTCTCGTGCCGGGAATTGCCATGGACCTCGCAATATTCTATTATCATGATACTTAAGTGATGATACGATATGTATTGCGATTCTCACGATTCCATATGTATTGAGATTCGATACTATGATTTTATTGCGATTCGATGTTCCAAACATATTMCTCACCATATGTCTTCTGCGGGGGGATAAGAGAGAGCCATGAGAAAACGAGTTACGATCAGTCATGGAATAAAATAGCTGAAAACAAATTGTCTCCCTATTTAAAAAAAAAACAAACATGTAAGATGAAGAACAGGCTATGAAGGAAGAATACTGGAGTTTTGGTTCAGGTACAGCCAACTAGCACAAAAATAATATTGCGATTTTGTCAAAATGATACAATATATTGTCAAAAATAATATCCCGATTATGTAAATATCGACCCCCCCCCCTCCCCCATCACAAATACTGACGACGTTCAGTGTATGAGCGGAAGGTCCGGCTGTATGTGTGTGTATATGTGTGTTGCATGTGGGTTCACTCACTCAGGGGTCATAGGCATAGTAAATAGTACACAGATGGATGGGGAGAGTGTGCAGCTGGTCAGTCCCGGTCACACACACACTCACACATGCATCAAGACTTACGTCCCTAGTGTATCCTTGCATTGACACTTGGCATTGCACTTCCACAAGAGGGGATGTGGGGAGGGAAGATTGGTCTCTTCTGAACAACCACATTTTCTATTATAAACAAGTGGAGTTACTCTAGTCTGCATCATCGGTGTCTTACGCAAGTGAGAAACTGAACTTTGTTTAGTTTGAAGAACCAGCCAGCCTACTTCAATCAGTGAAGTAGTGAAATGACAGCAGACAAATGATTGTCATTTTTGGTTATGAAACTTCTCAGTGTCCTAGTGCAGAAACGTAGTTCATTTTCTGGAGGGGTCGTTATCCAGATGGACTAATGAACTGAGATGAGGTGGTTGGAGACGCTCATTCAGACACACTAGCCGTATTTAATAGGTGATTTATGCTTGATCCGGCATAAGAGTGGCCGAGCATGCAAGTAACTGGTCTCTGGGTGGTTTGCGACTCTCAATGGACATCCTTCATTACACAGCCTTTTCCCTCCTTTGTTAGATAGGGCTGTTAATGTAAGTCCCTCCTATCACACCGTTGATTCATGGTCTGCCTACTAAGGATGCCTAAAACTCAAACTGTTTTAGTATCATTTTTTGCATTAGGCCTAGATGTGACCAAGGGCCATATGTTTCAAGCGTCTCAGAGTAGGAGTGCTGATCTAGGATCAGTTTAGCCTTTTAGATCACAACGAATACGATTACATGGACAGGCTTGGCTGATCCTAGATCAGCACTCCTACTCCTAGACGGTTGCTACGTACGGCCATAGTAGTACGTTCGTTCGTTCATCTCAGTTTGTTTATGTAAACAACTCTGCCTGTTTCGGAAACCTTGTGGCATATATGCTGCCTCTGACGCCGCAAGAGTGTAGATTACTTCATAGCTACTTATTATGTTCAGTCTGGGGTCTGCAGTGTTTCTAATGTGTTTTCCAGAGCAGCTTGGAGTGAAATGGAAGCTCTGTTTGGACGGACGGCTGAAGTTTAAAGAGAAGTCACATGAGGTGATCCTACTGTTACGGCAACAAAAAGTCTGTCAATTTCTTGCGTCGGTTTGAATCCTGAGTCCAGACCAATGCAATCAACCAATAGAATGGTTGACTTGACTCTTTCACAATAGGCTGGGCCAGTGCTTTTTTTCCTCTGGCAACAATTAGGCATAATGAAAGTGCTGCTGAACCAACTGTCACAACCATCAATCTGATCTCTGGGAGCAAGCGAAAACCCTTCAGTCCGTTTATCTTTCTCAGCACTTTCTCTTGTTTCGCTCTTCTTGCCCTAGGCCGCTCTGTGGTGTCGCAAAACAGTTCAGCCCTGGCCTCAATGCTGTGTGAATAATATTTTGTCATCTACTTTCCCTTTGATATGGTCTTTGTCCTAGAGAGGAGAATGGAGGGACACAGTTTACCTCCACATGAAGGGGGAAGAGGGGCGTTGGGAAAGGGGCCCACAAGTCAAAAGAAGGCACTAGCCGCGCCCGGCGAGCTGGAAGTGTAATATTTGTCGTGATCCTCCAAAATGACTTCCCAGCCCACGCAGCCGCCAGGGTCTGAAAGGCCCTTTTGTCCCAGCCACTGTTTGCACTGTGGAGCACAGCGGTGCACCTTAGCCCTCCTTAGGCTTCCGTCCGTCCGTACAGCTCTCCTCCCATGCACTCTGCTGCTGTGGAAAGGTGAAGAGGTGTGTGAAGTCGGAAAAAGACAGAGATGCTCCATCTGTGACATGACCACATCTCTCTCACTCGGATCTCATCAGCGGCCGGGCGGTCACACCAGATGACCAGCATGTCTTCTTACACCAGACTTGTTAACAACCGACGGCCYCCATGGTCCATGAGCGCTGCTGGCCACTGGCCCAACTATTACATTTTCTATAGGATAGATTCTGAACTCATGTTGCTTTGAGGTGGGTTGGCAGGTAAGTCTAAGGGGAACAAACATGAACATTTTAATAAGATTCTGACGTTGACACATCAGATCATTACGTGATAAGGCAGACAGTACATACAGAGTAGAGAAATACAGAGCACAATGCATGAATTAAGTCTGTGTTGGCTCTACAGAGAGAGGAAACCACTGGGGCTGGCCTCTGGCCTGTCAGGACTCTGCACTGGGGTCCTAATCTGAAGGGCTTTACTGCAGTGTTACATTCCTGTGTGTGCTGCATTATTGCTCTATTGTTCAGAGAATCCACTGCTTTTATAAGGTAATCCTAACAAGTCAATGAGCTATGAAAAAGGTTTTTCCCTTTTTTGACTGATGTTGTGATACTGAGGCAGGCTTATTGTTCACTTATTATTTTACAAAATATTTCAACATATTACTTTTAGAAGAGAAAAAGTTCAATCTGCTCATAGTCTGTTTGAAAAAAAAAACGAACAAACAGTTTCATATAACTGAATAATAACAAGGCCTGTCACCATGTTGAAAAATAGCCAGGATAAATTACATTCAAAGCATATTTTTGATCTAGCTGGTCCCCTACCTTATATGCTGTAGCCAACTTTTCTATAGTTGTCAAGCCATACATACTGTATCTTTGGCATGCAAACAAATGGACACCGAGAGCATTTGGCTAAGACACAGACAGACTAGACCACCAGTCGAATTCCAATGCCTTTGTGTTTCTGAAAATGTTTTTTTTAAAAGACTGATTTAATGTGGATGACACATGATAGTTGTTGCATTGTTGTTACCGTTTTTGACATATCAAAGCTTTGAGTTGCAAAATGTTGAGAATCTGTGGTTTAGAACTACAATACAGAAGCATTTAATTAAATATAATGGTAAAAAMACACGTTTTTTATTAATATTATTCTGTTTTATCAGGACATATATGATCCATTGAATTATCCATTCATTAATTTGAGAGCACTTATTGTTATTGTGTTAATATGAGGAACAATAGCAATTGAATGAATTGAGACCATAAGGATGTTATGGTCCTTAGCCCTATTAGAGAGGGTGGGCTAGCAGTATGTGAGCTTAGTTAGCCCTGTCAAGTTCAGCCATGGTCATGCTGATTAGCAGCACGGTCAACCCCACCACCGCTAAGCAGTTTAGCCAAGACCCCGGTGGAGGATCCAGTCTTTCCCAACMATCTCAATTAAACTGTGTGAAATCCCCCCCATACCATGTTCAGAAAACAGGGTTTTCACACCCACCAGCCACCCAGCAATTCCTCGACCCTCAGACACCCCTCTTTGACTGACCGGGCATGGGCGATGGTGGGGTAGGTGGGTGGCCGGTATGGGTACCAAAAACAGGGACCTTAAGAACTCACATGACGTCTAAATATCCCTATGAGATTAATCCTCCTGGTCTCCGGGCCGCTGTCTTCCCTCTTTCTCCCCTCTCTCACGTCTCTTCTCATCAGTCCAACAGGGAACTAGATCCTAATGCCCCTTCTGTTACTTGCCCCTTCTGTTACTTACCACTCTGCATCCCAAATGGCACCCTATATAGTGCTTTACTTTTGATCTGGGCCAATAGGGGTATGGTCAAAAGTAGTGCACTATGCAGGGAATAGCATGCCATTTGAGACACACACTCTCTGACTCTACTCTGGCCATGCTGAACGGTTATGCACCACATTTCTGTCTAACTCTCTACTTCATCTCATTCACTTTGCAGCGGGAGCTTRTGTGAGGTTTCTCTCTACTGACGGACTGTGAGGTGAAAGAAGAGTTGTCCTTGTGAAGAACCAGGAGGAAGGGAAGGCCGGCCAGTGATCACATCCTGTCCTCTTCTGGAGAAGCTGTAGGCCAGTACTACTACAGTACGACTACAATACTCTGATGGCAGACAGACCCATTCTACCCCTGTTGCTTCTGGCATTCTCCTGCTCAGCATTTGCAGGTAAGTTATGTTTGGCTGCATATCTGTAGACATAGGGATTTGAATGATATATTACAGGCTATACTTTTTATTACAAGTTTTCTCAGAAAGATAAGAATAAAGGCTTTTGGTAATGCTGTAGCAATCATTGAAATGGAAACGGTATGTTTAGAGAGAGATATTTTTCTGTTTGAGGGAGTACACATGCATGCTTTATTCGATTGAGGCTTCACTGTGGAAGGCAGCCAAGCAGTGGAATCACTCGTAGGAACTGGAAGCACACTTTGCACTCCAGGCCTCGTCAGGACGAGCCTAGTGTTGCATGTTTTTGTCAGACAATCACAAATCGGTACACATTTGGGGAATTTCCACTGTCTCCCCCAGCAGGCAGGAAAGCCTCCCCAGAGCAGAGAGTGGTTGTCAGAGCTTTGAGACTGAGGCAGGGTTAAGGCAGGGCTCAGCCAGGGTTGAAACAGCACTGAGGAGGCAGGGCTCAGACAGGGTTGAAACAGCACTGAGGAAGCAGGGCTGGGTTGAGGAAGGCGCGGCGTTGAGGAGGCCGGGGTTGAGGAGCGGGGTTGAGGAGGCGGGTTGAGGAGGCGGCGGGTTGAGGAGGCGGGGTTGAAGAGGCGGGGTTGAAGAGGCGGGGGGCTGAGGAGGCGGGGGCTGAGGAGGGCGGGGGGGGGCTGAGGAGGCGGGGGCTGAGGAGGCGGGGCTGAGGAGGCGGGGGCTGAGGAGGCGGGGGCTGAGGCAGGGAGATTTGCATTAAGTGCTGACAGCTTCAATCTTATAGCAGGTCCAGAAGGCCTCCATGATGCCTCCACATTTATCTGCCTTCAGACAAAGCCAAAAGCACAGTGATTTATAGCCATTTGGCAAGGCAGACCAAAGAGAAAAACAACAACAAGCAAACAAATAGGATGACGTTTTCAGAAAACCTGTGGTTGGTTGTAGGAAGGGTGTCGGATGTTGAGTCCAACATTGGGTGCCACTTTAACCAAACTTCATAAACTCCTCGTAAGACCTARGTAGATTCTTTAGAAATCATTAATAAGTGAATGGAAGTAATTACCTTTTATGTAATGACTATGCTTGTTAATGATTTGTGAAGCATTTATCTTGTTTTTATTAAGAATTGATGAATTTCCTATACGGCCTGTAATGTGTGATCTAACATAAAAAAACATAGTTTTGTATTGTGAGTGCCTGAAGTGGAACATTTTGATAACAACCGTCATCGTATTAAAGAACTTACCATAACACATCAGCTTTGACTACAYCATTTGCACTATTCTCTGTAGGCAGTAGCCATTCTCTCCAGAGACTTGATGTTGACCATATAGCGAACAATAGTGGTCCAGGCAGTATCTGCTCTGAGTGGAGCAAACACTATCTCTCCCACGTTGACACAATGAGCTCACGCATTATATTTTCCACTAAATTCCTCCACATGCACTCGGCTGCCAGCATTGTTGCATTTCGTAGTGGTGGAAAACGTTCAAAATGTTCATACTTGAGTAAAAGTAAATACACCTTAAAGCTGCAATATGTAACTTCGGGCGACCTGAGAAAATTGACATTGACAGATCTGTAACTCACATTTCTTTCTCATTGAAAGCAAGTCTAAGAAGTGGTAGATCTGTTCTATGTGTGTTACTTCTGTGCTTCCCGTTCTAAAGTTAAATTTTTACGTCTTTTACTTTTGGTTTTGAACACCAGCTTCAAACAGCTGGAAATACAATATTTTGGGTTATGGAAAATATATTTTATAGCGGTTTAGATGGTACAATGATTCTCAAATCAAGTCAAACTTTATTTGTCACATGTGCCAAAATCAACAAGTGTAGACCTTACCGTGAAATGCTTACAAGCCCTTAACCAACAGTGCAGTTCAGAGTTAAGAAAATATTTACCAAATAAACTAAAGTAAAAAATAATAAAAAGTAATACAATAAAATAACAATAACGAGGCTATTTACAGGAGGACCGAAGTCAGTGTGTGGGGGTACAGGTTAGTTGAGGTAATTTGTACATGTAAGTAGGGGTAGAGTGACTATGCATAGATAATAAACAGCGAGTAGCAGCAGTGTACAAAACAAATTGTTTGGGGGGGGGGGGGGGGGGTCGTCAATATAAGTAGCCGGTGGCCATTTTATTAATTGTTCAGCAGTCTTATGCTTGGTAGAAGGTGTTAAGGAGCCTTTTGTTTCTAGACTTGGTGCTCCGCAACTGCTTGCCGTGCGGTAGCAGAGAAAACAGTCTATGACTTGGGTGACTGGAGTCTCTGACAATTTTATGGGTTTTCCTCTGACACAGGCTATTATGTATGTCCAGGATGACAGGAAGCTTGGCTCCAGTGATGTACTGGGTCGTACGCACTACCCTCTGTAGCACCTTACGGTCAGATGCCGAGGATCCAGTTGCAGAAGGAGGTGTTTAGTCCCAGGGTCCTTAGCTTAGGTGTTCCTTTTGTCCAGGTGAGAAAGTTCAGTGTGGAGTGCGATTGAGATTGCGTCATCTGTGGATCTGTTGGGGCAGTAGGCGAATTGGAGTGGGTCTAAGGTATCCGGGAGGATGCTGTTGATGTAAGCCATGACCAGCCTTTCAAAGCACTTCATGGCTACCGACGTGAGTGCTACGGGACGGTAATCATTTAGGCAGGCTACCTTCAGTTCCTTGGGCACAGGGACTGTGGTGGTCTGCTTGAAACATGTAGGTATTACAGACTCGGTCAGGTAGAGATTGAAAATGTCAGTGAAGACACTTGCCAGTTGGTACGAGCTTACTTTGAGTACAAGTCATGGTAATCCGTCTGGCCCCGCAGCTTTGTGAATGTTGACCTGTTTAAAGGTCTTGCTCACATAGGCTACCGAGAGCGTTATCACACAGTCATCCAGAACTTCTGGTGCTCTTCTGCATGCTTCAGTATTGCTTCCCTGAAAGTGGGCATAAAAGGCATTTAGCTCGTCTGGTCAAGCTCGCATCTGGATTTCCCTTTGTAGTCCGTAATAGTTTTCAAGCCCTGCCATATCCGAAGAGCGTCAGAGCCGGTGTAGTAGGATTCAATCTTAATCCTGTATTGACGCTTTGCTTGTTTGATGGTTTGTCTGAGAGCATAGCAGAATTTCTTATAAGCGTCCGGATTAGTGTCCRGCGTCTTGAAAGCGGYAGCTCTAGTCTTTAACTCGATGTGGATGTTGCTTGTAATCCATGGCTTCTGGTTGGGATATGTACGTACGGTCACTGTGGGGACGACGACGTCATCGATGCTCTTATTGAGGAAGACAGTGACTGAGGTGGTATACTCCTCAATGCCATTGGATGAATACCGGAACATATTCCAGTCTGTGCTAGCAAAACAGTCCTGTAGCGTAGCATCCGCGTCATCTGACCACATCCATAWTGAGCGAGTCACTGGTACTTCCTGCTTTAGTTTTTGCTTGTAAGCAGGATTCAGGAGGATAGAATTATGGTCAGATTTGCCAAATTGAGGGCGGGGGAGAGCTTTCTATGCATCTCTGTGTGTGGAGTAAAGGTGGTCTAGAGTTTTTTTTACCTCTGGTTGCACATGTGATATGCTGGTAAAAATTTGAAAACCTGATTTAAGTTTTCCTGCATTAAAGACCCCTGCCACTAGGAGTGCCACTTCTGGATGAGCATTTTCTTGTTTGCTTATGGCCTTATAGAGTTGGTTGAGTGCGGTCTTAGTGCCAGCATTGGTCTGTGGTGGTAAATAGACGGCTACGAATAATATACATGAGAACTCTCTTGGTAGATGCTGTGGTCTTCAGCTAATCATAAGGTACTCTACCTAAGGCGAGCGATACCTCGAGTCTTCTTTAATATTACACATCGCGCACCAGCTGTTATTGACAAAAAGACACACACCCCCACCCCTCGTTTTACCAGACGTAGCTTCTTCTCTGTTCTGCCGGTGCATGAAAATCCCGCCAGCTCTATATTATTCATGTCGTCGCTCAGCCGCGGCTCGGTTAAACACAAGAAATTACAGTTCTTAATGTCCCATTGGTAGGATAATCTTAATCGTAAGTCATCAATTTTATTTTCCAGTGATTGCATGTTAGCCAGTAGAACGGATGGCGGTGGGAGTTTACTTGCTCGCCTACAGATTCCCAGAAGGCAGCCCGATCTGCGCCCCCTTCGTCTTTTCTTCATGCAAATGACGGGGGTTTGGGCCTGTTCCCGGGAAAGCAGTATATCCTTCTCGTCGGACTCGTTAAAGGAAAAAGCTTCTTCCAGTTCGTGGTGCGTAATCGCTCTTCTGATGTCCAGAAGTTATTTTAGGTCATAAGAGACGGTTGCAGCAACATTATGTACAAAATAAGTGTAAAAAATAAGTTCCAAACAACGCAGAAAAAACTAACGAAATAGCACAGTTGGTTAGGAGCATTTAAAACGTCAGCCATTCTCTTCGGCACCATCCTAACAATCTCTCTACACTATACTTCCTTGTTTTGTCACAAACTGAAATTAGGCTAACTATTAGAATTTTAGCAAGCAGGAAATGGCAGAGCGATTTCTGCATAGTGCACCTTTATAGAAAGTGACTCAACTAAAAGTGAAAGTCACCCAGTAAAATACTACTTACGTAAAAGTCCAAATGTATCTGGTTTTATAAGTACTTAAGTACATTGGTGGAAAAGTGCTCAATCAATTATTATACTAAAAGTAAAAAGTAAATGCTATACATCAAATTCCTTATATTAAGCAAACCAGGCGGCCCAATTGATTTTTTATTTTTTTTATTACGGACAGCCAGGGGCTCACTCCAAAACTTAGTGATTGATAGGTGCTTTACTGACCATATTACTGTCCTGCCTGAGCATTTGAAATGTAGCAAGTACTTTAGTGGTGTCAGGGAAAGTGTATGAGAGTTAGGGTTGGGCGGTATCTAGACTTTCATACCGTCGGTATTACCGAATATGCACACAAGGGGCGCTGTTATATTTTTTGACGCACAAAATAATTTAGGTAATAGGGATCTTGATCAAGGAGGGGATTGAATGTCTCTGCTGTAACCAAGAAGCTTTATCTTGACACCTAGCCACTTAGCTAGCAAGTTAGCAAGCCAAATGCATAGCTGGAGCCTTGAGCTGGAAATAATTCTTAGATTTCTTCTAGTTATACTTAACTTATAGTTAGTTATAAGCAGTGGTGTAGCACGCAGCCCCCGCGAGGCAGTGGTGTGGGTACTATTTAATGAAGCTGCCAGTTGAGGACTTGTGAYGCATCTGTTTCTCAAACTAGACACTCTAATGTACTTGTCGTCTTGCTCAGTTGTGCACCGGGGCCTCCCACTCCTCTTTCCATTCTGGTCAGTTTGCTCTGTTCTGTGAAGGCAGTAGTACACAGCTTTGTACCAGATCTTCAGTTTGTTGGCAATTTCTCACATAGAATAGCCTTAATTTCTCAGAACAAGAATAGACTGACGAATTTCAGAAGAAAGTAATTTGTTTCTGGTCATTTTGAGCCTGTAATCGAACCCACAAATGTTGATGCTCCAGATACTCAACTAGTCTAAAGACGGCCAGTTTTATTGCTTCTTTAATCAGAACAACAGTTTTCAGCTGTGCTAACATAATTGCAAAAGGGTTTTCTAATGATCAATTAGCCTTTTAAAACGATCAACATGGATTAGCTAACACAACGTGCCATTGGGACACAGGAGTGATGGTTGCTGATAATGGGCCTCTGTGCGCCTATGTAGATATTCCATTAAAAATCATCCGTTTCCAGCTACGATAGTAATTTACAACAGTAAAATGTCTACACTGTATTTCTGATTAATTTGATGTTATTTTAATGGACCAAAAATGTTCATTTCTTTCAAAAACATGGAATGTCTAAGTGACCCCAAACTTTTGAACGGTCGTGTGTGTGTGTGTGTATGGATATATATATTTACACAGTTGAAGTCGGAAGTTTACATACACTTAGGTTGGAGTCATTAAAACTTGTTTTTCAACCACTCCACAAATGTTTTGTTAACAAACTATAGTTTCTGTCGTGAACAAAGCGATAGGGCAAACAAAAGTCAAGCACACAGCAACCAGGCATTTGGACAACAAAGCACACCACACGAGTTGGTGAACTCGATTACACTCTCTAGGACATCTGACTTGGCATTGACACAAAGTAAATTTTTCCAACAATTGTTTACAGACAGATTATTTCACTTATAATTCACTGTATCACAATTCCAGTGGGTCAGAAGTTTACTTACACTAAGGTCACTGTGCCTGTAAACAGCTTGGAAAATTCCAGAAAAGGATGTCATGGCTTTAGAAGCTTCTGATAGGCTAATTGACATAATTTGAGTCAATTGGAGGTGTACCTGTGGATGTATTTCAAGGCCTGTTTTCAAGTATGGCTCTTTACTTGGAGACCTCCACAAGTCTGGTTCATCCTTGGGAGCAATTTCCAAACGCCTGAAGGTACCAAGTTCATCTGTACAAACAATAGTACGCAAGTATAAACACCATGGGACCACGCAGCCAGCATACCGCTCAGGAAGGAGACGCGTTCTGTATCCTAGAGATGAACGTACTTTGGTGAGAAAAGTGCAAATCAATCCCAGAACAACAGCAAAGGACCTTGTGAAGATGCTGGAGGAAACAGGCACAAAAGTATCGAGTCCTATATTGACATAACCTGAAAGGCCGCTCAACGAGGAAGAAGCCACTGCTCCAAAACCGCCATAAAAAAGCAGGACTACAGTCTGCAACTGCACATGGGGACAAAAATTTTACTTTTTGGAGAAATGTCCTCTGGTCTGATGAAACAAAAATAGAACTGTTTGGCCATAATGACCATTGTTATGTTATGAGGAAAAAGGGACGGCTTGCAAGCCGAAGAACACCATCGCAACCGTGAAGCCCGGCGGTGGCAGCATCATGTTGTGGGGGTCCTTTGCTGCAAGAGGGACTGGTGCACTTCACAAAATAGATGGCATCATGAGGTAGGGAAAATATGTGGATACATTGAAGCAACATCTCAAGACATCAGMCAAAGTTAAAGCTTGGTCGCAAATGGGTCTTCCAAATGGTCAATGACCCTAAGCATACTTCCAAAGTTGTGGCAAAATGGCTTAAGGACAACACAGTCAAGGTATTGGAGTGGCCATCACAAAGCCCTGACCTCAATCCRATAGAAAGTGTTGTGGGAAGGTTGTGGAAGGCTACCTAACATGTTTGACCCAAGTTACACAATTTAAAGGCAATGCTACCAAATGCTACCAAATACTAATTGAGTGTGTGTAAATTTCTGACCCACTGGGAATGTGATGAAAGGAATAAAAGCTGAAATAAATAATTCTCTCTACTATTCTTCTAACATTTCACATTCTTAAAATGAAGTGGTGATCCTAACTGACCTAAGACAGGGAATTCTTACTAGGTTTAAATGTCAGGAATTGTGAAAAACTTAGTTTAAATGTATTTGGCTAAGGTGTATGTAAACTTCCGCCTTCAACTGTATGTATATATATATATTGTCGCGATCGCTGTCGTCGTGGAAATGACCGGACCAAGGTGCAGCATGGTGAGCGTACATTTATTTTATTTATAAATGTCGCCAACAAAAACAAAGAACTAGGACACGACCGTGAAGCTTACTTAGGCTATAATGCCACTAACAAAGACAACTACCCACAATTACAAAAGGAAAAAAGGCTGCCTAAGTGTGATTCCCAATCAGAGACAATGATAGACAGCTGTCCCTGATTGAGAACCAAAACATTGAAACAAAGAACAAAGAGTTTCCCACCCGAGTCACACCCTGACCATCCAAACATAGAGAATAAAAAGATCTCTACGGTCAGGGCGTGACATATATACATCTTATATCGTCAAAATATATGGTATAAACGGTATATCGCCCAAGCCTAATATCGCCCAAGCTTAAACTACTTAAATGTAGACTCAGCTAAATGACATTGCCACGAGCAGCACCACAGATGTTGCGATGAGCGAGATGCAAGACTTCGCTCTTACGCGGTCACACACAGTATCTACGCATGTGCATGGTTTCACTTCACGCTGTTAGAGCGTGGTAGGTACGGGACCAAAACTGCTGAGAAGTTTATCCTCGTGCTTCAACGCTCTTAGTTGTGGCGGAAATCTACTACACCTGTTGTTTACGAAGCATGTGGCATACAATTCTAGTCTACCTTTAAGTAGTACTTCAAAGTGTTTGTACTTAGTTAWTTTACACCACTGGTATTTCTTGCATAGTTCTTATATAAAGTAAATATGTGCGTTCTTGAGGCACCTATGTTGAAGCCTTCCTAATGTCCCAATGGCAACCTACACCTCAGCAGCATACACACAGATGCACACACACACACACACACACACACACACACACACACACAGTGCGAGAGCTTGGGACTATAAGATTCTATCGGCATTTTTGTTCAAATTGAGTTATTGACATAGCCTTGTTCTGTTCAATGTCCAATGAACTCTAAAAGGTCAATAGTTCAAAAGAATACAAGATTTWAAAAAAAATAGCTGACGCCATTCAAACCAGTGAGGGTTAGGGACTTTTAACCCATTTATCTCAGAAGCGTTCTCTTGCAGCTAAAACCTTATATCCGTAGCTCTAGAAGTGTACCACACTAGTTCATAAAGGACCAGCACAGTTAGTCTTCAATCACATCTTTATCATCACAAGGTTTAGGGTCTCACACAGGACTAATATTTGTGAAGTCTTGTAAGTGTGAATATCCTACTAATGATGAAAGATCATGATCTTATATTGTCTGTCATTGAACTAAGTGGTGTTAAAGATGTGACAATGTCTTCTGTTTGTCTCTCTGTTTCTGTCTTGAAGAGTCACATCTGCCCTTTAAACTTGTCAGGAGTGCTTTTAGTTACATAATGTTTAAATTGGTCTGTGATGAATCTCTCATCGTAATCCAATCCAGGATACAAGCCATAACTCTGAAGTTTTACTCAAAGCACCTTGATCTCTCTCTTCCCGTTTGTCTGTCTGCCCCATTCTGCTTTGCTGTCTTTCTCTCTCTCTCTTTTCACTGAGACTATTTGTTKTTTTTGTGCAGTTACCCTGCTACTTTTTTTTTCTCCTTTTGTGTGCCTCTCTTCACCTTGCCAAAACTCTTTATTCTCCAAAGGATATATTATGGATGGATTGAGTCGACCTCAGGTTTCGCTGCGAAATAAAGTGGAAGTCATGCCAGATATTAATTTGATGCACTTGCCAAAAACAGCTCTGGCAGGATGGTGGTTATTATGAAGGCACAACGCAGGGCTGAAGGCTCTCTCAGAAACACGTGTTGAGTGCCAAGGCACTTTTTCTCCTCGATCTGTTCCATCATGTGTTATGATCTCACAGGCAGCTCGTTCTGATGAGTGATACAGAGCCGAGAGAAGAGGGGTCTGTAATGCCAGATTGGGTTGAATATTGTCATGTTGTTGTTAATCTTCTGGATCATTTAGTCTCAATTGGAAGGCATGGTTGTACTGTATGTTAGGACTTTGGAATGATGACAGACACATATAGATGGTGCTCAGGATTCACTCATATCTACTTCTAAGAGCTATAAAAGACAATGGTAACGTGACAAACCAAGTGAGTCACCCAGGCCTGAGTAACCAATTTACTTAAAAACCCACTCCACCTGCCCTAGAACCTCAATGATCACCTGATTTACTTACCAAAAGGCACATCTCAATAGGTGGTACAAGGCACAAGTGGGAGGGTGGGCCTTTACTCGTTTGTGCTCAATTGCTCCTTCATTGTTCCCGCAAGCAAGGGGGAGGCAGATGATATCAGAGTGCACCATCAGACCAACTCCTTGAATTGGCAAACCCTTGAATGTCTAAAAAAAACACTATTTTGCTCCAATTTTTTTTTTTAACCTTAAGTGTGTGTTCTTTACTGTATGTACAGTGGGGAGAACAAGTATTTGATACACTGCCGATTTTGCAGGTTTTCCTACTTACCAGAAAATCACATTGTATGATTTTTAAGTAATTAATTTGCATTTTATTGCATGACATAAGTATTTGATAACCTACCAACCAGTAAGAATTCCGGCTCTCACAGACCTGTTAGTTTTTCTTTAAGAAGCCCTCCTGTTCTACACTCATTGCCTGTATTAACTGCACCTGTTTGAACTCGTTACCTGTATAAAAGACACCTGTCCACACACTCAATCAAACAGACTCCAACCTCTCCACAATGGCTAAGACCAGAGAGCTGTGTAAGGACATCAGGCTGGGATGGGCTACAGGACAATAGGCAGCTTGGTGAGAAGGCAACAACTGTTGGCGCAATTATTAGAAAATGGAAGAAGTTCAAGATGACGGTCAATCACCCTCGGTCTGGGGCACCATGCAAGATCTCACCTCGTGGGGCATCAATGATCATGAGGAAGGTGAGGGATCAGCCCAGAAACTTAACACGCATACCTGGTCAATGACCTGAAGAGAGCTGGGACCACAGTCTCAAAGAAAACCATTAGTAAACACACTACGCCGTCATGATTAAAATCCTGCAGCGCACGCAAGGTCCCCCTGCTCAAGCCAGCGTATGTCCAGGCCCGTCTGAAGTTTGCCAATGACCATCTGGATGATCCAGAGGAGGAATGGGAGAGGTCATGTGGTCTGATGAGACAAAAATAGAGATTTTTGTCTAAACTCCACTCGCCGTGTTTGGAGGAAGAAGAAGGATGAGTACAACCCCAAGAACACCATCCCAACCGTGAAGCATGGAGGTGGAAACATCATTCTTGGGATGCTTTTCTGCAAAGGGACAGGACGACTGCACCGTATTGAGGGGAGGATGGATGGGGCCATGTATCGCGAGATCTTGGCCAACAACCTCCTTCCCTCAGTAAGAGCATTGAAGATGGGTCGTGGCTGGGGTTTCCAGCATGACAACGACCCGAAACACACAGCCAGGGCAACTAAGGAGTGGCTCCGTAAGAAGCACCTCAAGGTCCTGGAGTGGCCTAGCCAGTCTCCAGACCTGAACCCAATAGAACATTTTTGGAGGGAGCTGAAAGTCCGTATGCCCAGCGACAGCCCCGAAACCTGAAGGATCTGGAGAAGGTCTGTATGGAGGAGTGGGCCAAAATCCCTGCTGCAGTGTGTGCAAACCTGGTCAAGAACTACAGGACACCTATGATCTCTGTAATTGCAAACAAAGGTTTCTGTACTAAATATTAAGTTCTGCCTTTCTGATGTATCAAATACTTATGTCATGCAATAAAATGCAAATTAATTACTTAAAAATCATACAATGTGATTTCTGGATTTTTGTTTTAGATTCCGTCTCTCACAGTTGAAGTGTACCTATGATAAAAATTACAGCCCTCTACATGCTTTGTAAGAGAAAAACCTGCAAAATCGGCAGTGTATCCAATACTTGTTCCCCCCACTGTATACTTGGAATATAGTTTTCAACTGGAAAAGTTAAAATATAGAGTGGACTTTATTTTGATTGGGACTTTAATTCCATGACTCCAAGTGAAATAAATATGGTTCAAATACTCTTATAAATTAAACTTTTATAGCAATCTACCCTTTTCTTTTTAATGTTCTCAGTGTACCACATTTCTTAACTCTTTTTATTTTATTTCCAGCTCCAAGCTTGGCTGTCAGACACACACCTCTGGGTGCTAGAGAAGCTGTTTTATCCCATTCCCCATAGTTGAAGAAAAGGTTAGCCTGAAATCACCATCTATATCCACAACGCTGCTGTTAAGGCCTGCAGCATGAGGAGGGGACTGCCAAAATGGATTGTGCAACTGCTGTAATCTGAGAGGGGAGGATGGCGGACGAGAGTGGGAGGAGAGAGAGTCAGTCCAAATGGGCACACTCCGCATGCTCTCTCACACACACACACACACACACACACACACACACACACACACACACACACACACACACACACACACACACACACACACACACACACACACTGAGCCAAACCAAAGAGAGAGAGAGTTCCTTCCCAGGACGTAAACCAGACGTTGGAGTGTGATTCATGCTAACAGTCAGAGCAGCTAGCCAGACGGTACGTAGACTATGGTTGCGTCTCAATTAGTAACCTATTCCCTATATGCAGTAGTGCACTGCTTTTGACCACAGGGCTCTGGTTGAAAGTAATGCACTATGTAAGGAATAGGATGCCATTTGGGACGGACTTATGACTGTGTGGTGCTATAGACTAGAGAGTTGTAGGGATGTTTACATAGCAACGGGAGCTGTAGTTGCCTGAGCGTCTCTACCTACAGGCCTGTGCTGTCCCCCGTGATGAGGCCTTTATCTCAACAACACCGCCTATGAGGGAGGGAGGAGGGAGAGGCGCAGGCGTTCTCTCGGCTTGAGAAAGTCATTTTGTAACTAAGTGTAGATGTATTATTGAGATTAGTGATGAACAGCAGTTGATGTATAGGAAGCTGTAGGCTGTGGTACACCCCATGGATTTTTGGAGACTTGAGTGTAGGTGGGGCCTAACAGGGACAGTCGAGTTAAATAAAATCTAACTTTATTTGCCACATGCGCCGAATACAACAAGTGTAGACTTTACCATGTAATGCTTACTTACAAGCCCTTAACCAACAGTGCAGTTCAAGAAAAGAAAAAAATTACCAAGTAAGCTAAAATAAAAAAGTAGTAATAAAAAGTAACAGAATAACAATAACGAGGCTATATACAAGGGGCACCGGTACCGAGTCAGTGTGCAGGGGTACAGGCTGAGGTAATCTGCACATGTAGGTTGGGCGAAGTGACTATGCATAGGTAACAAACAACAGCAAGTAGCAGCAGTGTACGGGGGGGGGGGGTGTCAATGTAAATTGTACAGAGGCGGTTTTTATGAATTGTTCAGCAGTCTAATGGCTTGGGGGTAGAAGATGTTGAGGAGCCTTTTGGTCCTAGACTTGGCGCTCCGGTACTGCTTGCCGTGCGGTAGTAGAGAAAACAGTCTATACAGCAAGACTGTACTGGAGTCTCTGACAATTTTATGGGCTTTCCTCTGACACCATCTACTATATAGGTCATACTGAATACGGCCTCTCAGGTGTGTTCATTGTCAGAAAGGCATCACTCAGACACAGGAAAATTCACGCACGCACCTAGAAACTTGGCCTGCACTCATAGACGTTCGTCTCTCTTGATCAGTGAGTCAGAGCTGGCAACACAGAGAGCTGGGTTACATTGCCAGTAAGATCTCACCAGATAAAAAAGCTGTGCTATAACTGACGCATCTCCTCAACACTTCCTCACGTCAGCTAGCTTCCCTGAAAGCACACACACGGAGGGCTCTTCTCACTGTTCCAGTCTCTCGCTCCCTCTCCTTACCATATCTCTTTCTAGTTCTCTCTGTCTCTCTCTCTCTCTCTCTCGCTCTCTCATCTCTCTCTTTCTATATTCTATCTCTCCCTCTCTTTGTCTAGCTCTCTTTCTCTTTTCTCTGTCTCTGTTTTTCTCTATCATATAAATGAAGACGTCTCGTGACATGTCTTAAGACCGGGGTATGTTCACTTTATTTTGTGCACATTCTTTTTTTGGGGGGGACAAACTCAATATACTATAAAATGACAAATGGAAACTGTGTAGAAATGATAATGCACCTGTATTAATACAATTTCTTGACAAGTTTTTTTATGTAGCCCTCTGGACCTTGTTGAAGACTGAATGCGTCCCCTGGGACAAAATGAGTTCAACACCCCTGTCTTACAAAATGAAGACGCCTTTAAGACATTCTATAGGKACTTCTGTATTCTATTCTATAGACACATCTTGGAAATCTCGACACAGTTTACAATTCATTGTTTTAATGTTTTATTAGTTATTGAAGAATACTCCGGTACTTTGGTGACTAAAAGTCTTTATTTTTATTTTTTAAACCTTCCGCTTTGGGCTGGATGTGTCAATGTGTAGTTCATACATGCATAATCTATTAGCAGAATTACTGATTTACCTCAATTAACCACGAAATGCAACTGTTTTCTTGAAGCTGTGCCTCACCATTTCCCCCCACGTTGGCCAGCCCCCTAGCAATATGCGTTCTAGCCAATGAGCTTCAGCCCCTCGTATTTGAGTGACAGCTAGCAAAAGGCCTGCCCAGCATTATCCAAGAAGGTTACATGACGAGTCCAATGGCTCAGTGGACACAGCAGAGAGAGACAGAGAGCAATGACATCGTGCCCATATCTACACATGTGACAGTATGCATTTTTCAGGGACCACTTTTGGCTCGTGAGTGCTAATTTCAGAACTACTGGCTGAAAAGTATACGAAAGTACTGGAGAATCTCTTTATTACTAATCATTCAATCTAGAACTATCATGCACAAATTGTACTGCACACCAAATAAAGTGATCAGGATTTATTGACCAAAATAACCATTTCAGATTCAACAAAATAACTTGTGGTAAAGGTGGTATAGCGCTTCGAACAACTCCTATCTTCAAGTCTTTGCAGCCAGATGATCATCTCTTGTTTGGGGATTTCAGATCTCAGAACTGCTCCTCCTTAATCTGCTGGGGGAAAAATGCCATTATGTATCATATCATAAATACAGCAATAATAATGCCACGTATATAAAACTCATAGAATAAAAAGGAAAGTTTCCAAGTGTGAGGGTGGATTTAACCTTCCAGACATGGAATTGTATCAACTCACCACCCAGGGCTTTTACTAGCGATATATAGTTAAATGCAAGAAAGAGGAACAATGGGTAAATATTAAAGATGCGCATGCTCATCCCCAGATTTTTTTCATGTGTCTATTTTCAAAGGATAATGCTAAGAACATTAACAACATAGTTAAGAACACTATAATGACATGGAAGAAAATTAAACATATTCTGCAATAATAAATATCACTCCCTAAAACAACCTAATGGAACAATCCATGGATAGCTTTTCACAATTCACCGATTTTTAAATTGGTCCACATGGAAAACTAAAGGCATGTAAATGACTTGGTAATAGAAAATAAATGTATTTCCATGACAGCATTAAAAAGCAATTTTGGATTGACCAATGTAGATATTTTCAAATACATGTAACTTCAAAAATTTCGATCAATCAGTCCAAAGTGTTCAATCTTGGTTTCATGTTTCTCATGGTCTGACTGAGAGTCTTTAGTTGCCTTTTGGCAAACTCCAAGTGGGCTGTCATGTGCCTTTTAATGAGGAGTGGCTTCTGTCTGGCCACTCTCCCATAAAGGCCTGATCGGTGGGAGATCTGCAGAAATGGTTGTCCTACTGGAAGGTTCTCCCATCTCCACAGAGGATCTCTGTCAGAGTGACCATCGGGTTCTTGGTCACCTCCCTGACCAAGGCCCTTCTCCCCCAATTACTCAGTTTGCCCGGGGGGTGGGGTGGGGGGCAGCTCTAGGAAGAGTCTTGGTGGTTCCAAACTTATTCCATTTAAGAATGATTGAGGACACTGTGTTCTTTGGGACCGTCAATGCTGCAGAAGTGTTTTGGTAACCTTCCCCAGATCTGTGCCTCGACACAATCCTGTCTCGGGGCTCTGCGGACAATTCCTTCTACCTCATGGCTTGGTTTTTGCTCTGACATGCACTGTCAACTGTGGGACCTTATCTAGACAGGTGTGTGCCTTTCCAAATCATGTCCAATCAATTGAATTTACCACAGGTGGACTCCAATGAAGTTGTAGAAACATCTCAAGGATGATCAATGGAAACAGGATGCACCTGAGCTCAATTTAGAATCTCATAGCAAAGGGTCTGAATGCTTGTCTAAATAAGGTATTTCTGTTTTTAATTTGTAATAAATTTTAAACCCTGTTTTCGCTGTTCTTACATTTTAGAATAAGGCTGTAACGTAACAATGTGGAAAAAATCAAGGGGTTTAAATACTTTCCGAATGCACTGTATTTCAAGACATGGCAAATGAGGGTGCAGTGAGGTACCCGATAGTTTGGACGATACTTTTCTCGACGTTAACACAATGGAAAGGTCAAATGCTTTATTATCTAAAGGTTGAAAGTGCATGGGCGACAGAGAGAAACAAAATAGTGCAGTTTGAGGCCATGTGGCAGAGAGTGATGTGGGCGCTGGAGATACGGTTTTGAGCATGTGGTTCTGGGCAGGTGTTATGTAGTTGATGTTTGTGTGATGTTGTCTTTTCTATGTGTATGTTTTGTATTGTTAAAATAAATAAAAAATCATAAAACAACAACACCACATCTAACCTGCTATTTTCTTATACTTTAATTATGAATATGTTACATGAAGGAGAACGCCCTATCGTCCATGAGGGCTTAATGTTTGACACCATTGACACCAGATAACAGTGCCTTCATAATGTATTCTATCTCCTTGACTTTTTACATATTTTGCTGTGTTACAGCCTGAATTTAAAAGATTCAGTTGAGATTAATTGTCGCTTGCCTACACACAATACCCCATAATGTCAAAGTGGAATTATATATCGTTTTCATTTTATTTTTTATTTGTATTTTTATGAAAAGCTGAATTGTCTTTAGTCAATAAGTATTCAATCCTAAATATGTGACAAAAAGGATTGCCATAAAAAATGTGACAAAGCTATTAACTTTTTGTCCTGAATACAAAGTGTTATGTTTGGGGCAAATCCAATATGGCACATTGCTGAGTACCACTCTCTGTAATTTAAAGCATAGTGGTGTCTGCATCATGTTATGGGTGTGTTTGTAATTGATATGGATCGGGGAGTTTTTAAGAATAACAAATAAACGGAATGGAGCTAAGCACAGGCAAAATCCTAGAGGAAAACCTGCTTCAGTCTGCTTTCCACCAGACACTGGGAGATGAATTCACCTTTCAGCAGCAGGACAATAACCTAAAAATGCCAAATCTGCACTGGAGTTGCTTACCAAGAAGACTGAATGTTCCTGAGTGGCCGAGTTACAGTTTTGACTGAAGTAAATATGATTGAAAATCTATGTCAAGACCTGAAAATGGTTGTCTAGCAATGATCAACAACCAATTTGACAGAGCTTGAAGAATTTGAAAAGAATAATGGGCAAATGTTACATAATCCAGGTTTCGGAAAGCTCTTAGAGACTTACCCATAAAGACTCACAGCTGTAGTCACTGCCAAAMGTGCTTCTAACATGTATTGACTAAGGGGGTTGAACATTTGTCAAATCAAGATATTAGTGTTTTACACGTAGCCTACAAATCAATGCATACACACAAACTATCTAGGTCAAATAGGGGAGAGGTGTTGTGGCGTGAGGTGTTGCTTTATCTGTTTTTTGAAACCAGGTTTGCTGTTTATTTGAGTAGTATGAGCTGGAAGGAAGTTCCATGCAATAAGGGCTCTATAAAATACTGTACGCTTTCTTGAATTTATTCTGGATTTGGGGACTGTGAAAAGGATCCCTGGTGGGATAAGTGTGTGTGTCAGAGCTGTGTGTAAATTGACTATGCAAACAATTTGGGATTTTCATCACATTTAATGTTTCTCATAAAAAGAAGTGATGCAGTCAGTCTTTCCTCAACTCTTAGCCAAGAGACACCAGCATGCATAGTATTTATATCAGCCCTCTGATTACAATGAAGAGCAGAACTTGCCGCTCTGTTCTGGGCCCGCTGCAGCTTAACTAGGTCTTTCCTTGCAGCACTGGACCACACGACTGGACAATAATTGGACAATAATTGGACAATAATCAATATTAGACAAAATATTAGAGCCTGCAGAACTTGCCTTTTGGAGTGTGGTGTCAAAAAAGCAGAGCATCTTTTTTATTACGGACAGTCCTCTCCCCATCTTTACAACCATTGAATCTATATGTTTTGACCATGACAGTTTACAATCTAAGGTAACGCCAGGTAATTTAGTCTCCTCAACTTGTTCAACAGCCACACCATTCATTAGCAGATTCAGCTGAGGTCTGGAACTTAAGGAATGATTTGTACCAAATACAATGCTCTTAGTTTTATAGATGTTCAGGACCAGTTTATTACTGGCCACACATTCCAAAACAGAATGCAACTCCTTGTAAAGGGTTTCAGTGACTTCATTAGCTTTGGTTGCTGATGCGTATATGGTTGAGTCATCAGCATACTTGGACACACATGCTGTGTTTAATGCCAGTGGCATGTCATTGGTAAAAATAGAAAAGACTAGAGGGCCTAGATAGCTGCCCTGCGGTACACCAACCTTTACAGGTTTGACATTAGAGAAGCTTACATTTAATATAACTCAAAGGGTTTTCTTTGATTATCATATCGTGGATTCAGAGCTGAGGTTGAAAAGCCATAACGTGTTTTTTCAACAGCAGGTTATGGTCGATAATATCAAAGGCTGCACTGAAATCTAACAGTACAGCTCCCACAATCTTCTTATTATCAATTTCTTTCAACCAATTTGTGTCAGTGCAGTACATGCCCTTTATAAACATGCTGAAAGTCTGTTGTTAATTTGTTTATAGAAAAATAGCATTGTATTTGGTGAAACACAATTATTTACAACAGTTTGCTAAGAGCTGGCAGCAAGCGTATAGGTCTGCTGTTAGAACCAGTAAAGGCCGCTTTACCACTCTTGGGTAGCGAAATTACTTTGGCTTCCCTCCAGGCCTGAGGACAAAGACTTTCCTCTGGGCTTAGATTAAAAATATGACAGATAGGAGTGGCTATAGAGTCAGCTACCATCCTCAGTAGTTTTCCATCTAAGTTGTCAATGCCAGGAGGTTTGTCATTATTGATCGATCATTTTTCCACCTCTCCTACACTAACTTTACAAAATTCTAACTTGAAATTATTTTCTCTCATTTATTAGTTTTTTATGCATGAATACAATTGCTCACTGTTCTTTGTTGACATTTCCTGCCTAAGTTTGCCCACTTTGCCTATGAAATAATCATAAAAATAATTGGCAACATCAAATGATTTTGTGATGAATAAGCCATCTGATTCAATGAAAGATGGAGTTGAATTTGTCTTTCTGCCCATAATTTAATTTAAAGTACTCCATAGTTTTRCCCCATCATTCTTTATATCATTGATCTTGGCTTCATAATACAGTTTTTTCTTCTTTTTTTTGAGTTTAGTCACATCATTTCTCAATTTGCAGTAATTAAACCAGTCGGATATGCAGCCAGACTTATTAGCCACTCCTTTACCCCCCATCTCTTTCAACCATACATTTTTTCAATTCCTCATCAATCCATGGAGCCTTAACAGTTCTAACAGTCAGTTTCTTAACAGGTGTGTGTTTATCAATAATTGGAAGAAGCAATTTCATAAATTCATCATGTGCAGCGTCTGGATGCTCGTTGTTAATCACATCAGACCAACAAATATTTTTAACATCATCCACATAAGAGTCAGAACAAAATATTTTGTATGATCTCTTATACACTATTTTAGGCCCAGCTGTTAGAACTTTGGCTTTCCGGGATGTAGCCACTATGTTGTGATCACTGCATCCAATGGGTACGGATACAGCTTTAGAACAAAGTTCTACAGTATGAGTAACAATGTGATTGAAACATGTGGATGATCTTGTTCCTGTAGTGTTTGTAAGCACCCTGATAGGTTGAATAATAACCTGAACCAGATTACAGGGACTGGTTACAGTAAGAAGCTTCCTCTTGAGCGGACAGCTTGATGAAAACCAGTCAATATTCAGGTCCCCAAGAAAGTAGACCTCTCTGATTACATCACATACACTATTAAACATTTCACACATATTATTTAGATACTGACTGTTAGCACTTGGTGGCCTATAAAAACACCCCAAAAGGATTTAGATGTGCCAAGTGAACCTGCAACCACAACACTTCAATAACACTTGAAATAAGATATTATTTAAGCATGACAGGTATATATATATATACAGCAACACCTCACCCATAAGCATTTATGTCTCTTCTATAGATGTTACAGCAGTAGCAAATGAATCATCAAATGAATTATCTAAGTGAGTCTCAGAAATGGCTAATATATGAATGTTATCTGATGTTAGCAAGTTATTGATTTCATGAATTTTATTTTTAAGGCTACATATATTAATATGGGCTATTTTCAGCCCTTTCCTGGGTAGCTTATCAGAGACAGACATAATACTGAAAAGAGCAAACAAGGCAAGAGAAAAAAAATGATCATTCAGCAGTCCATTAATCAGTTGGTGTGTGTGTGTGTGTGTGTGTGTGTGTGCTGCGGGGTTGAAGCTACGAAACCCATAGGCTTGGCTCTCTCATCCCTTCCAGGCTTCTGGGAGGGAGGGTGGACAATGAGCCTGTCATAGCGGATGTAAGCAATGTCCCCACGCGCTCTGGCAGCATTCATGGCTGGGATCAGTTCTTTCCTCTTCTGGCGCACAGCTTCAGGATAGTCCTTGTTGAGGAAGATATACGTTCCTCTCAAGTTCTTGGCTCTTTCCAGAACAGCTAGGGTGTCCCTGAACCTCAGGAACTTGACCACTATCGACCTGGGTCTGGGTCTATCACATGGGCCGGTGGTGGGTTTTCCAGTCCTGATTGCTCCACCGCAATCTTCATGTGGTCCATCTTCAATTTCTCAGATCATTTCCCTCACTTTGTCCTCAGACTCCATCCAGGTCTCCATCCAGGTCTCATGTAGAGATTCTGGAATTCTGTCCACAACCATGTTGTTCCGCCTTGATTGTCCCTTGTCTGATTTATCTGTCATTGTTATCATTGATTCACACACAGAACTGATGTCCTCTCTCAAGGACTTACAGATTGCTGTCATCTTGCCGTTCTTCTGTTTCAACTCATCGAGCTGACCCTGGGAGAACTGCAAACTGTTCTTCAGGTCCTGGACCTCTCTGGTCAGGTCGTCCATTCTTTTATTAGTAGAATCCACAAGTATTTGGACAAAACACTTGAAGCTATTTTCTTGTTGTTGTAACAACTGCTTGTAGGCCTCTTTTTGTTTGTTTAAAAGATCCTTCACGTGTAATAAAGCGACACTAGGTCCAGTCTGAAATAGAATGAATCAGTTAAGCACCCTGTTTGTTCTCGCAGGCAGTGCCTCAAGACGTCTTCAAAATGTGAATTAAGACTTCTTGAGAACAAAAGTATCTCAAGATGTCTTGATGTCTCAATTGCATATCTCAAAATGTCTCAAGACAAAGGTGATGCCTGGGTATGTATCTATATGTCTGTCTGTCTCCTTCTCCCTCTTGCCTAAATAATATCAGAGATCTGTATATTATATATATATATATAGGAGATGCTTATGTCTTCACCCTAGTAATGGGAGTTGTTGTCCCAAGGCAGGCGACAAGTTTAGGTCCAAAATAAGCCCATAGAAATGCATTGTGCTTTTTTTGGATTTTTTTGCGGCGAGAGTAAAACCTCTTGCTTTGCCTCTTCCTCTCTGATAATATTCAGCCAGAACCCTAATGGGAGACAGCTGTGGTGATCCTGCATTTTCCATTGTGTGGAGGCTGGAGAGGGTAAGAGTAAGGCAGTTATGTGGAGCGTTTCATTGAAGAAAGAGAAAGGAAAAAATATAACTAGAGTTTAACTCTCCGTGTCCTGGTGTTAGAGGAAGATGGACAGAGTAGTAGGGCATGTCTCAGTTTTTTGCCTCTCTCATTGTAGACAGGTTGGCAGAACTTGGGGCTCTTCTCCTGACTAAGCGAGTGGGTTTGAATTGAGTCCTGTATTCACTGCAGGTTTAGCCAAAAGCCCTGATCTCTGTCCCCACATGTTTTCTGGATGGATATGAGTTGACACTTGATATGCTCTCATTTTGAGTTCTTTATTGATGACAGGTTCATTATCACCACCACACATGACATGTCACTTTCTGTCTCTGCTGTTACCCTCCCTCCCTCCCCCCTTGCATTTATTGTAATGAATCTTGACCTGAAGTCAGCTCTGCGGAGTGGTCACTAGCTAGAACAGGCACAAAGTCATAAAATCTGATTTTAAACCTAACCTTAACCGCACTGCTAACCCTAATGCTTAACCCTAACCATAAATTGCTTTTTGGTTTTAATTCCCCCCCCCCCCCATGAATTTTTATGATATAGACCATTTTTACTTTGCAGCTGGCCCATCTAGCAGAAATCGCTCAGTTCTGTTTCCAGAGCAAGATTCATGAAAGTAAACGTCAACTTGCCCCTCCTTCCCTCCCACATCTTAAGTAGGAGCAGGGATGTGAGTGAGTTAGCTGAAGGCTTCCAGGTGGTGTGTCTCCTCTCACCGCCCCAGTCTCTCCCCAGCCTGGGTCTCAGGCGGACCCACCTTTCCCCCCTCCATTGCCTCAGATAAGTCGTGCTGAAAGGCCACGTCGGCCAGGCCCCACCGTCGGAAAGTTTATTTGGAAAATGGAAGAAAAGTGTTCTTCCAAAAACACAGGCCCTCCTCAGTCTGAACACTAAATAACAGATTTCATTTGGCACACACACAGTCACACACAAATGGAATATTCTCCGTTTTTTCACCTTGGGCATCAGCTCTGGAAGATGGGACGTGCCTAACGGAGAGAGAGCGTAGTTGGTTGTGGTTAGCCTCATTACTGCTGTGTAGAGTATCGAGGGACTCATCATATTTACGACAAAGGTTTCCCCTCCACAGTGGGATGCACTGTTATGTGTAAGGTGGGATATGCATTTCTTCTCATTTGGAGTGTTTATTGCAGTGTGAAAGTGTGAACGTGTCACCCACGCGCCACTCTCACTTTCATACTATACTTTTTATTCATTTGATGTCATGGTACAGTATCTTCCATTTTGTTTAGAAAAATGACTTGTTGTCCACCCTGCTTGATGAACTATATCAACAATTTAAATATACCATATTTAAATTGTTATATTGTATTAATAAAAATGTATTTGTCTAGCTGGTGGGCCAGCTCTGCTGTGTGGCAGTAAAACAGTTGTGTAATACTTCTCCCATGGGGTTTAGTGGAGGCTGATCTGAGGTCTTCCTTACACAGAGGACTTCATTCACCAGCAGCACATATTCCCTTTCTACTCAGTCTCTTTATTAACTAACCAGCATATTGTCCAGGGGCCTTCCCTCTCTCCCAGGTTCCTTTGTGTGTGTTAATATGTGAAGCGGCATGACATTTGACATCATGTCATTCTCCTCAGCCCACCCTCCCAATGAGACGAGGAGGTCCACTGGAATGTGGTCTCCTCATTGGGCTCTCTGGGAAAGTAGCTGTGTGTGTGTGTAAAAGTAGTTGTGTGTCGTGTCCTTTGCCCACTCTCAGGCTCCTTGACACTGGCACAAAGACCTGCCTTTGTTTTCTATTCATTGTGGCCTCGCCGGCAACTTGATGCTTCTCCCAACACATCACTAATAACCAATGATGTGTATATACCATGTAATAATAGAATGTCTATGATCATAACGCTAGGTGGTAGCGCCACAGAGTGATTGACATGTTTGGGAGATAATCCCTCAAAACAGTCCGGCCATCACCATGGCATCCAAAGGATATGCTGTATAATGGTCCTATAGTTTCAGTTGACTGTACTTGTTTACAGTACAGTAAGCTATATCTCCATTGGAAGATTATAGATTTTGTCCTGTAGAACCATTGCATACAGTAGATATTTATGTGCTGAGGCTAAAGTGTGTATGAGTCAGTAGAGATAAACCACAACTGGGGTTGTACTGTGTTTACTCTGATACTCTGATCCCGTCCTGCTGTTTATGGTGGAGTACAAACAAGCAGGGGTACATTTATTCAGTTGATATCATACTCCACATTTTTGAGTGTGCGTGTGTGCGAGAGAGAGCACTGTGATATACATTGTTAGCAATTTCGTCGGATATACACTACCGTTCAAAAGTTTGGGGTCACTTAGACATTTTCTTGTTTTTGAAAGAAAAGCACCAAAAAATTGTCAATTTTTAAAATAACATTAAATTGATCAGAAATAAAGTGTAGACATTGTTAATATTGTAAATGACTATTGTAGGGGGAAACGGCTGTATAGTCGTGGCCAAAAGTGTTGAGTATGACACATATTAATTTTCACAAAGTCTGCTGCCTCAGTTTGTATGATGAAATTTGCATATACTCCAGAATATTATGAGGAGTGATCAGATGAATTGCAATTAATTGCAAAGTCCCTCTTTGCCATGCAAATGAACTGAATCCCCAAAAAACATTGCCACAAAAGGACCAGCTGACATCATGTCAGTGATTCTCTCGTTAATACAGGTGTGAGTGTTGACAAGGACAAGGCTGGAGATCACTCTGTCATGCTGATTGAGTTGGAATAACAGATTGGAAGCTTCAAAAGGAGGGTGGTGCTTGGAATCATTGTTCTTCCTCTGTCAACCATGGTTACCTGCAAGGAAACACGTGCTGTCATCATTGCTTTGCACAAAAAGGGCTTCACATGTAAGTATATTGCTGCCAGTAAGATTGCACCTAAATCAACCATTTATCAGATCATAAAGAACTTCAAGGAGAGCGGTTCAATTGTTGTGAAGAAGGCTTCAGGGGCGCCCAAGAAAGTCCAGCAAGCGCCAGGACCGTCTCCTAAAGTTGATTCAGCTGCGTGATCGGGGCACCACCAGTACAGAGTTTGCTTTGTAATGGCAGCAGGCAGGTGTGAGTGCATCTGCACGCACAGTGAGGCGAAGACTTTTGGAGGATGGCCTGGTGTCAAGAAGGGCAGCAAAGAAGCCACTTCTCTCCAGGAAAAACACRAGGGACAGACTGATATTCTGCAAAAGGTACAGGGATTGGACTGCTGAGGACTGGGATAAAGTCATTTTCTCTGAATCCCCTTTCCAATTGTTTGGGGCATCCAGAAAAAAGCTTGTCCGGAGAAGACAAGGTGAGCACTACCATCAGTCCTGTGTCATGCCAACAGTAAAGCATCCTGAGACCATTCATGTCTGGGGTTGCTTCTCAGCCAAGGGAGTGGGCTCACTCACAATTGTGCATAAGAACACAGCATAGAATAAAGAATGGTACCAACACATCCTCCGAGAGCAACTTCTCCCAACCATCCAGAAACAGTTTGGTGACGAACAATGCCTTTTCCAGCATAATGGAGCACCTTGCCATAAGGCAAAAGTGATAACTAAGTGGCTCGGGGAACAACACATCTATATTTTGGGTCCATGGCCAGGAAACTCCCCAGACCTTAATCCCATTGAGAACTTGTGGTCAATCCTCAAAAGGCGGGTGGAGAAACCAAAGCCCACAAATTCTGACAAACTCCAAGCATTGATTATGCAAGAATGGGCTGCCATCAGTCAGGATGTGGCCCAGAAGTTAATTGACAGCATGCCAGGGCGGATTGCAGAAGTCTTGAAAAAGTAGGGTCAACACTGCAAATATTGACTCTTTGCATCAACTTCATGTAATTGTCAATTAAAGCCTTTGATACTTATGAAATGCTTGTAATTATACTTCAGTATTCCATAGTAACATCTGACAAAAATATCTAAAGACACTGAAGCAGCAAACTTTGTGGAAATTAATATTTGTGTAATTCTCAATTTTTTGCCACGACTATTTTTTTATGGAATATCTACATGGGCGTACAGAGGCCTATTATCAGCAACCATCACTCCTGTGTTCCAATGGCACGTTGTGTTAGCTAAGCCAATTTTAAAAGGCTAATTGATCATTAGAAAACCTTTTTTTCAATTATGTTGACACAGCTGAAAACTGTTGTGCTGATTTAAAGAAGCAATAAAACTGGCCTTCTTTAGACTAGTTGAGTGTCTGGAGCATTAGCATTTTTGGGTTCGATTACAGGCTCAAAATGTCCAGAAACAAATAACTTTCTTCTGATACTTGTCAGTCTATTCTTGTTCTGAGAAATGAAGGGTATTCCATGCGAGAAATTGCCAAGAAACTGAAGATCTCGTACAACGCTGTGTACTATTCCCTTCACAGAACAGCGCAAACTGGCTCTAACCAGAATAGAAAGAGGAGTGGGGGGCCTCGGTGCACAACTTAGCAAGAGGACAAGTACATTAGAGTGTCTAGTTTTAGAAACAGACGCCTCACAAGTCCTCAACTGGCAGCTTCATTAAATAGTACCCGCAAAACACCGGTCTCAACGTCAACAGTGAAGAGGCTACTCCGGCATGCTGGCCTTCTAGGCAGAGTTCCTCTGTCCGTGTGTGTCTGTGTTCTTTTGCCCATCTTAATCTTTTATTTTTATTGGCCAGTCTGAGATATGGCTTTTTCTTTGCAACTCTGCCTAGAAGGCCAGCATCCCGGAGTTGCCTCTTCACTGTTGACATTTCCAGCTACAATAGTCATTTCCAACATTAACAATGTCTACACTGTATTTCTGAAAGATTGTTATTTTAATGGACAAAAAATTTGCTTTTATTTAAAAAAAKAAAACAAGGACATTTCTAAGTGACCCCCAACTTTTGAATGGTAGTGTATATAGCCCAATAAGCACTAATAAACAACTGGCGTCAGACGGTCAGTATGTCCTTAAAAAATACATTCCTGTCCACAGCATTTGCAGCCTCCTCAACCTGTAGATGCCGAACCTTCACAGGGTCTGAATGGGACTCAGAGCTTGAAGGACAACAACTGTTCTTCATTCCTTCAAGTGAGGTGGGAGGAAACTTCACATTGGTAGTTTACTAGACTGCCTTTTCAGCTTTTTCTATTGTCCCAAAGGCATTATTAATTTGAACAATACTAGACTGTCTTTTCAGCGTTTTCTGTTGTCCTAAAGTCATTTTAATATGAACAGTACAAAGGGCCAAGATGAGAGCTGGCTGGGTGGGCCATTCAGAAAATGAATGGTGTCAGGAACAAGCAGGATAAGTGGCACTCAAGTTCCCCACTGGGCCGGTGACCCTGGCTGAGAGGTGGGTGTGGGTGTGTGCTGAGATGGGTGGGAGGCTAAGAGGACAGGGGTAGGAGGGTGCTCCTGAGACCTCTTTGACAGGACTGGATGAAAGGCCGGGGGTCTCTTTTTAAAGCATGTGAGTGATGGGTGAAAGGTCCTTGAAGTGGCAGGGCATTCATTAATTTACAATTATTGTCGCCTGTTGCAAAAGGCCAAGGAACGAAAAAGCAAGAGCGTTTTAGATTTATGTTCTTTTGGAAATGTGATGATGTTAACACTGGCGAAATGATTGGCTTTCATTTCATGGTCATGGCATAACATGTCAGCCTCATTCTTGAATATCCAGTAATAAAAAGGTGCCACCAGAAACATTTTTTTCTTTTTCGAAACACAATCCATTGTAGTCATTTTTGTGAGCACATACTTGACCCTACACTAAAGATTCACATGACTTGGGAAAACTCTCTGTAGTCTCTACCAGAGTATGTGAGTGGAGCTGGAGCGGAGCAAAGAGTGGAGCGTCCCCAATTTGACTGGAGCGCGGAGCGAGATTCCCAAAGGCTGGCGCGTTGGCTTTCTCGACCGCTCCAATTTCGCTCCATTAGCGCACCGGTAGTGCTTCCTTCACGAGCTCAGGGCATGCATGGTCCAGCATGCACTTATAGGCTACTTGTGTGGAGATATATCCCCTTGCTTTAGCTACTGTCATGTAGTTTGCAACAAAAAAATCATAAAGAAACTGATAAAACACACAGGTGCAAAATCGAGGTGACTTACAAAGATGAGGACCAAGCGCAAGAGAGGGTGTGTGGTGATGTAATGTTCACAACTGAAGAATCATTGTGGAATCTGAAAAGACACATAATCCCGAAAGCATGATGGTGTACTTACTACGTGCACATGCTAAAAGAAAGGAACGAGGTGAGTAGCTAACTAAGTGTGTCACTGTAGCAAAGTATTTATCAACTAAAAATCTGATCTCTTAAAAGTTTCTTCCATTTTTGTTCTATCGTCTGTACAATAGGCCATAATTYATTTTGACCCAATAGGCCTGCCATATTCCCACTTTCAAGGAACTTTCCGTTTTGATTGAGTTATTTTGCCTAAAAACCTTTAGGTCTACCTATATATAAAAAAATATCTAACAAAATAACTCTGCATCTCTGCTCAGCCTGGCTAGAGTGGCCAAAAGGGTGTTAGTGCCTGGAGAACAGGCCAGCTATCGCATGAGCCTGAAGCCACAGACTCTGGCCAATCTAGTGTTTCTAAAAATGTATTCAAAGGCACTGTACCCTGATCCTAATAAGTAATTTTTTATTTAATTTGTATTTAATTCGAAGCAAGTCATAGTCTATATGTGCAATTTATAGACTATATCGATTTAATACAACTGAATGTTGTTTAAATGCTGAGTGTTTCACAATCTATTTCTTTGTAGGCTATAGCCTTGAAATAATATTGCCTAAATAATTCATTATTGTTCCTCCTGTCTGGCTCTTGACAAATTTATAGTGTTCATATGCTGTTTAGTCTGACATATATAGCCTATCGGCCAGCAGCATACCACCCTGCATACCACTGCTGGCTTGCTTCTGAAGCTAAGCAGGGTTGGTCCTGGTCAGTCCCTGGATGGGAGACCAGGTGCTGCTGGAAGTGGTGTTGGAGGGCCAGTAGGAGGCACTCTTTCCTCTGGTCTAAACAAAGATCCCAATACCCCAGGGCAGTGATTGGGGACACTGCTCTGTGTAGGGTGCCGTCTTTCGGATGGGACGTTAAACGGGTGTCCTGACTCTCTGAGGTCATTAAAAGATCCCATGGCACTTATCGTAAGAGTAGGGGTGTTAACCCCGGTGTCCTGGCTAAATTCCCAATCTGGCCCTCAACCATCACGGTCACCTAATAATCCCRAGTTTACAATTGGCTCATTCATCCCCCTCCTCTCCCCTGTAACTATTCCCCAGGTCGTTGCTGCAAATGAGAACGTGTTCTCAGTCAACTTACCTGGTAAAATAACGGTAAAATAATAAAAATAAAAAATATATATAGCCTATTCGAAATGATGAGCGCTTCTTACGTTCACCTTTTCATTTTTATTCAAATACTTTTCATTTAAATCATATGGTTTGGTTTCAATACTTCAAAACCAATTGGTAGGTCCAAGTAGTCACAAAAATAGATGTGTGTTGGTTAAATTGTGATTTTAATGAATGGAGCGAATTCAGAGCTGCAGTTTTTTTCTTCCTGTGAGCGTGGAAGCGGTTCTTAGTGGAGCGGTTGAAAAGGACGTGGAGCTCCATGAGCAATGAGCGTGACTTCCGACCGCTCAACTCCGCTCAAATACTCTGGTCTCTACCCCTATGACCTATGAGTCCATACTTGTTTTCTAGCCATGTTCACAGTTTTATCATCTTCACTATGTCCGGCGAGGATGTAGTCAGCACCCAGTATCAGTAGAGACATAATATCACAGACATAAAAATCTCTAGTCTGGTACACACGTTCACCTGGCTATCCCATCTGTCTCACTTTACACAGTGGCTCCTGTGTTCCTGGGGGAACTAGCCATGTCATCCATCACTTCAAAGGATAAAGATGTATGTCTATATTCATGCAGGGTTAGAGAGAGACATACCAAGACCAACCTATTTACATACAGGGATAGAGAGAGATAGATACCTTCTGAAAGTATTCACACCCCTTTACTTTTTCCACATTTTGTTGTGTGACAGGGTGAATTTAAAATGGATTACCTTGAGATGCTGTGTCACTGATCTATACACAATACCCAATAATGTCAAAGTGTAATTTTGTTTGTAGAACATTTTGGAAATGTTATAAAAAATGTAAAGCTGAAATGTCTGGAGTCAATAAGTTTTCAACCCCTTTGTTATGGCAGGTCTAAATAACATCAGGAGTAAAAATGTGCTTAACAAATCGCATAATAAGTTGCTTGGACTTATTAAGTGTTCGACAATAGTGGTTAACATGATTTTTTGAATAACTCTGTACCCCACACATACAATTATATGTAAGGTCCTCAATCGAGTAATGAATTCCAAGCAAAGATACAAACACAAAGACCAGGGAGGTTTTTTAATGCCTTGTAAAGAATGGCACTGATTGGTAGATGTGTGAGAAAAAAGAAGCAGACACTGAATATCCCTTTGAGCATGGTAAAGTTATTCATTACACTTTGGATGGTGTATAAATACACCCAGTCACTACAAAGACACCGGCGTCCTTCCTAACTCAGTTGCCGGAGAGGAAGTAAAATGCTCAGAGATTTCACCATGATGCTAATGGTGATTTTTAAAATGGTTACAAAGTTTAATGGTTGTGATATAAGAACTTAGGATGGATCAACAATATTGCAATTACTTCACAATACTAACCTAAATGACAGAGTTAAAAGGAAGCCTGTACAGAATAAAATATTCCAAAACATGCATCCTGTTTGTAAAAATGTGGCAAAGCAATTCACTTTTTGTCCTGAATACAAAGCGTTATGTTTCGGGCAAATTGTACACAACACATCACTGAGTACCACTCTTCATATTTTCAAGCATGGCTGCATCATGTTATGGGTATGCTTGTCATCGGCAAGGACTAGGGAGTTTTCTGGATAAAAATAAACGGAATACAGCTATACACAGAGTCTAAATCCTAGAGGAAAACCTGCTTCAGTCTGCTTTCCAACAGACACTGGGAGACAAATTCACCTTTCAGCAGGACAATAACCTAAAACATAAGGCCAAATCTACATTGGAGTTGCTTACCAAGACAACATTGAATGCTCCTGAGTGGCCTAGGTACAGTTTTAACTTAAATCGGTAAGACATTAAAATAGATTTTAAAACATTTCTAAAAACGTGTTCACTTTGTCATTAGCGGGTATTGTGTGTAGATGGGTGATATTAAAAAAAAATATTTAATCAATTTTGAATTCAGGCTGTAACACAACAAAATGTGGAATAAGTCAAGGGGTATGAATACTTTCGGATGGCATTGTGGACTTAGTGGAGTGCTAATGTCTATCTCCGCTCTCTAAACTTAATCTAATTAGATTTGCAATGCATATAGATGTTTTAGTACAGTAACAGACGTCCTTTGCACCCCTACACAGTCAGTATAGTGTTGATTATCTACTTGCCTTATTCTGTGTCAGAAAAATAATTGACTCACGGATTCCTCTTTCCATTGTTTCTAAGCACTGGATTATTAAGTCAGCACAGTAGACTGGATTTATATATTTTTTACAAGGGTGATCTAAACGGTTAAGGTATATTCACATTCTAGCCCACTTCTGTATGAATCCACCTCAGGATGTACAGTTTCTGCAACTATGCCTGTGTATAAAATCATAAAAGTTAGCCATTCCTAGGCTGGGTCTGTTTATTATCACTTGATTGAAAGATGGGTCTTCATTTGGAGTGACTATTTCAGTCGTACGTCAATGGCTCAATTGTTAGTGTAATTTTTATGGACACAGATGTAGGACGTATGACTAGTATCCACACACCTGGTAACCCACTTGGAGATGGAACAAAGATTCATTTTTATATTTTCCTCCCCCTTAGTTTTTTCCTTATGCAAATCTCCACAGACAAAGCATGCTATCAAGCTTATTATGAATCTTATTTTGCAGAGTGGCAGCCCTTTCAATTATAACTATAATTCTGTTGTTTATTACCATTGTTTCACAATAGCTGGTGCCATTTTGTCAAATCAGATTTATTCGTCAAATAAGGGATTGTTTGTGTGACGTTGGACCGTGAACAGGTTTTTGGGACTCTTGCTCTCAGATTTCACGCTTTGATGGGAAAGTTTAACGACTTCCCTGACTGACTGCCCCCGTCTCCTCCCCCACTTCACATCGCCTGACTCCTCCGTGTCTCCACATTTATCCTGCTCCAACCAACTTCCTCCCTACCGTGCTTCCAATTTTACAGGCACAGATTGGTTCATGATGAATCCATATTTCACAGCTAGCAGACAGAATGAATTGAGCTAGTACTATCCCTATGAAAAGATTTATTCGCTTCCTGTATTTGTGGCCCCTGGCTAACTCAGTGCTGAGTGAGTTACTGTTATTGTCAGCGCTGTGGCCCTAGCGATTGTGTAGTTCCAAACTAAAGCTCCTTAGATTAACATGACAGGGCAGAATATTGCTTTCCCTAAACTGGTTTGCATGGTCCACGGACCCTGGGAATTTCTGCTAGGAGACGAGGACCAATGAGATTGCAGGATAGAGATAATCCCTTGGTCCATATGGGAACTGAGATACCACAGGTTTAATGGCCCCACCCTGTCTATTACATGTATTTTCATGTAATCAATCCTGCCTTTCAATGTCTTTGTATAATTAAACAAATGTTTTAAATCRTGTCGCTGTCCGTCCTGTCTCCCTGTAGCGCTGTCTTAGGTGTCTCATAGTACGGACATTGCAATTTATTGCACTGGCCACATCTGCAGTCCTCATGCCTCCTTGCAGCATGCCTAAGGCACCTTCACGCAGATGAGCACGGACCCTGGGCATCTTTCTTTTYGTGTTTTTCAGAGTCAGTAGAAGGGCCTCTTTTGTGTCCTAAGTTTTCATAACTGTGACCTTAATTGCCTACCGTCTAAGCTGTTAGTGTCTTAACGACCGTTCCACAGGTGCATGTTCATTAATTGTTTATGGTTCATTGAACAAGCACGGGAAAAAGTGTTTAAACCCTTTACAATGAAGATCTGTGAAGTTATTTTGATTTTTACAAATTATCTTTGAAAGACCGGGTCCTGGAACAAGGGACGTTTCTTTTTTTGCTGAGTTTATTTTGTGAAACACACGGTGTAAGAATTAAAGCTGTGTAAAGGTATCTCTTTACAGTGACCTTCATATCCTTCTGAAGATACACTACATGACCAAAAGTATGTGGACACCTGCTAGTCAAACATCTCATTCCAAAATTATGGCATTAATATGGAGTTGGTCCCCCCTTTGCCAAAACAGCCTCCACTCTTCTGGGAAGGCTTTCCATTAGAAGTTGGAACATTGCTGCGTTGACTTGCTTCCATTCAGCCACAAGAACATTAGTGAGGTCGAGCACTGATGTTCGGCGATTAGGCCTGGCTCACAGTCTGCGTTCCAATTCATCCCAAAGGTGTTCGATGGGGTTGAGGTCAGGGCTCTGTGCAGGCCAGTCAAGTTCTTCCACACCGATCTCGACAAACCATTTCTGTATGGACCTCGCTTTCTGAAAGGGGGCATTGTCATGCTGAAACAGGAAAGGGCCTTCCCCAAACTGTTGCCACAAAGTTGGAAGCACAGACTTGTCTAGAATGTCATTGTGTGCTGTAGCGTTTAGATTGCCCTTCACATGGAACTAAGGGGCCCGAACCATTAAAAAAAAGTCCCAGACCAATATTCCTCCTCCACCAAACTTTACAGTTGTCACTGCATTGGTGCAGGTAGCGTTTTCCTGGCATCCGCCAAACCCAGATTCTGTGACGTTGCTTCCAGGCATTTGGAACTCGGTAATAAGTGTTGCAGCACTCGGCGGTTCCGCTCTAGCAGGATTTTGACGAACTGACTTGTTGGAAAGGTGGCATCCTATGCCACGTTGAAAGTCACTGAGCTCTTCAATAAGGCCACTCTACTGCAAATATTTGTCTATGGAGATTATATGGCTGTGTGCCAGATTTATACACCTGCCAGCAACGGCTGTGGCTGAAATAGCCAAATCCACTAATTTGAAAGGTGTCCACATACTTTTGTGTATATACAATAGTCTACTGCTGAGGGATGCTTGGAACAAGACACATACGAGTGTGTGTGTGTCCATATGTGCACATGTCTGTCTCTGAATGTGTGTGTGCGGGCGTGTGTGTATGTGTGCACACGCTGTGTTTGTGCGTGTGTGTGTTGTGTATAGTGCGCTGGGGGAAGGCTCTGTTTGTTTCTCTTCGGAAATGGCTTTGTGGGAATATCAGATATGTTCCTAACGGGCACATGGTATGACATCACATCCTGTACCCAAGTCTTGGCATGTCACCAGCAGCATGTTGAAGCAACAGAGTGCATTTCATGGAAACTCTGGTCAAAACAGTGCGCTGTATAGGGAATAGGGTGCCTTTTGGGGCGTATCCAGTGTCTTTAAATACGTCTTAAGCGTGTTGGCTTATAGAGTATTTATACAGTCTCTGAGACTGAAGTATCCTTTTGAGTTTTCTATACGCTCACATCCTGACTCTCCTCCTAGTACTAACCCTTTTGTGAGCGATCCCAAACTATCCACGTTCCCCAGTCTTCAACATTAGTGTAATAATCAAAGCACTCAACAAGCCTACACTACAGAATACATTTCAGTTCACATATATATCTTCTGAGTAGAGACTGATATACTGGGACCACCTGATTTTAATCGGTGTATGCTTAACTGTAATTCACAAAATAGGCACAACCAGACAAGCGAACTTCAGTAGATATAATATGTATTGTAAGGGGTAGAGTAGAGACTGATAGAGATTGAGAACTAGACCAGTCCTGTTACTGGCTGCTTGTGCTTCTCAACTCCCACAACCTCAGTTCTAGGTTAAGGTTGAGTGGAGTTGCAAGGAGTTATGCTCATCTGAGTCAGAGTGCATTTTTATCTGTCAGTGTCAGAGCCTCCCCCATACGTGACCTCTCTCGCTCTCGCTCTCTCCCTCTCACTCACTCTCACTTTCTCGCTCGTGTCTTTTACTAGACTCCTGGTTTGATGTGTGAAGATGTGAACTCCTTTGGTTTCTACCCTGCCTAAATTCAGTCACCTAAACAGTCGGCATCTCCTCTTGATGCTTTTCCCAGTAGTACTATATATCGCAGTCGGCATATTCATTCATTCTTTATCCCAAATGGCACCCTATATACGCATACTATATACTATACGCATACTATATAACCTAGTCAGAATATTCAGATATAGAGAGTATCTGACTTACTTACTTACTTACTGGAGCAGGAAAGAGAGAGAGTCAAAGGCACAGCAGGAGGGAGGTTATCAGCTCTGTTTAATTTTCTCTGGCATATTTTTACTTTGGCCGTGAAGCATGTGTGTGGGTGGCTTATACGTCTCCCTCGACTCACAGGACTTAATTGAAACTGTGGCTCATACGCTAATGTAAGTTATATAACAAATGCCTTTTCAGTACTGTTACCCCATGATGCCAAACAACAACCCGAGTGACATTTTACATTTAGCAAATGGTTTCAGGAATGAGTTATTTCAGTCACCCTTCATACTGGAACCTTCCACAAGATGTGATGATTATACCATATGTAAAAAATGTTCACATCTAAATGTGTTAACTTAAGGTAGAATATCTATGTAAATATGTAGGTCAATAGCTGTAACAGTTGTTGTCTGTTGGCCTTTGCCCTCTATAAACAGGTGCGTGTGGGTGTGAAAGAGAGAGGCGTATACTTTTCAGTCAGGAAGTTGAGGTAGCAGCAGAAACATGTCACCTTTTATGCATCCATTTATCTTGTATGTCTACCATCAACGACAGTACATCCTCTCTGTATCTGGAACCTCATCTTTCTGTTACTTACTTTAGTTACTCATTTATGATATCAGAGAATGATTTCCTAGTGAAGGTATGCTACCCTGAACCCTTGAAAGGAAACAGGAGTTTAACGTTCTAGATCAGTCAGTTGTATCAGCTCTGAAACTGTTGAGGTACACAGAAAGGTTTTCTGTGGGTTTTGAGTATTAACTTTGGACAGTTTTGTGTTTTCTGGTTGTGGATAGGTCTGGGTGTTGAGGATAGTAGGATGTTGAGTCTGTGGGTCCAGGCCATACCTGGCAGGACCAGACCATGCTGTCTTCACTCAAACGGATGTGCTCTCTATCCCACATGCTGCACTCCTGCAGGGTCTTCTGTCTGTCTCATCCCTGTCAGAACCCAAGCTGAGACAGGAAGAGACAGTCCTGTGGAAACCACACTCTAAATAATTATTGGCTAAAAACAACCTAATTTGGGTTAAATAGTGGACAGAACACATGTTGGGTTATTTTGACCCAGCTAGTTAGGTTGTGTGAATAACCAAACAAATTGGGTTGTTGGGAGTACCCAAACATGGGTTAATTTAACCATCAGTTGGGTATTTTTTACTCTCATGCTGGGTTGACTCTCATGCTGGGTCTTTTTTAATGTAATCCTTAGGTTATTTTCAGGAGGCGTGGCTTATTAGGGGTGTGTCTTTCAGCTAGATCGTATTGGCACCGTGAGAGTAAATGTCATTCCTGTTCATCATCTTAAGTTTACATACTGCAATTTCTTTATTGTACACATTGTTGTATAATATTTAGATTGTGTTCATATATTATAATAAGATATACCATCTCGTATCCCAGCAATGGGATTTCCGTAGGCTTTCTGGGAACTCATACACTTTTGTAAGCGTCATTTGAAGCTACAAAAATGTCAATGCTCAACCTTACCATGTGATAACTATGCAGCAGAACGGATGAACAGGAATGACATTTTATCTCATGGCTGACTAAAAATAACTGTCTGTATGCCACGCCCATACCAAACTACGCCTCCAGTCTTCTGATCTGACCCGCTGGATCAGATCTCAAAAATCCAGCACCCAGCATTAATAACTTATTCTCCTAACCAAAATCTGAGATAAATATTTTGCTGTTACGGTAGATATCGCAGATTGAATATCACTTCTTACTGTCAGATATCACTGGATCTGCTGGGCTTAGGTCTTGGAGTCTGCTGTCTGTTTAGTGAATTGTCTTGTGGGCACTCTGGTTCGGGGTTGTTTTTCACGTGGAGTGAACAACCACTTCTCTCATTCTTCTCTGTGGGCGTTTGTTCGGCCTGGCCAGCCAGAGCGGCTAGCAGCTGCTGGACAGGAGCGATAGAGGGAGAGATAGAGAGAGGTACAGACAGTGATAGAGAGAGAGGTACAGACAGTGATAGAGAGAGAGGTACAGACAGTGATAGAGAGAGAGGTACAGACAGTGAGAGAGAGAGAGAGGTACAGACAGTGATAAAGGGAGAGAGAATGAGGTATAGACAGGGGGAGAGGGATCAGACAAGGTGACAGAAGAGATAAAGCTGTGGCAAGGCCACAAGTCCCCCCCCCCCCCCCCGTGGAGGCTCCAAACTGTGATGACCATACCAGATGTGCAGGATTAGACTCCAGTTGGTTTCAGCTACACAGAAAAATATAAATAATACCAGGATATTATGGCTATAATAGAGGATTTTTGTGTAAGTACATGTCTATTAAAGTTCCTGTGTGTAAATATAGTAAACTAAGTTCCCACTTGTCAATGTCCAAAATACATAATTGTTTAATAATGTTGTAAATATGGCTGGCCATAGATGAATATGTAATACACAAATAATCAGAGCTGCTTTCTGAGTTTGTATCTCTTTGTCTTCGTTGTACACTTAATTGTTGGGGGAAACGATGCTCGTATTGTTGCTCTATTTATTGCATCTTGGCCAAAACCATTGAGTCCTGATATGATTTTTAACAAGATACCCTGGATCTCCAAAACATTATTCTATGGGATGGAAACACTGTCTTTGTTTATTACCCACAGCTGCATTTGTGTTTAGGGTTATAAAACAAATGCTTGGTTTCCTTCAATTATTGTCCAAGTCTTCTGGATTCTTTTCTTCCAGTACACTGTATTGTCTCAGTATAGCCCTTTTTTCCATGAAGTTAAATAAAGAAACAACATCATTGCCCAACAAGTATCGTAATCTCTTGGCCGTCTTCCAAAAAGGACAATTTTCTGTCTGGCTGATGGGGTGGTTGTTATTCCACTGTGTGGTGTGGTGTGGGGGAAAAAGTGAGTTTAAGTGCTGTGAGATGAGGACTGAAAGGGTGAAGGTTGATGACTTTGGTGCGAGAGGGACCGGTGTGTACTCCTAGGGGAGGAGAACGGGGTAAGGAGAGGTGGGGGGTGGGGGACAGACACAGAGAGGAAGGTACGCATGTCTCAGGCTTTGTGCGTAGAACATGTGCAGTGTGTGTGTGTGTGTGTGTTTGTGTGTACAGTACTGCAAAACAATAGCTGCACTCAGAGAGAAACCTTCCTCTAGTAACCCACTGTTGAGGTACAGTATTTATTTCAGAGACAGAGGAGTTTTAAAGTTATCTCCCCTGTCTTTAACTTCTCTTTAATTATTTACAAATGTTCCCCACTGATTGCCATCGGCAACCATAGCGTGTTTATCGTGCAGTGTTTGAAATGTGAGCAGGCCCTGCGCTGGCTGGCGCAAGGCGAGTCTGTAGGGCTGGCAGGCAGAGTAAGTGTAGGGACTGACCTACAGGAGGAAAGCCTGGCCACAACCAGTCCCCTGAGACACAGTTTCTCTAATGGAAACGGCCTGTCCAACGCCTTGCACAAAACCTCAGGGCTGTCTATGTGTGTGTGTGTGTGTGTGTGTGTGTGTTTTAAGTAGGTAAAATCAGTCAAAAGTAGTGCACTATATAGGGCAGGGAGTTAGAATAATAGAATACACAAGGTGCAATTTAGAAATGTGGTTGTGCATCAGCAGTCACTTAATTAGCTCATGTCAGCAATTTGTATTTAGATTGGTAAGTTAGTCTAGCGGCCAGCTATCTAAACTTGTAGTAATCATGGTCGAAATACCGATCGGGGTGGGGCCCATTGATCATCAATTATCATATTAAAAACTGCAAACAGGGTGGAGGCAAAACTGTGGGCTCCCGAGTGGCYCAGCGGTCTAAGGCACTGCATCTCAGTGCTGGAGGCGTCACTACAGACCCTGGTTTGATTCCAGGCGGTATCACAACCGGCCGTGATTGGGAGTCCACATAGGGCGGCGCACAATTGGCCTAGCGTCTTCCGGGTTAGGGTTTGGCCGGGGTAGGCCGTCATTGTAAATAAGAATTTGCTCTTAACTGACTTGCCTAGTTAAATAAAAAATAAATATTACAGGAAATTAGCTGTAAAACTGCAGATTTTTCTCTCCGCCCCATGCCAAAATGTGTGGAATTGCAGGAAATGAACTTATATTTTTTTTAATCTTCTCATTGCTGTTATGAGGGGGGCCGCTAAAATGTTTTACTRGCAAGGTGGGGTTGGGGTTTCACCACGCTGGGACTTAGCTCTGCATGCCTGACAGGGCTCGTTAGTCCTACTGTTCCTCTCCACATGACAGCCATGGATGGATGGACGGACACAGGGAGAGGAAAGGGGCAGATGGCCTTATTTTTGGACCACTGCCCTCAGGAAATTAGTCTATCTATGGCAGTCCGAGATTTAGATGTAACCTATTTATTATAATTGACTTTGGCTATCTTCAGTTTTTAGTAATTATACCTCACAATGTTACCTGAACCACCTATTAGGCTAATCATTGTGGAGTGAAATGAAAACAAGAATACAAAAGCGAGATTCTGATCCATAGAGAGAAATGTATCCCACCGCCTCCAACATAACATTACTTTTTTTTTTTTTACTTTCGAGGAAGTGTTGTTAACAAGTTGTGCTCGTTATGGTCAATTACATGATCCCTGCTATAGTCCATCCGTTCTTGTTATCCTCCAATTCCAAGGTCACCAGTCTTTTCAGTGCTACACACACACACACACACACACACACACACACACACACACA